>NW_028270156.1:106103085-106421677 GCF_037043375.1 Chiloscyllium plagiosum
GACTCAGGATGTCATCGATAGCATAAAAGCAAAAGAGAAAATATATAATGTGGCGAAGGGCATATATAATGTGGGTAATCAGAGCATTAGGAAGCTCACAAATACCCACAAAGGGCAATAACAAAACAAATGAGTAGGGAGAAGATTAAATGTAAGCTAACTACTAATATAAAGGAAGACTGCAGTTGTTTCTTTATTCATATAAACGCAAAAGAGAGGTAGAAGTGGACAATAGGCCACTGGAAAATGACACTTGACAGATAGCAGTGGGGAACAAGGAAATATTTGAGGAACTGAATAATTACATTGTGCCAGTCTTCACAGTGGAAGACATGAGTTATACCCAAACATACAAGAGAATGGGGGAACAGATGTGAGTCTAGTGGCCATCATTGAGAAAGTGCAAGAAACACTGAATGGCCTGAAGGTGGATAAATCATCTGGATCAGATGGAGTACCCTCCAGAGTTATAAGGTCGACAACTGAAGAAATAGTGGATACGTTTGTGGAGAACTGTCAGGAATCGGTAGAATCAGGAAGGGTGCTACAGGACCAAAAAATCACAAACGTCACACCCCATTTTAAAAAGAAACCACACAAAAGCTGGAAAATTACACACCAATCAGCCGAATCTTGGTTGTGGATAAGGTCCTGGAATCCATTGCGTTGAAAGAAATTTCTGAATACTTGAAAGTGTCTGTCAAAATAAAGCAAAGTCAGCATTGTTTCATCAAGGGGAAGACATGCTTGACAAATCTGGAAGATTTCCTCTTTGAAGAAGTAACAAGGAAGGTAGACCAAGGAGAGCCAATGGATGTTATGTGTCTGGACTTTATGAAGGCCTTTGATATTTGCCGCACAGGAGACGACTGAATAAGATAAGGGCCCATGATGTCAGTGGCAAGGCGCGCTCACAGGACACAATGCAGTGATTAGGAACAAAAAAATACTTCTCAAGTTTGCAGCTGGTGACAAGTGGCGTTCCTCAAGGCTGTGTTGGGACCACAACTTTTCATTTTCTCCATTAGCGATCTAGATAAAATACCCGAAGGCAATGTGTGTCAATTTGCAGACAATACAAAGACAGAAGGACAGGTAGCATGAGAAGGCGGGGATGCTGCAGAAGGATATGGAAATGTAGGGCGAGTCGAATTTACATGGCAGATGGAGCAAACTGTGGGAAAGTGTGATGCTATGCACTTTGGCAGGAAGAATAAAGATACGGACTATTGTCAAAATGGGGCGAAAGTTCACATGTCTGGAGTGCAAAGATACTTGAGAGTCTTAGCCCAGGATTCTCTCAAGGTGAACTTGCAGGTTGAATCTGTAGTTAGGAAGATAATTGCAATGATGACATTTATTTTTGGAATATTTGAATATAAAAGCATGGATGCACTTCCGAGGCTCTATAAGGGTCTAGTCAGACCACATCTGGATTACTGTGCGCACGTTTGGTCCTCATATTTCAGGAAGGATGCACTGGTCCTGGGGTGTGTTCAGAGGTGATTCACGATTATGGTCCCAGGAATGAAAAGCTTGACACATGAGGAACGTTTGAGGACTCCGAGTCTATACCCACGAAGTTTAGAAGGATAAGAGGAAGTCTAATTGGTACTTATAGAATCGTGAATGGCCTGGAAGTTGTTTCCATTTTGAGTAGAGACTAGAACCGAAAGGCACGGCCTTGGAGAAAAGGGATGACATTTGAGAGCAGTAATAAGAGGCACTTATTCAGGCAGAAAGTGGTGAATGTATGGAATTCATTGTCAGATAAGGCCGTGGAAGCCAGGTCTTTGATTATATGTAAGACTGAGATATGTAGCAGCGTGGTTGTCAAGGGGATCAAGGTTTATGGGGCGCAAGCATGAGAATTGGGTTTAGAAAGATATCTGTCATGATTTAATGGCAGTGCAGACTCACTGCGCTGAATGGTTTAATTCCTGCTCCTATTGTCTAATGGACATATGCATCGAATGACCTCCATCTGTAAGTTCCGCTCCAAGGAACGTGCCAGCCTGACTGGGAGCATTGTCAGCGAAGGTCTGATTGAGTGCTGATACAGACTTGATGGGCCAAATGGTCTATTTCAGCCCTCCATCCTTTATTTTATCATTCCTCCGAAAAAAAAGATTAATGCAATGACGAGACTTGTGACCGGTCCTCTGACTCTTCTCTGAACAGGCAGTTGCTAAATTTCCAGCATCACTTCCTTGCTCTTATGTTCCCACCTACGGTCAAGAACATAAGGTATCTCTAAGCCCTCGAGACCACTTGATCCCTTGTTCAATCACCTTCAAGCCTACTCCAATTTCACTTTTTGTGATCGGGCGTTGCATAGTGTTGTGGAACACGGTGGCCGGAGATGCAGGTACATAATTCTTTTTCGTTTGTTTCACATTTAGACAGAATGGTTAAAAAAAATGTCATCTTGCCTTCGTTGCTCAGTCCTTTGAGCGTAGGAGTTGGTACATTATGTTGAAATTGAATAGGACATTGGGTGAGGCGTCTTCTGGAAAATTGCGGCCAATTTTCTCGCCCAGTAATCGCAAGGAAATTGTTCAGCTGGAGTAGGTTTAGAAGAGGTATACCAGCATATTGCTAGTGGAGAAGGTTTGAGTTATAATGAAAGGCTAGATAGGCTGAGAATATTTTCTCTCGAACACGGGAGCTTGAAAGGTGACCTGATAGAAAGGTATAGACTATTAAGAGTTCGGATAGAGTTAACTGTAGCTGTCTTTTCTCCAAGGAAGTGGACTTTTAGACGAGAGGGCAAATGTTTAAGGTGAAAAGAGAGATATTTAAAATAAGGCATGAGAGGCTTTTTAACAGAGGATGGTTCATGTGTGCAATTCACTTCCTGAGGCAGTAATGAATGAAAGGAAATCTACAACATTTACAGAATATTTAGATCGATAAATGAATTGGAAAGTTTCAGTGGGATTAAAAAAGCCATTCATTTATGCCCAGTCATTTATTTATTGCCCATAGAGCAGTTCAGAATCAACCACGATTTTTTGGATCTGGAATTGCATCCCAGCCAGACTAGATAAGTATGGCAGTTTTCTTCGCTAACAGGCATCAGTGAATCAGATCTAAAACAGCTGATTCAACATCATCATTATACTCTTCAGCTCTAAGTATTTATTGAAATAAAATTTCAGCATCTGCCATGCCAGGATTTGAACCCGTGTCCACAGAGTTATATCTGGACATGCGTATTAACAATGCAGTAGTAATATCACGAGGGCATTATTAAGCCTCAGCAGTTACAGGAGCCGTCAGATGCGACTCTTTTAGTTTGGCATGATGTTCAGCATGAGCTGGTAGGAGTGAAAGACCTGTTTCCATGCTGCATGAGTCTATGACTATGAGTCTATGGAAATGGCAGCTGGTTGTGATAAACAGCAGCATTGACAGTTTAGTTGATCTCCTTCTCGGAGATGTAATCTTGCTGGTTACTCCGGAAGTTCGTTTGCTTACTGAGCCCTTTCCACACACGGGACTGTTGAACAGTCTGTCCCCAGTTTGACTGAATAAATGAGTTTCCACTTCAGCAGTCAATTGAATCTCGCATTTCCCTGGTTTCTCTGTGATATCGGTGTCCTTGTGTCTACCCAAGGGGGAACGATTGGTTCAAATCATGTCCACGCAGACGTAAGTCCCGTTTGTGTTTTTATTCTTCCTAATATACCCACAGGGTGTGGATGTCACTGATCAGGACAGCATTTGTTGTTCTTCCTGATTCGCTGCTGTTTTGCTGCATGAGAGACATGGATTTTATCCCAGTCTCGTGTGACTGTGTGAAAATTCTCTCTTTGCTTGTGTGAGTTTCCTCCCACAGTCTGAAGGTGTGCAGGTTACTGGGATCAGCCATGAGAAATGAAGGGGGAAAGGAATAGGTATGCAGTGTGGGTCTGATAGGATGTGCTTCGGAGGGATGGTGTCGACTGGAAGGGCCGAATGGCCTGCTTCGCCACACGATAAGCATTCTCGGATTAAGGGTCAGCTATGTTGTTCTGGACCTGGAGCCACAAGTAGGCAGGATTGGGGAAAGACAGTAGCATCCCCTGCTTAAGGGACATGCATGAATGCGATTGCAGGAAATTAAAGGCATGTTCTCTGTTCCTGAGGTCAGGCTTTAATTCAGGGTTTATTCGTCGAACTTTAGCATTACCAATTCCGTGTCTGAGTTCCCAAGGATGACAAATGTTTTATATAACCACAACACCACCTTCTCCAGGTTGCAATATTTACTGGGAACAAGAAGCTGATTCTCAGCTGATGCGAGCAAAAGTAGCTGCTACTGCCAATGTCAAAAACACTGATCCAAACAGGAAAATGAATTTTCGAACCTTGCCACCTCAAAGTTAAAGTCACAACACGTTTTAGACGCGCCAATCGGCTGTCTCAGCAACATGTACTACTTATGGCTATAATATTATAAATGTTGGCAAGTATTCCGTTCCGTCCCGCTTTTGACCAGGAGAAATCCCACCCTCGGAAATACACGCGCCTCTCTCCTGTCATTCCATTCCAATTTCCCATTGGATCTTCGTGGCTGCTTCACACCGTTTCTACGATTCCGGGTCTGGAACTCGGATTATGTGTGATTGCCTGCAGCAGTTGGTAGTGCCTTGTGTGGGCAAAGTGATGAAGTAGCCGATGTTAAACTATAATGCTACTGAAACATACGTTTCAATAATATCCTGCGCTGTCCCAGGAGTTTGGAAAATTTCATTAATCCCATTCTCCATTACTCTCATTTATGGAATCTTCATAGTCTCTGAGGACGTTAAAGTTAAAGATTCAGCCCATTCTGAGTTCCCACACGCCTGTCGCTAAGGCCTGATATTGTCCGTTCTACCTGACATTTCCTCTGCTACAGTACTGGTTGCAGTTTGCAAAAGTGCTCTGTGGAGTGCTGTAACTATTTAATAGTTCGTATTTTGCGTTGTGATTGCAGCGTCCTCGGCTCTAATCCACGACATGCATGTTAGTTCTCTCAAAGTTTTACTTTTGGTGAAACACGGTAAGAAAGTAATCGTTTTTACATGATAATATTCTCCGAGGTGTTTTCCATCGAATCACCTTCTCTGATGTTTCTGCGTTTCATGTATCAGGTTTTAAACCCAAAAGTTCTGGAAGATGTCTCCCCCTCCCACTCTCCCTAACTCTCTTTTCCGTCTCACATCCCATTTTACTGAGTCATTGCACAATCTAACATATGATTTCACGTTGATACCGTCATGTCTGTACCGTTGCCCTCACTGTTACTGGTTGCGACAATTAAGAATATGCTAAATGCGTTGTCTGAAAAACCCATCTGTTTCACTACGTCCTTAACTGGTCTGACTCCAAACTGCAAGGCAATAAATGCTGCAGAGCCACCCCGCATGCTGTTACAGAATGAAAAAAAAAGGTTCTTTCGGATCTACCTAGACTATTGTCTGCAATTCACTTGAGTCCAGGAATGTGATCGCAGTGGGAAAGGTGGAGGAGAGATTCACTCGGATAGCGTCTGGGCTGAAGAGTTTCAGTCATGAAGAGAGACAGGACAGGCTGGGATTGTTTGTCACCGTGCAGGGGAGTTTGTGAGAAGGCATTGTACAGATGTACAAAATAATGAGGGGTATGGTTAAGGTAGACTGAAAGAAACGTTTCCCATCGTCGGAGAGATCGATCACAGGGGGCCAGAAAGACAGAAAGGTTTAAGTAGATGCGTGGAAAAGCGGTATAGGCTGGCGGGTGTTGGAATTTGGAACACACTGTCTGTAAGAGTCAGAGAGGCAGAAATATTCAGATGTGAATATGTTCTGCCAAAACTTATAAGTCTGTGGGTTAAACGATTCGGGCCGTAAAGCAGATGTTTTTGACAAATGGAGCCACAACGGGCTGAGGGGTCTCCTTTGCAACTGTTGTCCTCGGTAGTATAGTGGTTAGTGTTGAAACATGTTATGCGGGAGATAGAAGCTCAATTCCTCTCTAGGGCAGTGTAAATGTTTTAAAACTGTCACTCCGTTCCCAAGTGAAGCATATTAATGCCGGTCCTTCCATTCTCCATGGGACATATCATAGGAAGGACAGTGCTATCTGAATCAGTGTGGGGAAGGACTGCAGCTCCCGGCGAGACAGAGTGTCAGTGAAAGTACAAACACATGACTTCTGCAACATGCACCTTGTGTCTGTACTGGAATCTAAACCATTTAATAGAAAGAAGAAGGAACTTGAAGAAGAAACAGGGTAAAGTAATTCAGATGTGAGTACAGAAACATTTTCCGCAGCATTTTGAGGAAAACTGACAAACGGCTCTGAGAAAGAGTTTGTCTTTCAGAACTGTTCGTGCACAGAGATGTTTTGTTCCACTTAAGCACTTAAGAAATTGAATAACAATTTAACCGAAGTCTTGGAATGTTAGAACACACCAGGCGATGAGTCACGTACTGGAACCTGTGTTTATAAATTAGATGTTTGATGACTGATACTGATGCAATTGGCTGAAGGGCCTCTCGCCACGCTTTTAAAAACTCAATGACTGTCATTTTTCAACTGAACCAAAAAGGCAAAAACAAAGTCACCAAGAAAAGTTGTAAGCATTGCATGTGTCTTCCTTGGTGCGCAAGTGCTGAAATTCAGCTGTCTCAATGCTATTTCCCAATGTTGATTTCCAGTCAGGGAAACAAGATTTGTTGCTCCTTATGAAAATCTTAAATTGAACATGAATTCCTGACATTACAAAACCACAAAGATAGCAGTTCTGTCAGAGTCAGTGAGAATTTCATATCGGAGATGAAATCAAATGGGAAGAAACGCTGAAATCAGTTGCTTTTGCCTGCTCAGACTCAGTACTACAAAAATGATCCTTATTGAATCATACAGGTTTTTTCAAGGATTTAAAAAAGTTGGATGCAGAAAGTTTGGTTTTGTGACCAGAACGCCTTGTATCGAATGACTTGGAGATACCGGTTTTGGTTTGGGCTATGCAAATTTGTAAATCACACAACACCAGGTTACAGTCCAACAGGTTTAATTGGATGTACGAGCTTTCCGACTAGTGCTCATTCGTCAGGTGGTTGTGGAGTACACTGTTATAAAGCACAGAATTTATAGCACAAATTTGCAGTGTGATGTAACTGAAGTTATACATTGAAAATTACCATGATAATTTGCTAAGTCTCCCATCTGTTAGAATAACCATGTTAGCTTCACTTCACTTCTTTCATTTGTAAAGCGCAAAACTTTTTATTTTAAAGTTACATTCTCAGGTGAACTTGAACAATTGGTGTCAGCCCCCCGTGTGCTGCTGTCTTTTCCATAATGTTTAGACTGATTCAAATTTTAATAAATAATTTAACAGAGGCTGACATGGATTCATGTAGTTTTTGAGCAAAGTACAATGTAACTGTGCAAGTACAAATTCACCCCACAAACGTATATATGCGTGTGTGTGTGTGTGTGTGTGTAGGAGGGTCTCTGTGTGTAGATAGAGCAATGGGATCACCTGTACTGTGACATGAATCCAAGGTCCAGGTTGAGGTCATCCTCATGGGTACCGAACTTAGATATCAGCTTCTGCTCGGGCACTTTTAGCTGCTGCCTGCTCCGAATTCCGCCTTGGTGGATTGTCAACTCAAAGGCCGAGGTGGAATGTCCTGGACCACTGATGTGATCTCCAACCGGGAAGGGTCACACCTGTCTGTTGATAGATGTATAGTGCCCATTCATCCGTTGCTGTAGCCTCTGCTCGGTTTCACCAATGTACCATGCCTCAAAGCATCCTTGCCTGCAGCATTTTTTTAGATTAGCGTCAGTCTAAACATTATGGCACGGACACAGCACACAGGAACTAATAACTTCAACATATTATCTGGACTGACACTAATTGTTGAAGTTTACCTAAGAATGTAATTATTAAAACAAAGTTTTGCGAATCACATAACAAAGAAGTGAACCTAACATAGTCATTTTAACAGATGGAAGACTTAACAAATAATCAAGGTATTTTTCAATATATAATTTCAGTTACATCGCACTGTAAACTTTTGCTATAAATTCTGTTTCTTACAACTGTGAACTCCACAACCACCTGATGAAGGAACAGCTCTCCAAAAGCTAATGCTTCCAATTGAACCTGTTCGACTATGACCTGGTGTTGTGTGATATTTAACTTCGTATTATAATGCGGATCTCACAATTAAAACAGAGATGAGGAAGCATTTATTCTCTCAGACAGTTCTGGATCCGTGGACTTTCTTGTACAAGAAAGCTGTTGAGGAAGGGTCATTCGGTGTAATGAAGCTGAGATCGGCAGATCTTCAAACAGCAAAGACATCAAGCGTTATGGGGAAAGGCAAGAAAGTGCAGTTCAAGGTTATCAGATCAGATGTGAAACCATTCAATACAGGAACAGACTTGATGGTCTGAATGGTATCTTTCTGTTCATAAACTTGTTTGCCTAAATATGAAGCTGCAAAACCGACCTGAGTAAAATGTGCCATATTAAAAATGCGTGGACCCCCGGAACACTGAACCGAGGTGAAATGTACAAAGAACATGACAGAAAGGGCAGACAATGTGGGTAATTGATCCGGAGTGGTCAGTATACCAAGGTAAACAGGAAAGCCAATATTCATTATCTACATTAAACCTGGCTCCACTAGGCATGCAGTTAACTCTCACAAACCACCACTCCCCTTCCATTTTAGTGACGCCCTCTCCGTTCTTGATTTAAACTGATTGAACGTCAGGCAATTGCAGCTGACATTGCTGATGTGGACCTGTAACATGCAGGGAAGCGATTCAGAATGCTGCACAACATCATTCTGCTTCGAAAGATCAGGCAGTATTTCATATTGATTACTGTAAACGTTAACCTTTAACAAGCCAAGACAGTGAAATTATTGAATCCGCATCACTAGACTACCAGGGACGATTTCTGTTAACACCACCCTGGACACCATGAGATTCGTCATTCTATTCTGCCATCCTTCTGTGCATGGTCCCATCGGTTCCATTCCGGCCTTGTTGGTTCTTTTACAATACTGAGGCTATCCAATCATCTGTTGTATTTCAGTTTCTGATGTATGAGACCTTCTCTCTGAGCTGGCAATGTGCTGGCTCAGCGGTGATAACACTGGTCTTGTAAACGAGAAAAGTGCTTGTAATAGACTATTCCTGTTTTTAATTCCAATAACTTGAGGAAAACGGTTCGGCAGGACAGGAAAAAGCGGGCGTGAGCAGTGATCCAGTTTTCCAGCAAGAACGAGGTGAGAAAGTATATACTAGAGAGAGTTGGGGAAAGAATGGGCAAGGAACACTGGGGCGGGAGGCGCTGAATGCTTCCTTTCTTTGCTGGTGTTCAAGTCTGAAATGGGACAATATCAGGCCAAGTGGGTGAAATGTTACTTTCTGCTTGTTTTCTCCCGAGGCCTGTGTCACTCTTGGGGAAATGTGTCTGCGTGCTTCCATCTATGCGTAAAAATGGGATTCAGCTCCCCGACTGGGTGTGAACACACTTTTCCCATCTCAAACTTCAATCCAATTTATTGTGTCGAACGAGGTTAAAACGTTCCAAAGAAATTAGCATTGAAATGAACACGTGAAACGTCAGCGTTTACAAGGTTACAGACCAAGTGCTGGAAGTGAGATGATGGGACCCATTTCTGTGCTGTAAACACTCGATAATTCAATCATTTTTGAGGGCAAATATATCTGCAGTGACATAATTCCAAAAACCGCGTTGTGAAGAAACTGTGCAACTGCTTCTGCCCTCATCCCTGGTGGTCTCGTGGTTAGTATTCGGTGCTTTACCTGAGTGGCCTGGATTTCATTAGGACTTCTTGTTCCTGACGCAGAGAGAGCAGCTTTACCAGGAATCTGTTTCATGCCTTCGATCAGTCAATACCCCAGCCCCTGAATGAAGGGAAAAGTGCCTTCCCTCTCTCTACACCGTCGACAGTTCATCCTTCATTCTCCTCTGCTTCCACTTCCCAAAGAGTTTCAAAGAACTGTCAAAACTGAGTCTCAGCAATTTCATTTCTGTGCTTTTCATACACAGGAGCTGCCGCGATTGAGTGGGTTGGTTTCTGAAAATGAAACGTACCGATAAGCAATGTATTGGGCTATTCCAGGATTGCATTCTCTGACAGCGCTGGGACATGACTGATGTTCTCTATGATATGGAAGTGCCAGTGTTTGAGTTGGGTAGACAAAGTTAAAAAATACACAACATCAGGGCATAGTCCAGCAGGTTTATTTGGAAACACTAGCTTTCAGAGAGCCGCTCCTTCATCAGGTGGGTGTCTTTCTGCAGAAACTTGATGTGTGTGTCAATATGCGCGATCTTTTGGAAGATCACCTGGACTTTAACCGACCGTTCGTGGTGTCAACGGTACCCATGACTTGGATGTGTTGGTATTGGATTGGGGTGGACAAATTTAAAAATTTCACAAAACCATATTAGAGTCCAACATTTCACAACCACCTGATGAAGAAACAGTGCATGGAACACTGGTGCTTCCAAATATGCTTGTTCGATACAATCTGATGCCATGTGATTTTTAACTTTGATAACTCTTGGTAATGTTTAACTGATCGAAGACAGTAAAAAAATTTTCGTTCCTGGAGATGAAAATGTCAATTATTATCCACCTCAGTGTAACAAAAAAGATTAGTTTGGATGTGTGCTGAATCTCCACAATGCCATTGCGCCAAGAAAAAGTCTAACCTGTACCCGCCTGATCCGTAGCCAGCTATTCGAATGGCTGTGCCACTGGCCAGATGCACAGCTGAGATTTTACACGCTGCAGAGCTGTGATGCTAACAATGACAGGAGCAATAAAAGTAACAGTCACAAGGTGAGCAAACAACAAAGATAATCACCATCAATGATTCACTTCACATTGTCCAAAAAAAAAATCAATCACAATTTGATCAGCCAATCAATGAGGTCACTGCTTATCAAGGAAATTGCAACTTACTTTGCTACGTTTTCACCATAATTAGAGGTAAACTCCAGCCTAATCATAACATCGCATATCCCCGTTAATTTTCAGATTTAGATTATGTAAATGACCTGTCCGTATTTGCAGGAAACTGAATAACATGAAATGAGTGAAAACGTCCTTCTGGTGATGTAATCTAGTGCAAAGTCGGCCAGAGAAGAAAAATCAAAGACTTGAAACATCACTCCCATTTCTCTCTGTACCAATGCGTTTTCCTGAGTTGAATTTTTGCAGGACTTGTCTTTAATATCTAATGAATTAATTATTTTCCCATGACAGAATCTTCATAAATCAGTTAACATCTGAGGTGTTGAAACCTATTTTACTTCAGATTAAAATAGTTGAATATCCTTTCCTCCAGCCTAATGTCCCAATACTCCCTCCTCTTCCATGCAAATACAAGCTGTTCCAGGAGAGGTTGGAGCTCCCAGCCTGACGTCCCAATGATCCTTGCTGCTCCATGTCAATAGAAGCTACTCGAGTTGAAGATGCAGCTCCCAGTCTGATGTCCCAATGCTCCCTGCTCCATATCAATAGAAAAGGTCCAGTTGATGTTGGCTCTACCAGTCTGATGTCCCAATGTTCCCTGCTGCGTCATGTCATTAAAAGCATCACAAGGTGAGAGTGGAGGTCCCAGACTGATCTTGCAAAGCGCCCTGATCCATGTCAATTAAAGCTGCTCCAATTGAGGTTGGATCTCGCAGTCTGATGTCCCAATCCTCCCTGCTGCTCCATGTCAATAAAAGCTGCTCCAGGTGTGGTTAGAACTCCCAGACGGATGTCACAATGTTCCTTGGTCCATGTCAACCGACGCTGCTCCAGATGAAATGGGAGCTCCCATCCCTGGCAGCTCACATACCGCTAAACAACCATAGAAATACTGCCCACTGACTATTTCCATCACTGGAGCCATTGGTGCAATATCCACATCATGAGAACCTAATCTTATTTTTAATCACCACCGACTCATTATTTCCAAAAGGACGTATTTCTAAAAACTTATTTTGCATGTGCATATTGCAGTCAATCCGAAGTAAGATAATCCTGCTAATTGACGTATGCTCACTAGAAATCACATTCTATTTTTCACGTTGAGTAATTGCTACTTAGCAAGGACAATGTTTGTATTGGAATCACTCTTTTATTTCACGTGAGGGAATTTGGTTTGTATTATTTAAATTAAACTTGATCACTGTGTCAAATGATCAAATAGATCTCAATTTCTGAACAAAATTGGTAATTTTGTCATCCACCTTGAAATATGGTGTCTACTTCTTTCAGCCACACGGGTATTAGAACGAACCGTCTGTTAATGACATGCATATAAAGACATTTTAAAACAGTTTTCATGTTTGTGCTGCGGTTATTGATAAACAGTTTAGATTCAGTCCCTGCAGTTAACTTGCTGACTTCTCCAGTTGTTCATAGTTCAATATGATGCATCAAGTGTGTGCATAACGAGAGGGAGCTTGCTTCCCACATCTTGTGTTGAGATGTATCTTATGTCCAGCATTCATCAATGGCGAGAGCAAGGGGAAAGGATAAGACCAGTGTGTAAGTCTGTCCGTGCCCATGCACGGCACCCACATCGGTAATTCTCTACTGTGCATTTACAGCCAGTTCTCGGGTGCCCCTACACCCATCCCCTGACACTTTTGAAACATCTCCATTGTTTCGTGCTGTCTCTCTGTGCTCTTTTCACCAAGATGAATCACTTCTACCCAACCTGCTACAGATTTCATCTGACAAAACACTCATTAAGAATCGCATGTATCAACATGCACTTCGCATCTTTCGTTATTTGGTTCTCCTGGATCTCTTTCAGACGAGAAAATTTCACAGCAACTTTACTTGGAAAAGACAATCGCGTTCTTTTTCATTGTCCCAATTCAATCTACATTTCAATGCAGTTTAGGCAACAGACTCAAATTATTCTTTGAGATTTTATTATAGCGTCGATGCATATAAACAGACCATTTGACAGTTGTGATCATCCAAAGATAGCAAAATTGAAAATCGTTGATAACAACGACGAGAGTGTGATTCGAGCCCACGCGTGCAGAACACAATAGATTAGGAGGCCATCACCTTAACCTCTCGGCCACCTCGTCACATAGCCAAGGGCACATTTGACCTTATGAATAAGTGAATTGCGTAAATTATGCTGAGCAGTAGATATTTCTCCATTGTATTGGTGAAATGATAAATAGTACAGGACGGTTCCAATAGTATCGTCTTATCTCTGAGTTGTGGGGCAAACAGACTCCCACTGTGACACTCTGCTCACAGTGATCTAAACAAAAATGAAGAAATTACGATGTAACACGGTCTGTTGAATTCTGTGAAGATTTGAAATCAACGGACTGAAGAGCCCGTGACAGCAGGAGGTGTAAAGTTGTCTGTGAGGAATTGTTTTCCAGACTGGAGGAGAGTGCATAGTGCTCAATGTCATTATTCAGAACACCTTTCTTCCACTCAGATATTTTTGACACGCACTTGTGTACAGGACAGGCAATTTTGAAATCCTAAATAAGGCTAAACTGACAATTGAATTCAACAATGCAAAAACCTTGATCTGTATCATTTTCCTGGCTGTGTGACACCAAGTCACTGCATGATCACAGCAACACAGTGAGCAAGTGTCAGAAAGAAAATGAGTGCAGTGCCAGACCGAATGCTGGGAGCAGCAGTTGACACACTGGCAAGTGCATTCCCCTGAACAGGAAAACCTCCCAAACAGTGGACTGCGGTAAAAGAATTCAGAAGGGGTTTACATTTTGGAATTTGATGCCAGAGACACAATGGAGATCTGTTATTGAGTCTGTTCAAGATGAAGGTTTTAAAATTTCTACAGATGAAAAACAAAATAAAAGGCTCATGGGTTAGTGAAGGCAAAAGTTGAAGTTGTACATTTTTACATCTTTGCAATGAGTAGCTCACCACTTGCCTCACACGGGGTCAGAACCACTGGTGAAGATGATCGTATAATCGCAGTGACCAGCCATGGAATCAGAGAAACTCGGTTTCCCAACCGTTAATGTACAACCAGGAATGTGGAGGTAAGCATTAATGTGTTGCTCCAGTGCTGCAGGTGACCAGTGAACGGTATCTCTGTGCCAGTATAGTGGGCTGCGCTCTGCCGAAGTTTTAAGTTTGAGCCTCACATGGAGCAGCTTCAATTTGTCGTGTTGAGGGGTACGGGTAGAAGGTGATATTGAGCAATGTCACGTTTATGGGAAAGTACCAGTTTTTGTGGATTGAGAAACGACCTTTTCAGGATAATGACACCTTGATCAACAAACATACTGCAAATACTTAAAACGTGAAGAGACATGTGTGGAGGGAGAGCCGAATGTGATTTTTCAGCAGACGGATAAAGTTTCCCATGTGCACTGCGTTAAATTCCGAGAAAATAGATGTTGATCTGTTTTCATGTTATGTAGTTTGTTCCAAACTCGCAATGGCCATTGTAATAATAAAAAAAAATAGACTGATCGCATCGGACCGTCTGAATATTGTATTCACTTTTAGTCTGAGCATCTTTCAGCTGGAATGGTGTGCTGCAGAGCAGTACAGAGGGTTAAAAATACAAAAAAGACAGAGTAGACTTGGTGGTGGATATCAGAAAGCGTGAAATGCACCTAACGTCGTGTGAATGTGGTCAAATCTTTAAAGTAGGTGTTGCGTCTCCAAATGACGATTCAATTGCCACTCATTAGGATGTAACTTCTGTCTGCAGTTATTTTACGACATCAGCCCCTTTTTACAATGCTTCACCTTGAATAATGCGCTTTATCTTTCAAATTCAGGAACTTTTTATACTCAATTTTATTCAGCTGAACGTGTTCATGAAGTGTCTTTGTGTCTGAAAACAACCAAATCGAAATTAATCCACATCCACACTTTTCCTTTCTTTCAATGGTAAATTCCCTCCTTGTATGTTTGTTCGTGTCTTTTTTAAAACACTATGAAATCATAAATCTACGTTTTATTTCCAGAAAGTCATTCAGGAATTGAGCAACTTTATTGAGTGGATGAAACTCTCATCCAATCTTTTCTTAATCATTCACTAATGGTTTTGAAGCTCCAATTAAAGTTGTTGATTCACTTGAAAGACGGAATTTCCCCGATTTAGTCACTTCAAACCACACGTTATGAGAAAATCTCTTTTGTTTACTTTTAAACTTGAGTGTTTCTGGTCCAGCATTTCCACATGTCGTGAATAAACTCCGTCATTCTGTCCATAATGCGGATGAAATCATTTCTATCCTTTCTGATGTTTTTATGTCTCAGTACACCCCGTCGCTGGGCTTCCTAATATCTTGCTATTCAGTAAGCAGCGTCTGTGCCCTTCCTAACCTCTTCACATGTCTTTGTTGGAGAATAAGGACAAGGATTATACACAATGCTCCCACTGAGGATGACCTAAAGATTTCACAGTTACAAGATGAACTATTTGCTTTAAATATGATTTCTCTAAATCTCCATGATCTGAGTGAGTGTCAGCTATTTCTCAAGGTAACTGAAGTTCAAATACATCACAGTAGGGCTCGAGTCATTCCAGTGTAGACTGGTTCTGGACAGTAAATATCATTACCAAAAGCCACCGTGGGTCTGAAATCGACATCTTGCACATAGAAATTGTCGTAGCTATTGTGTACCATATTTCCGTGTTCTTGCCCACCTTGGTTATCACTTCATGTGTCCTTGTATTGAGTTCTACTGAATGATTAATTTGTGAATGGAGACATTGCCTTCACCTCTTATTTGAAACTCCATGGAGCATTGAATAATTGTACTCATATGCTTCCAGAGGACAGTCCTGCCATTACTGGGATGAATCAGTGAACATTCCGCAGGCAAGGATATCCTCGAAGGCAAGGATATCCTTCTACAGTTTATGAGATCATTACAGCACTGAAACCCATGCGTGCATTCATTAAATCTAAAACTGATGCTGCAAAACATTCAGACTAAGATTTTGCAATCTGCTTGTCTTGCTTGTCCTGAAAGTTACATTCCACATTGTGGTATGTTTGTGAATGCTAGCATTTTCTGAATCTTGAGCAATGACATTTAAATTTTGCCAGAACACTATCTTTCACTGTTCTCTCTTTCCCTTATGGTTCCCCATTTAATATACTGTATTATATCAGTATATCTAACTTTTTCAACAAGTCAAACCATCTCGCTCCAGATTGCCAAATCGAGAGAATGCCAGAATTTTGTTAATTTATCTGCAGTGCAGCTGGAGGGCGCAGTGATCAAGTGGAAAGGCATTGGTCACGTAAACCAAGTAGCAGTAGCGGCTTTTTGAAATCTGGCTATTCTATCGCAGTCATATTCAAAATATTCAACATAATCTTAAGCCAAATCATATTGGTAGAAAATAAGAAAAAAAAAACGAAAGAACCGCCGATGTCGAAAATCAAACAAATACAGAAGTTGCTGGAAAAGTTCAGTATTTCTGACAGATTTGAGGAGGAACGGACCAATGGATCAGAAACTGGATTCGTGATGGAAGAGCACAGCAGTTCAAGCAGCATCCAAGGAGCAGTAAAATCAACGTATCAGGCAAAAGCCCTTCATCAGGAATAAAAACAGAGATCCTGAAGAGTGGAGAGATAAGCTAGAGGAGGGTGTGGATTGGGAGAAAGTAGCATAGAGTACAATAGAAAGTGGGGGAGGGGATGAAGGTGATAGGTCGGGGGAGCGGGGAGGGTGGAGTGGGTAGGTGGAAAAGAAGATAGACAGGTAGGACAAGTCAGGACAAGTTGCGGGTTCAGTGCTGAGCTGGAAGTTTGGGACTGGGGTGAGGTGGGGGCAAGGGGAAATGAGGAAATTGTTGAAGTCCACATTGATGCTCTGGGGTTGAAGTGTTCCGAGGCGGAAGATGTGGCGTTCTTTCTCCAGACGTCTGGTGGTGAGGGAGCGGCGGTGAAGGAGGCCCAAGACCTCCATGTCCTCGGCAGAGTGGGAGGGAGAGTTGAAATGTTGGGCCACAGGGCGGTGGGTTGATTGGTGTGGGTGTCCCGGAGATGTTCCCTAAAGCGCTCTGTTAAGAGGCGTCCAGTCTCCCCAATGTAGAGGAGACCGCATCGGGACAAACGGATACAATAAATGATATTAGTGGATGTGCAGGTAAAACTTTGATGGATGTGGAAGACTCCTTTTGGGCCTTTGATAGAGGTAAGGGAGGATGTGTGGGCGCAGGTTTTGCAGTTCCTGCGGTGGCAGGACAAGGTGCCAGGATGGGAGGGTGGGTTGTCGGGGGTCGTGGACCTGACCAGGTTGTCACGAAGTGAACGGTCTTTGTGGAAGGCGGAAAGGGGTGGGGAGGGAAATATATCCCTGGTGGTGGGGCCTGTTTGGAGGTGGCGGAAATGTCGGCGGATGATTTGGTTTATGTGAAGGTTGGTGCGGTGGAAGGTGAGCATCAGGGGCGTTCTGTCCTTGTTACGGTTGGAGGGGTGGGGTCTGAGGGCGGAGGTGCGGGATGTAGACGAGATGCGTTGGAGGGCATCTTTAACCACGCGGGAAGGGAAATTGCAGTCTCAAAAGAAGGAGGCCAGCTGGTGTGTTCTGTGGTGGAACTGGTCCTCCTGGGAGCAGGTACGGCTGAGCCGGAGGAATTGGGAATACGGGATGGCATTTTTCCAAGATGTAGGGTGGGAAGAGTTGTAATCCAGGTAGCTGTGGGAGTCGGTGGGTTTGTAAAAATATCAGTAGTAAGTCGGTCGTCATTAATGGAGATGGAGAGGTCCAGGAAGGGGAGGGAGGTGTCAGAGATGGTCCGGGTAAATTTAAGGTCATTGTGGAATGCGTTGGTGAAGTTGATGAATTGCTCATCCTCCTCACGGGAGCACGAGGTGGCGTTAAAGCAGTCATCGATGTAGCGGAGGAAGAGGTGGGGAATGGTGCCGGTGAAATGACGGAACATCGGCTGTTCTCCATAGCCAACAAAGAGACAAGCATGGCTGGGGCCCATACGTGTGCCCATGGCAACCCTTTTGATCTGGAGGAAATGGGAGAATTCGAATGAGAAATTGTTAAGGGTGAGGACCAGTTCGGCCAAATGAATGAGAGTGTCGGTGGAAGGGTACTGTTGGAGACGTCAGGAGAGGAAGAACCGGAGGGCTTGGAGGCCCTGGTCATGGTGGAAGGAGGTGTAGAGGGATTGGATATCCATGGTGAAGATGAGGCGTTGGTGGCCGGGGAAACGGAAGTCTTGGAGGAGGTGGAGGGCGTGGGTGGTGTCTCGAACGTATGTGGTGCGTTCCTGGACTGGGGGGATAGGACAGTTTCGAGGCAGGTAGAGATGAGTTCATTGAGGTAGGAGCATGCTGAGACAATGTGTCAGCCAGGGTGGTCAGGCATGTGGATCTTGGGAAGTAGGTGGAACGGGGCAGTGCGGTGTTCCCGGACAATGAGGTTGAAAGATGTGTTTGGGAGATGTCCTGAGGTTATGAGGTTCTGTGTGGTCTGGAAGATGATGGTTTGGTGATGGAGGTGGGGTCATGGTCGAGGGGGCGGTAGGAAGAGGTGTCGTCGAGTTGGTATTTGGATTCAGTGGTGTAGAGGTCAGTGCGCCAGACTACCACTGCGCCCTCATATCTGCTGGCTTGATGGTGAGGTTGGGATTGGACCTTCCCCTCAATGAGGACGAACGATCAGACCTCAGCAAAGGAATCACCTTCATTCCCCTCCGTCCATGCATCAATGAATTTAATACACGCCGTGACGTCGAACCCTTCTTCTGCTGCCTCCACCTCCGAGCTCACTTTCACAATCAGGACTCCCGCCCACCTTCCAAGGACTCCTTCGCCCACCTCCAACACACTGCATAAACCTGGACACCCCGCGCTGGCCTATTACCTGCCCTCGAACTCTTCATTTCGAACTGCCACTGGGACATTAACCGCCTCAACCTGTCTACCCCCTCCCCCACCTCAACCTCTCACCCTCACAACGCGCAGCACTCCAATCCCCCTGCTACAATCCCAACCTCACCATCAAGCCAGCAGATATGGGCCGCAGTGATAGTCTGGCGCACTGACCTCTGCACCGCTGAAGCCAAATACCAACTCGAGGACACCTCTTCCTATCGCCAGATGCTGCCAGATCTGCTGAGGTTTTACAGCAATTTCTCTTTTTGTTTGAGATTGGCAGATGTTGTGCAAGGTTATCAGAACAATGCTTTCTAGATGCAAACAGGCAGCACGCACCTGGCAGTGTGAAATGAAAGCAGAATAATGAATGAGTCGACAGTGTGATGCTGGAGAAGCACAGTAGGTCAGGCAGCATCCGAGAAGCAGGAGAATCGAATTTTCGGGCATAAGTTCTTCATAAGGAATGAGGCATGTGAGACGGCCTGAGGTACACTGCTGGAGACAGGCGCCAACTCGCTGATACCTCTTCCTACTGCGCCCGATCACAGCCACACCTCCCATCATCTCCCAGACAATCACAATCTCATCACCTCTGGGGAATCTCCCACCCACTGCCTACAACGTGATTGTCCATGAACCCACCAGTGCCCGATTCTACCTCCTTCCTAAGACCTGTCTGGCACGATTCATCTCTTCCTACCTCAACACCTTCCTGTCTCCCCAGTCCAGGAAATTCACACCGACGTTTGTGATACCACGTGTGCACTTCATCTCCTCCAAGGCTTTTGTTTCTCTGGTCCCCAATGCCTCATCTTCACCTTGAACATCCAGTCCCTGTACACATCCATCTGCCATGATGAAAGTGTCCAAACCCTCTGTTTCTTCATCTCACCCCATCCCAAGTAGTACCCTTCCATCGACACCCTCATCCACCTGGCTGAACTGGTCCTCACGCTCAACAACTTTTCCGTCCAATCGTCCCACTTCCTCCAAACCAAAGGGATAGCCATGGGCAACCGCATGTGACCTAGCTATGCCTGCCTGCTTGTTAGATATCGGGAATTGTTCATATTTCGCAGTTACACTGGCACCTCTCTCCACTTGTGCCTCCACTACATTGATAAATGCATTGGCGCCACTTCGTGCTCCCACGAGGAAGTTGAACAGTTCAGCAAGGGTTACCAGCATCTTTCACCTCGAACTCAACTTTAACTGGATCATCTTGGCAACTTCCCTCACCTTCATGGACTTGTCCATCACCTTCTCCAGCGAATCACTAATGACAGACATATACTACAACCCCACCAACTCCCACAGCTATCAAGACTCCACCTCCTCCCACCTCACCTCGTGTAAAAAAGCAATCCCTTATTCCCAATTCCTCTGCCTCCACCACATCTTTTCCCAGGATGACCAATTCCACCTCAGAAAGTCCCAGTTGGTCTCCCTCTTCCATAATCGCAAATGCCCTTCCCACGTGGTTGACGATGCCCTCCAGTGCATCTCATCCACTTCACTCACTACCGCCCTTCAACCCCACCCCTCCCGCAACAAGGACAGAAACCCTTGGTCCTCAACTTTCACCCCATCAACCTCCGCATAAAACATATCAGACTCCACCACTTCTTCCATCTCCAAACACACTCCACCATCAGATATATATTTCCCTCCTCATCCCTATCAGCATTCTGAAAAGACCATTCCCTCCACGAAACCCTCGGCAGGTCTACAACCCCAAATAAGCCCACACCCCACTACTGGAATCTTTCCCTACCACCACAGGAAGGGTAAGGGTAACACGAGCGCCCACACCACTTCACTCATCTCCGTCCCAGGCCCCAAGGGATCCTTCCACATACGTTAGAAATTCACCGATACCGCTTGCAATGTCATCTACTGCATCCGTTGCACCCAGTGTTGTCTCCTCTGCATCAGGGAGACAGGACACCTTCTTGCAGATCATTTCAGAGAACATCTCTGGGACACTCGCAGCCATCAACTTCACCATCCCGTGACTGAACACTTCAACTCCTCCTCCCATTCCGTCAAAGACGTAAAGGTCCTGGGCCTCGTTCACCACCAAACCACAACCACCCAATGCCTAGTGGAGGAACGCCAAATATTCCGCATTGGGACTCTTTCACCGCACAGGATAAGTATCAATTTGAACAGTTTCCTCATTTCCCTTCCCCCAAGTTCCAAGCCTCAAACTTGGAACCGCGCTCTGGACCCATTCCATCTCTGCTCCTTCTGAACTATCATCTTCTCCCTCATCTTCATCCAACTATCGCTTTCCCAGTTTCATCCCCCAAACCCCACAACCCTAACATTTATCTCTCAGTCCCGACTCACAAGCATTATTCCTGTTGAAGAGTTTATGACTGAAACGTGTATTCTCCTGTTCCTCGGATGCTGACTGACCTGCTGTGCTTTTCCAGCACCACACTCCCGACTCTGATCTCCAGCATCTGGAGTCCCAACTTTCTCCTAGGAATAATCAATGACCTCGGAGTGAAGATTTACCGGATTGCAGTGATCACAGTGGGACTGAGTTTTGCATTTATTTTGGGTGAGGGTAGGCTGGATCTGAGACGAGCGCTTAACACCTAAACAACGGGAATGGTATCCGATAGCGAAGTTAGGGCAGGCTGAAGTGAAGTGGAAAATTCTGTCAGGCGGTGGATCAGTACGACTGCATCATATCACCCAGGCTGGAAAAGACATGCAGAAGGAGCAAATCAACTTCAGTGCAGGCTCAAAAACAGGTAAACTGGAAAGAAGACAATACAACACAATGAGATGGAATGGACTTGATTATGAGAAAAGATTAAATATTTAAGCTATTTTACATACAGACTGTCGTCACATTGGAAAAAGGAACTTACAGCAGTGTAACGGTGATATTTGCCTATGACATCAATATTCCAAGAGACATTGACATATTATCTTCTGCTGCAGCGTGGCCAAGTGAAAGCATGATCAGCCCATCAACCAGAATTCAATACTTCAAAGCTCTCTTCTGCGATGTACAACCTATTTGCTGCTCCTGTAGTCAGATCCCAATCGCTTCACGGTCTATATTTTTCTGCTTCCTGTCTCACGTAAACACTTGAAACCTGATCAAATCCCTAGTTTCTGCTTTAACCCATATTTTATAACTCCCGAGCTGACGCAGGTACGAGTGACCAATTGGCCTTTTCGAGCGCTCTCACTCTGTATGATCTGAATGATAAAGTGCACTGTATCTGATCCGCAGGACACACTGCAGAAAGTATCCCATCCCAGCGGACTGAGCTGCCTCCATTGATAGAGCTGTCTCCATTGGTAGAGTGTCACACAGTCACAGCGAACAGCTTTTGATGTCATCCTCGAAGGTACTTGCTACAAAAACGTTGAAGACGGCTGGAAACTGCGTCGTCAGTGTGATATACTAGCGGGAGCCTAGTGGGCCCATAAACCAGAAATCAATAATAAAAGTATTCTTCTTCTTAGAAGAATCCGATTCAGACTATCATCTTAACACCTCCTGGGGAGAAAATGGATGTGGGAGAGCGGACAGTCACAATTGGTTCCAGCATTTACAACCTGGGTCCGTGTGACAACAAAAGCAGAAACCTGGAACTGTTTACCTTGCTTCTGAAAAACAGGTTAGTAAATTTTGAAGAGCATAGATATTTCTTCCTGGTGTTCATGAAATGATCAAGAGCAGAGGACCGTTCCCTGAGTATGGTCTGACTTCTGGGTTATGGACTGTGATATTGTGCTCACATGATCTGAACACAAATGACTCAGTGACAAGATCTGCTTAATCGGATTCCGTGAAGAACAGAAGTCGATGTAATGAAAAGACCAATAAGTGCGGGAATGCAGCAAATTATTTTCCAGTCTCGAGGAGAATGCACAGAGCTGTTTCCAGGGGTCAATATCTGTGCAAGCAGAGTTGGGTGTTATTTTACTGCATCTTTTGTATAATGGTGCAAAAGCACGGAACGTTTGTATAGAGGGGATAACTTCAAAATCCCCGAAGAAGCAAAACACACAAATGAGGTAAACAACAAAGTAACCACACAATATGGTGTTATATGATGCGGTAAACTTCCCTGCTCAAATTTCGTTCAAAATCGCTCTTTGTATAATTCCTAAGCCTGATATTCGAACAGTGAATGGAATGTCAATACAAACTGCTCTGACCTCACAACTTCAGCATTTCATATGTCCCCTTGTGTATGTCTGGCAATAGTAAGTGATCCGTCACTGTGTTACTTCAGCACACGTAGAGAAGAAATAACTATAAGAAAATCAGTCAAGTATGTGACTGGGATTTGACACGATTCTGTTGCAAACAATTCATTCAGCTGTAATTGAAATTGCTTTCACCTTTCCTATGTCGGTAATAAGATTGCACAGCTTAGTGGTGAGTTTTCATGCATTAAATTAGACCCAGCATCCTTTCTCAGGTTGAAATATACAGGGATATAAAGACATGATGAGAGACACGGGCAGTATTTACTGGACTATAAAGACGTTAGGAATGACACGGCCATGATACCATGTTGTTAGAAACGATGGAAATGAGGTGTACTGGGAGATAAATCCACTAGAAACGAAAAGAGGGGGTTTAATGGGATGGTGGCATAGATAAGGAATAATGCGGGAGAAATCAGGAAAGACTGAGTTGTGTCCGAAAAGAAGTTATCCATCTGATGTGAAGTTTTTAAGAGTAAATACGAGGGAAATTTCCTCGTTTAGGTGAGTGGAAACTAAAGGTTAGAACTTCAAACCCATCGGGGGACGATAACGAAGTTTGGAGTAGGCCTTTTTTATTCTGAGAGTTATTGAATTCGGAGATGAATTTTCAGAAATAGAATCATTTTAGGAGCGGATTCAAGAATATTTGAAAATCGAGTGCAAGCAGACAAGGAGTGAATTAGATTGAATTAGATTCGATTAGATTACTTGCAGTTTGGAAACAGGCCCTTCAGCCCAACAAGTCCACACCGACCCGCTGAAGCACAATCCACCCAGACCCATTCCGCTACATTTACCCCTGCCCCTAACACTACGGGCAATTTAACACAGCCAATTCACCTAACCTGCACTTGTTAGGACTGTGGGAGGAAACCGGAGCACCCGGAGGAAACCCACGCAGACACGGGGAGAATTAAACTGCGACAGTCATTCTGGGCTGCCTGGATGGGGATGCAAAATGGAAACGTTCCTGAATTCGTTAACATGCATGTGAAAAAAATTGCATGACACCTGCAACAGAAAATGTTAATTATAAGAAGAGCTAGTGGAGTTGGAAGGTGCAGCAACTCATTCAACATGAAACATTATATACTGTGAATGCACTGAGCTGTTTGGTTTCGCTCTGCATTGAATGGACGTCTGTCAGCTCAGTCCGCTGACTAACTGGTTTATGAGAAAAGTGAGACAAACAGTGTGGGACTAATTCTCTCACTGTCTCAGGTTTCCACAAGGATCATCATCTCCCCCGCTCTCCTGATCTGTAATACTGTGGTGCCTCCAGTGAGCAAGATTTGGTCTGTCGATGAAAACATCATTAACATTGCCATGTGTTGTCTTGAAAATTTGATCATAATCAAGGGAAAGGGGAGTGAGTCTATTTAATACACTTTTATCTCCGCTTGAAAAATCCTGCATCAAGACTCAACCTTATTCCAGTTTGACCCTTTGTTCCTCCCAACAGCAAAACTACTTGCCCAGATCCTTTACCAGGCTTACTGACAACAGACAAACTCCATAAAGAGATAAATCTAATACTTTCGATTGGTTGAATGAGTTGTGCAGCTCTCAGGAAATTGAATGATATGAAACGATTTATACAGACTTTCCCAGGATGTAATCCAGCGCTGGGTCAGCAATTTGAGGAAGGTCATCAAGCTAAAACCTCACCTCTGTTTCTCTATCCACCGATGAATATTCACCTGGGGAATATTTGCAGTTTTTCTGTTCATAATTGGCATGTTTAACAAAGGCAAAACATTTCCCAAGTCAGAAACTAGAGTATTCAAATAAATACTACTTTATTCAACATTGTGTTCAACTGCGCTTCAGTCTGATGCTTCAATAATCCCCGGTCAATGTCAGTAACAACATCTTTAGATAAGCATTGAACTTACAGCCTTGGCATGTTATGCACATTTAAGTATTCAGCGCTGACCAACTGCGTGACGAGAGCTGCAGACAGCGAACCTGTGACGTGACCAATACGTACCTTGGGAACTTTAATTCAACTGCTCTACTTTTGCTGTGATTATTAGATTCCCTACAGTCTGGAAACAGACCTTTCGGACCCAAAAGTCCGCACCAACCCTCCGAAGAGTAACCCAATCAGAAACATTTCCCCTCTGACAAATGCACTATGGGCAATTTAGAATGACCAACTCATCTGACCTGCACAATCTTTGGACTGTGGGAGGCAACTGGAACACCCGGAGAAAACCCACGCAGAAACGGGGAGAATGTGCAAGCTCGACACAGACAGTCCACCGAGGCTGGAATCGAAATTTGGACCCCGTTGAGGCAGCAGTACTAACCACTGAACCACAACACTGTGGGATCTTTGGTGGTGATGTGCTGCCCCACTGGTACCTCAGTCACTCAACCGACTTCATTTCCCTGAACCGTCTGGTTCTGAAATTAAAGCTAATGCAGTCAAGGTGAAACTGACATGAGCATGTGATTATTGAAGCATCAGGTTCACGAAAAGGATACAAAAGGGACGCAAAAAATGTGAAAAAATAGACGACATTGAAAAATGGGCTTTCGTTGGTTCCTGCGTTGTTTACAGACAATGTTACATTGCCGCTGTCACAGGGCTTTCCCTTCGATCAGCTCCAATCGGCACAAAATTCAAATCAATAAAATTTCGCTGACTTCCTTCTGAAAGTTCATACAGGTAACATGAAACATTTTGCGTTCATTAATAATCTTCACCATTCCTACATCCAAGAACACGTTGCACAGTTTGCATGAATGTTGAAGATGTAAGAATGTTATGCAATAATAAAAATTCAATTACAGTTTAAATCGTCAAGTAGGTAGAATGCACAGAAAGTCTCAGCATGTCAGAAATTCATGTGACTAGAACTGCAGCCCAGCAGATTGGATACCTGTCCCTGAATTCCAATATCCACATGTTTGCTTGCTCCATGTACCCAGTTGGAAACCTGTGTGAAGGAGCATGTAGTCTGACAGAGCGCCTGAGAGAATCCATCACTATCTGATTTAAATCAGCAATAGGAGCTGTCTGTTTTGGCTGTGAGAGCGGTAGTGTAAAGGGGAGGATTTTGATATTCCGTCGTGTCGATTCACATTGCTCTCATCATGTTAATTTTGAAAACACTCTGTAAGAAACAGCACAGAAAGAGAGGAACGTGAGGAGGCTATTCCAAATACCTGTACTACCCGCCGTTTGATATCATCATGGCTGACCAAACACGTCAATGTCTTTCCACAGCTCATCCACAACAACCTGTCACACAACGGGATAAAGACACTTAAGCAATCGAACATTTCTGTGCAACTTTGGGAGGGAAATGTATTTAGAGACAGTGGGTTTCTGCACGAAATTTGCAGGTTTTGCGGGTGAGCATCTGATTCTGGTCTGAACATGATTCCGTAAATCTCACAACCAAGAAGGTAAGGAATTTCCCCTGGTCAGTAGCACGGACGAGAACTCCAGACGACAGGAATTGGCGATGAATCAGCACAACAATCAATGATTCAGCTGAAAACTGAACTAAACTCCAATTCTGATGCGGTTCAAACTCACAAACTTTGAATAGCAAAGTTACCAAACTTGTAGAAATCTAACACACGTTTCATTGCACCACAGAGCTGCACTCGACACAATTTTACTGCACCCAAAGTTGCGGTTGTCGTGGAGAAAATGTCAACAATCACCAGGAGATGCGGAGAGTTTTTCAAGGAGTATATCTTTTATTTGCAAACAAAAACAGTGACATTCAGAAAACAAATTCTTGAATCCCCCGAAACTTAAGGTTCTTTATAGAGTCAAAGAGTCATTGAGATATGCAGCATGGAAACAGAACCTGCTGTCCAACTTGCCTATGCCGACCAGATATCCCAACCCAATCTAGTCCCACCTGCCAGCAACTGGCCCATATTCCTCCAAACCCTTCCTATTCACAAGCCTCTTAAATGTTACAATTGTACCAGTCTCCACCACATCATCTGGCAACTCATTCCATTCACGTACCACACTCTGTGTGAAAAAGTTGCCCCTTAGATCTCTTTTTTTATCTTTCCCCTCTCAAACTAAACCTATGCCCTCTAGTTCTGAATTCCCCGACCCAGGTAAAGGACTTTGTCTATTTATGATATCCATGCTCCTCATAATTTTGTAAACCTCTATAAGGTCACCCCTCAGCCTTCGACGCTCCAGTGAAAACAGCCCCAGCCTGTTCAGCCTCTTCCTATAGCTCAAATCCTCAAACCCTGGAAACATTCTTGTAAATCTTTCTGAACCCTTCCAAGTTTTATAACCTCTTTCCGATAGGAAGGAGACCAGAATTGCACGCAATATTCAAATAGTGGCCTAACCAATGTCCTGTACAGCCGTAACATGGCCTCCCAACTCCTGTACTCAACACTCTGACCAAAAAAGGAAAGCATGCCAAACGCCTTCTTCACTATCTTATCTACATGCGACTCCACTTTCAAGGAGCTATGAACCTGCACTCCCAGGTCTCTTTGTTCAGCCACACTGCCTCGGACCTTTCCATTCAGTATATAAGTCCTGCTAAGATTTGCTTTCCCAAAGTGCAGCACGTCGCATGTATCTGAATTAAACTCCATTACTTTATGCCTTGTAATTAATCATGTTTTGTTAGATTATCAGAATGCCCAACTGTGTTTGTCAGAATTACCTCACTCCAGCTATACAATAAACCAATGGTTTTAGTTCCCATTGTCGTTCTACTTCTGCCACTATGGTTTTTCATAATTCTACTTAATATTATTCTACTGTCACTATTAGGTATTCTACTGCCACCTGTGCTACAATGACTTTCCATCCCAGACTAACCTGTCATGATTAGATATTTAGCTACCCCATCTATCACAATGTTTTCCTGTCCCAAGCTTACTCTACTAACTACTGATTAGATATTTAGTGTCATATCTTTCCGTCTACAAGCGTCTCAAGCAGGCTGACTGCAATATCAATTATTTATTTAAAATCATGCCCGAAGTATGTATTATCAAGACTTGTCCCAAACTGCCATGATGATATTGAGTAGGCAAGGGTGACTTTACTAATTGGTTTTATCTCCCTCTGCCATTGTAACCTTTCAGCCCAGTCTAGCTCTGCTAATTGGTGTATGAGCATTCTACTATTGTTATCCTATCCTTACACATTGGCCCCATCCTCCCCCAGGGACCTTTTGACGAATGTAGCATTCTGCAGACCCCCTTGTAACAGATCGCCAGTAGTTTCCATGTCTTTACCCTTCCCATGCTTTCATGCTCTGTATTTTCTGTACAGTGTTCTGTTCTTTCATCAGACATCTGTTTAACTTCACCCCACTTTCCAATACATGGTCCATATCTATGTGTGCTCTAGCTTCTCAAGTATTCGGCTAAATACTCCTGACACATAGCTTTACCACACATTCGAACAGTGAATTCCAAATAAACAACACACTCAGAGTGAAAACGTTCTTCCTATATCTCCACTGAACATCGTCTCACTTGCGTTTGACGGAGATCACTAGTTGTTAACTCTTCCCATAAGAAGTTTATTCCTATCACACATACCGATCCCTTTAATGTGCACCTTAATCACTTCCTCACTCAGCCTTCTCCGTTCTCAGATAACGAGACTGAGCTGATCTCTTCTATCTTCAACATGCCGATAGTGTCGTTCTGGAAAAGAACAGCAGGTCAGGCAGCATCCGAGGAGCGGGAGAATCGACATTTCTGGCATAAGTCTTTCATCAGGAATGAGTCTTGTGGGTGGGGGCTGGGAGATAAATGGGAGGTGTTTGGAGTCGGTTGCAAGGTAGCTGGGAAAGCGAATGGTGGATCGAGGCAGGGGAGGAGGTGATATGTCAGAGGGGGAGAGATGTATGGGTCCGAAGGGTGGTGTTGAGTTTGATGCTTCAGACTGTAATAATGTAGGGGGAGGGGAAATGAGGAAGCCGTTGAAATCCACATTTATCCCGTGTGGTTGCAGGGTCCCAAGGCAGAATATGAGGCGTTCATCTTCCAGGCGTCAGATGGTAACGGTTTGGTGGTGGCTTATGCCCGAAACGTCGATTGTCCTGCTCTGCACTTCACATGACAGGAGAGATGTGAAAAGCAAAGACTAAAAATACGACAAAGACTTATAGATACAAAGTTAATGGAATTAGACACAGTGCAGACAGAACCCATTTGGTCAGTTGAGTCTGCACTATGCCGTGGAAGAGATTCACACTGCCCACTGTATCTTTCTAAATCCGCATTTATGATCCACCGACTAAAATAGAAATTGTTCCAAAAACTCAGCGAGTCAGGCAGCATCAGGAGAGAGGAATCAGAGTTAACGTTGCGAATTTAAAACAGTTCCGAGGAAGGCTCTGTTGACCCGAAATGGTCATTCTGTTTCCCCTGAGCTGCAATTCTGACTTTTGTCTCTGATTTACAACACTTACAGTCCATTTAGATTTTTTTTTGCCATTGACCTGAATTGCACACCTTTGCATTGTGGGAAGGTATCGGAGCAGCCAGAGGAAACTCACATGGGAGAGAGGGAGGAGTGTTCAAATTCCACGCAGTCAGTCACACAAGTCTGGAATCGAATGCGGGTTCCTGGTGCAGAAAGGCACAGTTCCACCTACTGAGCCCTCCCAATATGCAAGCAGACGTCCTGGAAGCGAATTGAACCGGTGATCACGCAGCGACAGGCGGTGGTAATATCCAGGAATTTTATGCAAAAAGAAGCCTATTTGGTATTACTGGAAATTAACATTCGCCTAACTATCCTCACACTTTTTTAAATCACTTGGCCTTTAGCCTCATCTATCTTGGCATCACAAAATTCACATCTGAATATTTCTGAAAGTTATGAGGATTTCTGACTCTCCAACCTTTACATGTACTGAGTTCCAGATTTCAACCAACCGCTGTTTCAAAACATTTGTCTGTGCATTCACTCAAATCTTTCCTCTTCTATCCTGCCTTTCCCCCGTGATCGATCTCACCATCAAAGAGAAACGTTTATTTCAGTCTACACCATCCATATTCTTGATTATTTTGTACATCTCAATCATGTCTCCTCTCAATTTCTTCTGCTACAAGAAAAACACCTCCAGACTATCCAATTTATCTTCATAATTGAAACTCTTCTACCCAGACAATATTCTGGTAAATCTGTCCTGCATCATTTCCAGTGCTATCATATCCGTGGGTGTCATGCGAATTGCTAAACTGCACACAATAGACTAGATAGAGCCAAATGAGCAAGTGAAAATACATGATGTAGAATTCCACAGGAAGAGGTACTTTCAAATAAATTTTCTTTTCCTCACTGCTACCAATTGTCCTTTTTCCTGAGCCTGATGTTCCAATAATCTATGTTCCATGTTGTAAAAGCTGCGACATGAGAAATGATCTCACAACCACGGTATCGAAATGGAATGATTGGTTTGAAAGTGAGGACGTGGTTCTTCTATGATGGTACAGAGGCGCATGAAATGCCAAAGCTGGGAGTGTTCCTGGTCAAAGGCGGGGCGGAAGGGCATATTTGTCTCCGTTCATTAGATCATTAAGATACAATAGCAGCATTAACCCGCACTACAGATTGGCTCAGCTAAAGCATGGTGGAGCCTTAAGCGAGAGGTCGATTAATTGAAAGCATTCTCTGAAATTTTCCTTAACAATGCGCCGTTTTGTTACTTTGACAGTAAGAGCTGTTTTTGATCACATCGTCTCCACATCAGTCTCTTGCTCCCAGTAAACACTCCAATCCAGCGTACATCACTGGCATTCTGACACAGCCGCATGTCATATTCTCATTCCCTCTGTGATAATTGGAATTGACAATGTCCTTCTCTGAGATGTAGCAATGTAGCATGAAGTTGATGGTGTAGTGAACACAGAAGAACAGAGAACACAGAAAATTTACAGGCCAAGAACAGACCCTTTGGACATCGAAGCCTGAGCTGATCCACTGTCTAAATCTATCACCCAATTCCAAACAAACTGTATCCTTCTGCATCCTTCTGCACTACTCACGCATCTGTCCAGACGCACCTGAAATGAATCTTCCATGCTTGCCTCTACTACCTCTGCTGGCAACACTATCCAATTACCTACCACCCTCTGTGAAAAATACTTCTAACGTCGACCTCTCTTAAACTTTTCACATCTCACCTTGAACGCGTGACATCTCATTATTGAATCCCTCACCTTGGGAAAAATGCTTATCTCTGTCCACCCTAGCTATACCCTTCATGATTTTGTAGATGTCAATCAGGTCCCCTTCAGTCTAGTTTTCTTAAATGAAAACAAATATTATCTAACCATCGTCTCTTCAGAGCTAGCATCTTCCATACCAGGCAACATTCTCATAAACCTTCTCTGCACTCTTTCATAAACGTGCACATCGTTTTGGTAATTCGGCGACGAGAACAGTACACAGCATTCTAAATGCGGTTGAACCAAAATCTTGCACAATTTTTGCATGACCTGCCAGCTCTTATACTCAATGCCCACCGTCCGGTGAAGTCAAGCATGCCATATGGCTTCTTGTCCACTCGATCCACCTGTGCAGCTACATTCAGGGTACAAAGGACATGAACTTCCAGATCGTTCTGCTCATCAACTTTACACAAGGGTCTTCCATTTACAGTATATTTTGCTCGAGAATTAGACATCCCAAAATGCATTACCTAACATTTGCCTGGATTCAACTCCATCTGCCATTTCTCCACTCAACTCTCCTATCTATCTATATTCTCCTTCATTCTTTGACAGTCCCCTATGCTTTCTGCTTCTCCACCAATCTTCCTGTCATCTGCAAATGTAATGGCGATATTTGGGCCAGCAACCCTTGGAGAATGGAGCATGGCAGCTGGTAGTAATTAGATTTGATGAATAAAATCTGGAATATAAAGCCGCTCAGAGGAAGAGTGACAAAACGTTTTAATTTGCTGAAAACCCATTCATTCATATCCCTTCAAAAGGGAAATCTGCCGTCCTTAGCGAGACCTGCCAAAATATGACTCCAGCCGCACAATAGTACGGTTCACCCATAAATTCCCTCCGACTCAGGTCAAGGAGAGTTAAGGATGAACAACAAGTGCTGTTCAGATTATGATGGTCACACTCCGTGGGAGAATGAGGAAGGATTAAAGAGATACATGGATGATGGGGATAATTAGGAGTCGTCTCAGCGTGGACTCAAATGCAACTGCTTATCCAAACTAAACAGACACAAGGCTACCCACACCGCAATGAAGGCATATCCATGCGGGCGGGTTCGGCAGGAAGGGATTCAATTGCCCGCTGAAGTGTAAACTCACTTGCTCAGTCACAAAGTGGACAGGTCATTCACCACTCCCATATGTGATAAGGAATCAATCTGGCGATCAACCTGCAGAGTCACCATCAGGTTTACAAATGACAGCAAGGATCTGTTTCTGCTGTTCTTGCAGGTGTTCACCCATCCAAAATGAACCATGTTTGGATGCCTGTTTCCAGTGGAGTGCCACTGTTTCCTGATGTTGATCAATAATTCAAACTTAGTTGTAGGAGTCATGGTTTAGAAGTTTACAGAAGATATAACAATTGGTTGTGTAGTTGACGATGATGAATAATTTCAGGGGCCGCAGGGATATAACAATCAGGTAGAAATGAAATATTTGTGAATGTAATTGAATTCAGACCAATAAGTGGTAATGAATTTGGGGAGTTGAAACAGTAACAGTGAGGATTCTGAGTGGTGTACAGGAACAAAGAGATCTTGGAGTGAACATTTACAGATCTCTGAAGATTGTTAGACAGGGAGATCAGTTGTTCGAGAGGGTTTTTGGATATTTTCTATTGTTGACTACAGGTTGAGGATAATACTCGATCTCTAGCAAGCGCCAGTTTAGGAAACAACCAAAGGAGTGAGCACAAGTCTGGTCAATGTAATAATCAACATTTTTAAAAATTGTATGATAAAAGATGGAGGGCTGAAGTATAACTCTTTGCCCATCAAGACCGCTTCATCACTCAATGAATTTACCACTGATTCCTCTCCAAGTCATATTGCATGTGTCTTGGAGGATAATTTGCAAACGGTGACGTTTCAGTGCATCTTCAACCTTGTATCATAGTCAGTAAAGTTTTTGAACATTGAAGGTTCTGTCAACAAAACCTGGATGATATATTCCAGTTTTCTAGGTGGTGCACTCTATTGTAATTGTGCCTTAGCAATTAAGGGAATAAATATTCAGGTATTGAAGAATGTACAGTTTAGTGACTGCATTGTCGTGGAAGGTGTCCAGTTCCTCCAGTACTATTAAAGCTGCACCCCCCTAGGCAAATGGAGAGAGTTCTGTTAAAATCCAATTTGTGCGTTGCGGACAACGTAGGCTTCACGGAGACGAGAATTGAGTTACTAATCAAACAAAGTCGACGGACGGACACGTTACTGTAGTCAACTTCTTTATATGGGCGGTCAGGTTCTATCTCTCCTAAATACTAGCTCCCAGGACGATTACACAGAGGATTTCAGTTACAATGAAGCCATTGAATGTCAATCTAATATGATTAGTTCTCATTTGTCAGAGTTATCATTGCTGCATTTGGTCCTTCTGTGGATCAATCCGATTTCAGTCACTTTCTGATTTCAAGTTCCAATTCCCAGCTGCGCCTGAACTTTCAACCCGTTTCCTCGCCGAAATTTCTCCACCTGTCTTATAACTTCGTAAGGACGCTGTAAGAGCCAGCAGAGATTTACAAACATGTTGCTAACTCTGTATAAAATGGAGTTTCGTGGAATGATTGGTTAGGCTGGAATTATTCTCCTTGAAACAAAGGAGGTGGAAGAGGGCTTTATATTCACATAATAACAATTATAAACGTTCAATAGTCACTGGATCTTGACAGGGTAGATACAGGCAGGTGGCTTGCCCTATGCTGTGAGGAGAGCACCAATCGACATGAACACAGAATTAGGCATTGCCTATTTATTTCAGAAATGATGATTAATTTCTTTGCTCAGGGGCCAGAAAGTCTGAGGCATTTTTGTAGAACCCATGGTTGAGGTTGGGTTGTTGGATATTTTCAAACTCTGCCGGATAGTTAATCAGAAAGATGATGGAGCTTTGTCCAGGTAAGTGAGCAGAATCGAGTTGAAGATTATCAGATCAACCATGAGTTCATTGAATGTTGGGGCAGACTCGATGGGCTGAGGGGCATACTTCCACTTTATTTAACATTTGGTCTTACGCCTTATTTTATGCATAAGTTCAGAATTGTGAGGGGATGGGCTGAAGTGATAGGAAACGTTTATGAAATAGATCAGACAGATCAGGAACAAGGCTCATAAACACAGGAAGAAGAAATGTGCTGTGCCCTGGGTGCAACAAATTACACTGGGCACAGCACAAGTGGCTGTGTCCAGAAGCTGTGATTGCTGAAGAAAGTTGGTGGACTTTATACAGTTGGCAAGTCAGTGATCACGCTGGATGATGGATCGTTGTATGATTCACACACAGCAGAAATTTGTGGAAAAATGAAAGGTTCGTTTCATTGGAGAAGATTTCTGCGGTTCCGATTCCGAGTGACTGTTTGAAATACTGATCAGATCATTGTGTGAAGCGATTGGTTAAAATACTCATGAACAACCTCACTGGATAAGCTTGTGCTCCCGATCTCTTGTTATCTGTTTCTCTTTCTTTCGATGTAACTTCACAGAAAGACAAGATGGAATGTGGGGCAGAAAGAAAAATGCGTTCTTTCTTATTACAACAATTTAATGTACAATTGAATAGAATGATTGCTCTCGCTCTTCATTTCGACTTTAATGTGGTATCGACTGCTGGTGAATCTCCCGTGCAGTGAACGGCAAGAAGAAGATTCTCGATCCAGTGTATACCAGAGTGTGAGATGCAAAGAAAAACTGCTGGAGCGGTTTGTGAAGTTAGCAACCAGAGTGTGACTCGAATCTGTGAATGTGGAGCACAACAGGATAATAACCCACCACCATAATCGCTCGGTCTCCTCAGCACATTTTGTCAAGCGGTGACATGTGACCTCATCAAGGTTACATGCAGTGAACGTCTTGGATGACAAATTTTCAGAGCGGAACCGAATGTGTTTCTGCTTTCACCAGAATTATAAAGGCAGCAAATTCCAATATATAGCCATGCTGGTCAGAATGAATAGCTGTCATTGATACATTCTGAGTCAGAACTATGTCAGAATCAAACAGAGAACAAGACTTTTACGTCATATTCTCATCTTCATTTGACTCATAATTTCTTCAGTCACTTTCTCTCTCACGTAAAGAAGCAGCCTTGGAGAGGGAAATAAAGGCGATGTTGTGGCTCAATGGCCTTTCTCATATGGCTGAACCTGAATTGGATTAAACCGCAAGAAACGCTGTTTGTTCGTTTCATTTTAATTTTGCTGCAACCTGACAATGTTCATTGTAATATCGCAAGTGAATTAGATTTATCTCATTGGAACGATTAATGTTGTATTCAAATTTGCTCCGACATTATTTCAGCTTAAGGAGAATACTTCTTAGAAAAGTAGAGGGTTAAAGGGCAGTTTTGTTGCTCGTTACTTTGGCAGATTTCACTGAGTATGAAATGGACCAAACATCATGGTGATTGTCCTCACATCTTTAACGCATGTGATTAAAGCACGAAGTCGATCTCCAAGCAACTGGTCACTTCCTATTCATTTTGTAATATCTTCCCAACGCAATAAAAAACAATCTGCTCAGTTCCATTTACAGTGCTTTAAGTGGAATATTGTGCCAAAGCTTTCAAAATTTAGAGTTTTGGAACCGAATCTTGTTCAGCTGCACATCTTCACGAAATTTCTTTACATTTAAAGTCAACCCACTTAGACATTGCTTCCCCGCAACTTATGACCGACTACACCCCACCCCATCCTTTACCTCGCCACACGCTGTCTCTCTCCTTGTGAAATTTATTCCTTGTGTGTCACCAAATGTGCCTTTTCAATATTTTGAAAAACAGATTCTCGGAGTGACAGCGATTCTGTTCTCATCATTTCTTTGTCCTTCAAAGGTTTTATTCAAAGGCTTTGAATGCCTGACATCTAGAAGTTTACTTACTTGAAAGAGGGAATTTTCCACCCATTTACTCTGTCCAAACATGTCATAACCAGAAAAAAAACCCAATTAAGTCTTCCTTGGTTCAGGGATAACTGTTCTCAATTTTCCAAGAAGACAAGTGAATAAAATCTCATCCTCAGTACACCTCGCCAGCATCGTCTCTAATCGCTTTACACCCCAGTAAATACCGTCATTATCCTCTCCGATAGAATCACAGAATCCTACAGTGTAGAAAGAGCATTTCAGTCAATCGAGCCGGTGTCGACTCTCTGAAGGTCATCTCACTCAGACCAAGCTCCCCTCCCTATTCCCGTATACTTCACCTGAGGAAGAGTGAACCCTCCCCCTTATGATTTCAAATAAACCTTTTCGACTATAACCTGTCGTCCTGTGACTTCTGACATTGTCCCCGCGTTACCCATGGCTAATTCACGTAACTTACTTAATTCACTCCCTGAACACGAGAGGGCAATTCAACATTGCCAATCAACCTAACTCTCCGACCGAACAGCAGTGCGAATTACTGACACAATGTTCCATCATAGTGAGCAATTCTTGTATCATTTTTTAATGGCTTTATACCCTGGTAACTCAGCTTCATCCAAGCAAATCAACCCAAATTCAATGTATCGAAACGCTACTCTGTCCATTACAATTTCATTCGTGCTGAGGGAAATGTTTCTGCAATTATATTTGAATGTTTTTACGCTGTTTCTTCCTCACCGTCCTGCTTCCAGTAAACACTTCAATCCAGTACAAGTCTGTCAAATGCTTTTCATTCCAACACAGATACAATGGACAGTTTGCTGAAGTCACGTGTTTGCACCCTCATGGCACGCTGCCTCCCTGAGAGCTGTAGCCCCTCCCCACACTGATTCAGGCAGCACTGTCCTTCCGGTGACATGCATTATCGAGAATGGAAGGAAAGGTATGAATGCCCGAACTTGGGAATGGAGTGAAAGTTTTTTAAAAAATGCACTGTCCCCAGCGAAGAATTGAGCCCGGTGACAGGCGGGGACATTAAACATTATAAAACCGAGGACAGGAGTGTCAAAGGAGGCCCTTCAGCCAATTGTGGCCACACTTGTCAAAAACAACTGCCTAATGAACTAAATCGCATTTCTCAATGTTTATCCCACAGCCTTATCTGTCTTGGCATCACAAGTTCACATCTGAATATTTATTCAGGTTATAAGGGTTTTTGCCGCTCTGAACAATGCAGGCAATGTATTCTAAATTCTAACCACCCATTGGCTGATAAAGTTTTTTGCACATTTTCTCAAAACTTTTTGCCTTTCTCCTTAAGTCTCTGGCCCCTGCTGATCGATCCCTCCATCAATGGGAAACTCGTTCAGTTAAATCTGTCCATACCCTAACTCATTCATGACTTATCTACATCTCCTTTGCAATGCGACAAACAGTCCACTTTGTCCTGCCTTTCTTCACAACTGAAACTCTTCATCCCAAACAACATGCTGGTAAATATCTCTTGCAATGTTCTCAGTATGATCACATCCCTGCGATAATGTGACTTGCAAAACTTCATACAACACTCTTGCTTGAGCCTAATGAGCATTTGTTTTAAAATTTCTGGATTAGCATGAGGGCGATTCTGGTTAAGCAGAATTTATTACCCATTCCGAATTTCCCAGAGGGCTGTTGAGACTCAACCATATTGCTATGAGTCTGAAGTCACATGCAGGCCAGACCAAGTAAGGATAGTAGATTCCATCCTGAAATGACATCAGTAAACCTGATATATATTTTTCAACAATTGTCAATGGATCTATAGTAGTCATTGGATACTTCATCGCAGATATTTGCGGCATCCAAATTTTACAATTCCGCATGGAGGGACTCAAGCCCGAGTACCCAGACTATTATCTGGGTCTCTGGATTGTCAGTCCTATGAAATTATCACAAGACCAAAGCAGAAAGCCATAAAAGCTGATCTTTTCCAATAAAATGTCTTTTCACCAAAACTGCCCTGGATATTTTCCATGAGCCTGACGCTCCAATTGTCTCTGGCCTATGTCAGTAAAAGCTGCTACATGGGGATTGATTTCACAACCGCGGTATCCAAATGGATCGATTTGTTTGAAGGTCCAGATGGTGGTATTGGGGCACGTTCGCCCAGCAACAGTGACCGCAGCAACAGCACAGACAGAACGGTATGAATGTGAAATAGAGTGATCGATTGTGCATTGCCCCAGAGAAATGGAGGGAGGGACGGAAAGGCGGTTTAATGATCGTGGGAAGGAGAGAAATCTCCGACAACGGGTGTGTTTGAATCCTGATATATGAAACGCAGAGATGTGAGAGAGCGGAATTTGAAGGTAAAACAATTCATTTCTTAGCATGTGTCACAAAACGGACAACGGAGAGAACACTTAGTGTCGTGATTTGCTTTCAAATCGAGGTTGCTGTGGTCGCAATGCAAAATACCGACAACCACGATCACAGTAACCGCAGAACAGGATGCTTGCAAGCAGCAATAAGTATACTAGCAGAGGGAATGTCGGAAAAACAGCAAATGTACAATATCAGTACTCAGCGAACAGTGACAGACATGTGGGAACTGAGAATGAGCTGAATCTTTAAGTTCGATGTCCTCAGAGGCTGTGGAGATCCTTTGAAAGAGAATGTTGAAAAATGAGATTGATCGATTTCGACAAAACATCAACGACTGGGGACACAGTACAGGGTACTGTTGAAATGTATGCTTCAATAGCATTGTAGCTTAACATCGGCACAGCCGCCCAGATCCAACCGGAAATGGGGATGGGAATGAGTGCGCAGAGTTACTCTCTGGCTCCAGTGATGCAGTAGGTGAGCGTGCTGTCCTTCTATGATGGTATCGAGGCGCACAAAATTCCTCGGATGAATGTGGTACTGCTCAAGGGAATGGTTGTCCCTGTTTATACTATCATAGCGATTTCCGGTGCATCTTTCTAAGACCGCTGAATGCCATAAGTGGAGCGTGTTGAGCCCTTAACTTTGCAGTGGTGGGTTTAAAAGATGATTTTGCTATTTGGATCTGTGTTTCCGACACTGGCGGTGACAGCTACATTTGCTCGCATCAGCTCAGCATCAGTTTCTTCCACAGTCAAGATTTCAACCTGGAGAAGGTGGTGTTGGGGTGATATGTTAAACTGGTCATCCTTGGGGATTGGACACGGAAACGGTGATGTTTAAGTTCGACGAATAAAACCTGAAATGTAAGCCTGACCTCAGGAACAGAGATCATGACTTTAATTTCCTGCAATCTCATTCATTCATGTCCCTTATGCAGGGGATTCTACTATCTTCACCCAGTCCTGCCTCCGGGAGACTCCAGGACCAGAAAAAAAAAAACTGACCCTTAGTCCAAGAATCCCCACTGTGTGGGAAGCAGTCTAGTCGGCCCTTCCAGTCCACACATCCATCCGAAGCGCATCCCACCAGACCCTACGGTATTCCCTATCCCATAAGCCTACATTTTACATTGTTGATCCCTGTAACTGGCACATCCTAGGTCAGAGGGAGAAATAAAAACACAAACACACAGAGAATGTGCAGACTGCCCACAGACAGAGACCCGAGGCTGCGATCGCACCCGGGTTTGTGGTGCAGCTAGACAGCAATGAACGAGGGGCGAATAATAAATGTTGCCCTGACCAGTCATACTCACACCCTGTGGGTGAATGAGAAACAATGAAAACACATTCACAACATGGAGAACGGGATTCGTATCTGTGTGGACACAATTTGAAAGGATCGTTCACTCTGGGTAGAAAAAAAGGACACTGTTATCACAGAGAAAGCAGGGCAATGTGGGAACTGCTGGAAGGGATTCATTTAACGACAGAAGGTGGAAGACCGTTCACCAGTCCCGTGTGTGGGAAGGCGTCACTGAGCAAAATAAACTCCGGACACTCCAGCAGGATTACATATCCCATCAGGTATTTGATTATGCTGTCAATGTTCTTGTTAATCCCAACCAGCTATTTGTTCCAGAGCGTCAATCATAGAGTCATACTGCATGAAAACAGGCCTGTCAGTCCAACCAATCCATGCTGAACATACTGCCAAACTAATATAGTCCCATCTGCCTCCTACTGTACCCGTTAAGTGGTTATAATGCCCTTGTAGTTTTGTTACTGTGTTGTTAATCCAAAAAAATAGGTAATATTTTGGGGACAAAGGTTTCAGGTCTTGGAATGACAGATACTGGAGTTTGAATTCAATACGCACCTGGAATTGAAGAGTCTCGTGATGACCTGAATCAGTTGTGTGGTAAATCCCATCTGATTCACTGATGCCAGTTCGGGAAGCAACCTGTCATATTCATCTGTTCTGTCCCACTGGAGACTCCAGATGGATAATACCGTGGTTGACTCTTAAATATCCTCTGGGAAATAACTGATGTACTAGGCATGAATAAATTTATTTTAAAAATCACACTCTCCCATTCATGTTTGGAATCAATTGTCCATTAAATGTTGCAAACGTACCCTCATCCATCACTTGCTCAGCAAGTTAATTGCACACGTATAATACCTTCCTTACAAAATGCCTCACATGACCTTTTCAAAAAAACTCTCTCTCTTTTCATCTTAAACATATGCCCTCTCGTTTGAAATCCCCATCCTGGGAAAAGGCAGCTATCGTTAACTTTAACTTGCCTTTCAATAATTCATAAACTTCTGTCAGGTCACGGTTCAAACCCCTAACCTAGAGTGAAATCAATCTCAACTAGGAGAAAGTGAGACCTGCAGATGAGAGATCAGAGTCCAGAGTAATGTGCTGGGAAATCACAGCAGGTCAGGCAGCATTTGAGGAGCAGGAGAATCGATGTTTCGGGCAAGAGCCTGATGAACGACACTTGCACGAAAAAAATATTCTCCTGCTCCTCGGATGCTGCATTACCTGTTATGGTTTTCCAGCACCCCGATCTCGAATCTGAAAATAGTCTGGCAACATGCGTGTATACCTTTTCTGAACCTACTCCAGCTGAATAATATCATTCCTACAGATGGGCGTCCAGAACTGGACATAATGTTTCAGAAGAGGCCTCATCAATGTCCTGCAAAGATTCAACATAACGTCCCAACCACTATACACAAAGGACTGAGCAATGAAGGGAAGTATGTTAAATGCCTTTGAAACATCTTGTCTGTAGGTGATGCAAACTACAAGGAATTATGCACCTCCACCCCTAGCTTCCGTGTTCTCCAACATTACGCAAAGCTCTACTCTTGTTGTTGTACCAAAACTGCAATAACTTCCATTTATCCAGATTGAACTCCATGTTACATTTTTCAGGCCAACGCCTCATTGGATTAAGATCCTTTTGAAACTTAGATAGTCTTTCTCACTGTCTACAATTCTGGTGTCGCCTGCAAACCTACGAAGCATACCTGCAGTTAGTTCCACTGTTTTCTCAAATAGATCAATGATTCATATTTACTTGTCGTGGCCGTGAGTTAGCAGTGTGCAAATCATACAACAGTTAGTCATGCAATTAACCATGAGGAAGAAAGCCGCAGACTTCAGGGAGATATCAAACAATTGGAAATGAAAATGGTGAAAGCAATTCAATCCAGGAAAGTGGGTGATAGTGAAGCAAGTTCAAACTTCAAACCAGCCGCCCATGCTCCAGTAGTGGCACTCAGCTGTCTCAGCAAGATGCACTGTAGGTTGCTATAAACGGGAAAAAAATACCCATCTGCCCCGTCTTTGACCAGGAGCACTCCCAACCTCGGAATTGCTTGCGCTTCTAAACCGTCATAGAAATACTGTGCATTCACCGGTTGTGTCACTGGAGCCCTCAAGTATCTGTGCGACCTCATTCCCATCCCGACTTCCAGTTGGATCTTCGTGACTGCGTCACTCAGTTCCTCTGATTCTGGGCCTGGGAATTGGGACTCTGTGGCAGCAGTGGTTACTGCCTTGTGGGGCGAAACTGATGAAATAGCCGATGTTAAACTGTATTACTCTTGAAGCATACATTTCAACAACACCTGCACAATCCCCGGAATTTTTGATGTTTTGGTGAAATCTATTTATCTCAGCATTCAGCATATTAATCCCAACCAGCTATTTGTTCCATAGCGTCAATCATAGAGTCATGTCACCACAGCCACTGGGGGAACCGATATTAAACGGTCAGCCCATTCTCAGTTCCCACATATCTGCCACTGTTCGCTTAACACTGATATTGTGCATTTGGTTCGCTGCCTAACATTTCCTATGATACTGTACTTATTGCGTACAGTCGGTGTGCTTGTCTGTGAAATGCTGTGATCGTATAGTGGTTAGTACTCTGCGTTGTGGCCGCAGTAACCTCGGTTCGAATCCGAGTCACGGCAGTGATTACTCTATCTGCCCCAGTTTGTGTGAAACACAAAGGAATCAGTTGTTTTAACATGGGAATTTTCTCCAAGGTGATGATCTTTTGCCTTCACATTCTGCTCGCTCACATCTCTGTGTTTCACATGTCAGAGTTCAAATCCACCCGTTCTCAGAGATTTCTCTCCCTCCTTCGATCACTGACTGAACTTTCCGTTCCACACCCCCATTTCATTAATTTAGAGATGCCGGTGTTGGACTATGGTGTATAAAGTTAAAAATCACACAACACCAGGTTAGAGTCTACCAAATTTAACTGAGCACTAGTTTTGGGAGCGCTGCTCTTTCATCATGTGGTTGTGGAGACATTTCCTATTTCAGTAAGGCACTGCAGAATCTAACACTGACTCTCACATTGATACCGTTCAGTCTGTGCTGCTGCGGTCACTGTGGCTGGGTGAACGTGCCCCAACCCCTCCATCGGGACCTGCAGACCAGTTGATCCATTTGCTTACCGCTGTTGTGAGACCAATCCTCAGGTAGCAGCTTTTACTGAGATGGACTTGCGATTATTGGAGGTCAAGCTCAGGAAAATGACACATTACAATATCGAGGAAAAGGGACTTCATTGGGAAATATTAGTTTCACGGGTTTTCTGCAATGGCTGAGCGCTATTACCACTGGACTGTTAACTCAGACACCAAGCAAATGAACCAGGGACCCGGGTTTGACTCCAACCATGCCGGTGTTAGAATTGAGATTCAATAAATATCTGGAATTACGAATATAATAACACCTATAAATCCATGGTCAAATGTTGAAAAAACAAAACCATCGGGTTCACTGACGTCCTTTGAGCAAGGAACATGCCATTCTTATCTGGTCGGGCCTCGATGCGACTCCAGACTCACTGCAATACCGTTGAGTCTCAACTGCCCGCTGTGCAATTAGGGATCGCAATCCATACTGCCGAGCCAGCGACGCCCTCATACTGTAACAGAATAGAACAAAAAGTTAATTCGGCTCTAGCTAGATTACTGTGTGCAGTTCTACAGTATAGCAATGATGTGATCACAGTGGAAACGTTGCAGGACAGATTCAATGGGAAATTGTCGGGGCTGAAGAGTTTCAGTTATGAGGAGAGATTGGACAGACTGGGGTAGTTTGTCACCAAGCAGAGGAGATTGGAGAAGACACGACTGAAATGTACAAAATAATGAGGGATATGGATAGGATAGACTGAAAGAAGCGTTTGGTATTGATGGAGGGATCGAACACTGGGGCCAAGAGATTTCGGAAAAAGGCAGAAAGTTTTGAGTAGATGTGCGAGTAGGGTCAGAGAGGTGGAAACCCTCCAAACTGAAAAAATTGAGATGTTAATTTGCGATGCCAAAACATATAAGACTATGGGCTAAACAATGGAAAACTTGATTCAGGTCGTTAAGCAGCTGTGTTGGACAAGTGCGGCCACAACAGGCTGAAGGGCCTCCTTCGATGTTGTCCTCCACAGTATCGTGGTTAGTGTCCCCTCTTGTCACAGGGTTCAATTCTCCGCTGGGAGCATCGTAAAGGTTTTAAACCTGTGGCTCTGTCCTCAGTGAAGGTTATTCATGCTTGGCCTTCCATTCTCGATTGGATATGTCACAGCAAGGACAGTGCTGTCTGAATCAGCTGGGGAAGGACTGCAATTCCTGGGGAGAGAGAGTGTCAGTGAAAGTGCAAACACGTAACTTCAGCAATCTGCACATTGTGTATGTGTTGCAATGAAAACCATTATATAGAGTTGTTCCTGACTGATGTGTTTATTTAAAGCAGGAATCTGAGGCAGAAAACAGAGTAAACCCATTCAGACCTGAGTGCAGAAACATTTCCAGCAGATCTAATGAGGTTGTACAGCATAGAACCGCGTTTGTATGCATTGAATTCTGGTTGATGGGCGCAGCTTGCTTTCACTCGGCTGAGTTACCAGTGTGTAAATGATACAGATCGTGTTCAATGTGATGGTACATTTGCTCAGTGGTTCGAACTGCTGTTAAGTCTGAAGGTTAGGTAGATTGGTCATGTTAAATTGCACTGATGTGTCCAGAGAGTGAATTCAGTAAGTTAAGTGAATTAGCTATGGGTAACCCAGTGATAAGGTCAGCAGTCACACGATGCCAGGTTTTATTCCAGCAGGTTTATTTGAAATCACAAGCCAGAGGCCTGCAGGGATCGAGGCGGGAGCTAGATCTGGTTGAGATGCTGTTCAGAGTGTCCCTACAGACTCGATTGGCTGAACAGTACTTTCTGCATTGTAGGGAATCGGTGATTTTATCAGAGAGGGCACTGCCAGGGTTTACTGGGCAGCTAAGGCATTAGAGACGATGCTGACGGCGTTAAGTGGGGATGGCATTTTATTTATTTGTGTGTTGGAAAATTTGACACTGAACAAAGGAAAACCGAATGGAAGTTTTCCAGAGTATTTGGGGTTTGGAGAGAGTAAATAGGTGGCAAATTCACTCTTTCAAGTTCGTATATTTCTGAACGTCAGGCTTTCAAAACCGTCGATGTAGGACAAAGAAATTATGGGAGCAGAATTTCTGTCACTCAGAGAATCCGTTTCCAAAATACTTGGAAAGGCACATTAAGAGACACACAAGCAGTGAGTTTCATCAGGAGAGAGACAGCCTGTGGCCAGGTAAAAGTGTAAAAGTGGGGTGTGGGGGTAGAATGTGCGAGGAAACAATATCTAATTTGGACGACTTAAGATGCAAAGAAATAACGGAAACGTATGCAGGTGAGTAAGATTCATCAAAAAAACCTCAGAGTTTTGAAAGATTTGTATTAATATTCCACATGAAGCATTGTAAATGGAACTGAGCAGATTTTGTATATTGTCAAGGAAGACTATTCCATAATGACCAGGAAGTGACCCGTCTCTTAGAGATCGATTTCCTGCTTTAATCCCATGGCTTAAAGGTGGGAGGACAATCGCCATGATGTTGGGTTTATTTGACACCACTGACATCTGCCAAAGTAATTGAGCATCAAAAGTGGCATCTTGTTTTGTAGTTTAACCTTCTGTTTTTCTCATCAGTATTTTCTTTAAGCTGAAATAAATTCGGAGCAAAATTGAATGCAACATTTAACGTTCCAATCACATAAATCCAATTCATTTCCGATCATTGCAATGAACAAAGTGAAGTGGCAGCAAAATTAATAAAATAAAACGAACAATACTGCATTTCAGGGAATTTTATCCACTTCAGGTTCAGCCATATGAGAAAGCCCATCGAGCTAAAACATCACCTCTTCGTATATACTTCTTCACGTGAGAGAGAAACTGTCTGCAGAAATTATGCATCAAGACTAAATGTGCGTGTGAATGTGAAGGAAATTTCATGTTTGCTGGTTCATTCTGAGACAGTTCCGACTCGGAATAAATCAAGGACAAGGTATTCCTTCCAAAGACGAGGTCAATCCCTTGGATTTTGCTGGTATTATTATTCCACTGAAAGCAGAAACATAATAGCGTGGATTCGATTCCGCTCAGGGAATTTCTTATCCCCTAGGTGCACCATATGTAATCTTGATGTGGTCACATGTGAGCGCCTTTGCTATGGGCTGAAGTGGCCCAGAGGTTAAGGCGACGGGTTGCTCTTTCATTGCGCATGTGTGGACTTGAATCCTACTCTGGCTGTTACTTCCATCATAAGCAGCTGTGGTTTCCCTTTGTGCCTCGCATCTTTAGGATACATTGGATGGCGAATCTTGCTCTTGCCCTTCATTGCACCGGAGATTTGTGATAAATCGATACCTCATCAAAGTTGCATTTAAGCAATTTGTTTCTGTTGTAAGTTACATTGGGATAATGAAAAGGAGTGTAACGTTTCTATCCTCCTTTCATTCCATCTTGACTTTCTATGAATATACATCGAATGAAAGTGAAACAAATAAGGAGAGATCGGGTGCAATAGTTTATCCAGTGGGCTTGTGAATTTTAATGTCACACTCCACACAAAGTTCTGATCAGTATTTTAAACAGTCAATTGAATTGGAACTGCAGAAAACCTTTACAATGAAACGAATCATTCATTCTTTCACAACCTTTTGCTGTTTGAATCATACCGCGATCCATCATCCAGCGTGATCACCAAGTTGGCAACAACATAAGATCCACGAATTTTCTTTAGCAATCACAGCGTCTGCACATACACATCTGTGGTGTGTCCAGTGCCATTTATGCCTCCAAGCCACAGCACATTTCTTGTTCAGCAGTTTATGAGCCTAGTTCCTGATCTGTCTGATCAGTTTGGTAAACCTTTTCTATCACTTTATCCCATTCCCTCAGAATTCTAAACTTATCAATAAATTAAGGTGTTACATCAAATGATATAGGATTGGAAGTCGGCCATTCAGCCCATCGAGTCTTCTCCGCCATTCAACGAACTCATGGCTGATCTGATAATCTTCACCTCCATTCTCCTGCCTAACCACGATAATGCTTCATCGACTTTCTGGTTAAATATCTGTCTGGCACAGTTTGAAAATACACAACAAATCAGCCTCAACAACAGTTTCAGGAAAGAGAACCACAGACTCACTGGACCCTGAGCAAAGAAATTCCTCCTCATTTCTGAATTAAATAGGCAATATCTAATTCTGAGTTCATGTCCTCTGGTGCTCTCCTCATACCAGAGGACAAACCATCTACCCGTATCAACCCTGTCAAGATCCCACGAATATTGAAAGTTTGTAATTGTTATTATGTGATTATAGAGCTCCATTTTTTACAGGGTTGGCACCATGTTTGTAAATCTCTGCTGTCCCTTGTAGCGTCCTTATATATTATTAAGGCATGTGGAGAACCTTATGTGAGGCAACTGTTGATATTTCAAGCACAGACGAGAATTGGAACTTGAAATCAGCTCGCGATTGGAATCAGATTGGTCCACACAAGAACGAAATATTGTAATTAAAAATCTGACAAATGAGAACCTTATCATATTCCATTGACATTCAATGGCTTTACTGTAACCTAATTCCCCTGTGTCATCGTCTACGGAGCTAGAATTTCGGAAAAACGGATTGAGACCGGCTATATAAACACTTTCACAACAAAAACATGTCCATTGGTAGACAGTTTCGGATTGTAAACTCAACTCATTGCTCCGTGAATCCTACATCGTTTGCAAGGTACAAATGAGATGTGGAACAGAACTCTCTCCATTTGCCGAGTTGGGTGTGCCTTCAACAACACTGAAGGAACTGGACACCATCCACCACAACGCAGTCACTTGATTGTACCCGATTTAATACCTGAATATTTATTCCTTTCACCGTTAAGGCACAATAGCAGCAGAGTGCACCAACTACACGATGCACTGGAGTAAGTCACCCGAGAATTTTTGATCGACCCTTCAAAGCTGAACACCTGTACTGACTTACAGGACAAGGTTGGAACATTCAACGGAACGCCACCTTTTGCAAGTTCCCCTCCAAGGCCAATAGCAGCCTGACTTTGAAAGGAATAAATGATAAACTCATTGAGTGGTGAATCAGTCTTGATGGGCAAAGTTGCATACTTCAGCCCTCCATCTTTAATCTAAAAACTTAATAAATGTTGATTAATGCAGTGACCACACTTGTGCTCAGACTTTTAGCTATTCCCTAAACTGGTGTTTGCTAAAGTTCTAGTAGCTGCAACAGTCTGTGGTCAACAACAGAAAAACCCACAATCCCTCTCAATCAACTTATTCCCCTCAAGATGAAAGTGGTGCTGGAGAAGCACAGCAAGTCTGTCAGCATCTGAGGAAAAATCAACGTTTCGTGCAAAGGCCATTCATCAGGAATGAGACAGACAGCCTATAGGGTGGAGAGATAAATGAGAGGTCGTGGGTTTGGGGAGTAGGTCGCTGACAGTGCAGTAGGTGGATAGAAGTGGGCGTTGACGGTGATATGTCAGAGAGGAAGGTGGAATGGATAGGTGGGAATGAAAATACACAGGTGGGATAGGTAAGGACGACGGTGCTGAGCTGAAAGGTTAGAACTGGTGTAAGAGGAGGGAGTGGGAATGAGGAAACTGATGAAGTCCACATTGATGCCATGGGATTCAAGGGTCCCGAGGAAGAAGATGAGGCATTGGGTAGTGAGGGAGTGGCAATTGGGGTGGCTTAGGACCTGCATATCTTCAGGAGAGTGGGAGGCGAAGTTGAAATGTTTGGCCATAGGGCAGTGGAGTTGATTCTTGCATGTATCATGGAGATGTTCTCTGAAGTGCTCTGTCAGAAGATATCCGGTCTACCCAACGTAGAGGTGACCTCATCTAGAACAGCAGATACAACAAATGAGATCTGTGAAAGTGTAGGTGAACCTTTGATGGATGTAGAAGGCTCCCGTGGAGCCTTGGACAGAAGTGACGGGTACGATGTGCGTTCAGGTTTTGCAATTCCTTCGGTGGCAGAGGAAGGTGCTGGGAGGGAATGGTGGGTCATTTGAGGGCATGGACGTGACGAGGTAGTCGCGGAGAGAAAGGTTTTTGAGGAAAACGAATGGGTTTGGGGAGAGAAATATATCCCTGGTGGTGGGGTCAATTTACAGATAGTGAGAATGTCAGCGGATGATGTGATTTTTGCGGAGATTGGTGGAATGGAAGTTGAAGACCTTCCTCGTTTCCTTGATCTGTCCTTGTTGTGTTTGGAGATATGGGGTTCATGGATGGACGTGCAGGACATGGATGAGATGCATGAGAGGGCATCTTCAACCACATGGGAGGGGAGGTTCCGGTCATTACAGAAAAAGGCCATCTGTTGTGTTCTGTTGTGGAACTGGTCCTCTTGGAGAAGATGCGGCAGAGGCGGAGGAGTTGGGAGCAAAGGATAACATTGGTGCAGGAGGTGCGGTGGGTGGAGTTGAAATCCAGATAGCTGTGAGAGTCAGTGGGTTTCTAAAAAAGATCAATAACACTGACCTCCAGGGATATTTTTCACTTCCTACCCCTATCCACTTTCTGCAAAGACCATTCCTTCCATGACTACCTAGTCAGGTCCACGTACTCCAATGACCCACGCTCCCCTCCCGGCACCCTTCCTCTGTCAACACATGAATTGTAAAACCTGTCCCACACACCCCCACCTCCGCCCACTGCCCAAAGGAAGCCATCCACATCCATCAAAGATTCACCTGCACTTCCACACATGCCATTTATTGCATCCGTTGCTCCCGATGCAGTTTCCTCTACAGTGGGGCCACCAGACTCCTTCTCGCAGAACGCTTCAGAGAACATCTCCAGGACACCGGCAACAACCAAACCCAACGCCCCGTGACAGAACACTTCAACTCCACCCACCACCCTCTTGAGGACATGCAGGTCTTGGGCCTCCTCCACCGCCACTCCCTCACCACCCTACCCGGAGAGGAAGAACGTCTCATCTTCTGCCTCATGACACTTTACCCCATGGCATCAATGTGGTTTTCACCAGTTTCCTCATTTCCCCTCACCTCCCACCTTACCCTTGTTCCAACCTTCCAGCTTGGCACTGTCCTACTGACCTGTCCCACCTGTCTGTCTTCCTTCCCACCTATCCACTCCAACCTCTTTTCCGAACTAACACTCTTATCCCCATATCCATCCACCTATTGCTGTCTCAGCTAAATTCTCCCAAACCCCACCCCACCCATTTATCTCCCCAACCTCGAGGCTCCAAGCCTTATACCTGATGAAGGCCTTTTGCCCAAAACGTCATTTTTTGTCTGCAACTCGGATGCTGCCTGACCTGCTGTGCTTCTTCAGCACCACTCAACTCTTGACTCTGATCTCCAGCATCTACAGTACGTACTTCCGTCCAACTGATTCCCCTGACTATTGATCTTCAGCGATCATGAATGTCTATCTACACTACACATAATATTCATTGCTATTGTTTCTTCTCCCCAATTTCGTTAACACTCATTGGTCTGAATTCAATGCAATTCGCCATTTTTCCTTTCCTTCTTATTGATACATCCCTGCAGCCTCTGAATTTCTTCGTTATAGTCAACTACACGACCAATTGTTGAATCATCATCAAATCTCTGAATCATGGCTCCTACAACTAAGTCTAAATCATTTGTCTACATCAAAAAACAGTGGAATTCCATTGGAAACACGCATACAAACATGGTTCATTGCTGGTTGGGGTAAACAGCTGCGATAACAGCAGGATCGACCTCCTGCTGTTATTTGTAAACTTGCTGTTCACTCTGTCAGTTGTTCCCCGGAGTGATTACTTCTCACATATGGGTGTGGTGAGTGATCTGTGCGCATTCTGACTGAGCAAGTGAGTTTACACCTCAGTGGGTAATTGAATCCCTTCCTGCAGTCACCCCATGGCCCTGACTTCTTGGCGTTGCGGGAATCCTTTTGTCTACTTAGTTTGATAAACAGTTGAATTCGAGTCCACACAGACACGATTCCCATTTCCCCCGTTGTCGATGTATTTTTATGCTTCCTTATTCTCCCACGGAAAGATGTTATCATTGGTCTGAAGACCATTTGTTCTTCATTCTTAATTCACCTTGAATTGAGTCAGAGGATATTTATGGGTGAACTACATTGTTGTGGGTCTGGAGTCACATGTTGACAGGACTCGTTATGGTCGGCAGATTTCCCTTTCGAAGGGACATGAATGAATGAGTTTTCAGCATATTAAAGTTATTGTCTCTGTTTTTGAGATTGGGTTCATTTTCCAGATTTTATTCATCTAATTTAAATAACAGCAGCTGCCACGTTCCAGTCTTCAAAGATTACTAGCCCAATAGATCAACGCTGCACTAACAACTCCCTGCTGCATTTCTCCATTCAAAGAATACATTGTCAATTTAGATTATCCCAGATGGAGAGCGAATACTACGCGTTCCTGTGTTAGAATGGAAGCAATGTATGCTGGATTGGAGTGTTTACTGGAGCAAGAGACTGATGTGGATACGATGTGAGCAAAATCCGTTCTTGCTGTCAAAGTAACAAAATACCGTTTTCTTAAGGAAAATCTCTTAGAATATTTTCAATACATCGGCCTCTTAGTTAAGGCTTCAGTAAGCTTCCTCTGAACCAATCCCCAGTGCTGGTTAATGCTGCTGCTGAATCTTAATAATATAATAAATTGAGACCAAGATGCCCTTCCACCTCGCCTTTGACCAGAAGCACTCCCATCCTCAGCATTTCACATGCTTGAATAAATAGGCAATGTCGTTCACTGGTGGTGGGGAGTCCAGAACTGGAGGGCATAGATTTAGGTTGAGAAGGGAAAGATATAAAAGAGACCTAAGGGGAAACCTTTTCATACATGGTGCGTGTATGGAATAAGCTGCCAGAGGAAGTGGTGGAAGCTGGTACAATTGCAATATTTCAAAGGCATTTGGATGAGTATATGAATAGGAAGGGTTTGGAGGGATATCGGCAGGGTGCTGGCAGGTGGTACTAGATTGGGTTGGGATATTTGGTCGGCATGGACTGGTTGGACCAAAGAGTCTGTTTCCATGCTGTACATCTCTATGATTCAATGTCCGCACCTTAAACAATCATGTCACTGGTGCCACAGAATAGCTTCACGTGCTCATTTCCGCCCCCACTTCCGGTTTGATATTAGTGGCTGTGCCACAAAGTTTGCCTGATTCTGGTTCTAGGAACAGGGGTTATGTTACTGCCTGCAGCAATGGGTACCTCCTTGTGTGGGTAAATTAGTGAAGCAAAAGTTTTAAAACTCATTGTTATTGAAACATACATTGCACCAATATCTCGCACTATCCCCTGAAACTTTTTTGTTTCTCTAAATCCATCAAACTCAGTCTTCAACATGCAGTCCGATGGAACCACCACAGCGTCTGAGGATATCGAATTTAAAATTCAGCCAATTCTGAATTCCCACATGTCTGCTATCCCTCGCCTAATATTCCTATTGTGCATCTGCTACTCTTCCTAACATCTCCTCTGTCACTGTAATTATTGCTGTTTTTAAACGCGTGTCTCTGCATGACTCAGTAATGGTTTCAATGATAAAATATTCTGCATTGTGGCCACAGTAAGCTCGTACGAATCCGAGTCACTGCATTTTATTCCTTGTGACTCATGCAGAGAACACACAGAAAGAAATTAGTTGATTTTACATGAAAACATTCTCAGAGATTATGATTACTTTGCCACCAAACCCTTCTCTCACACAACATCTCTGCGAGTCATATATCAGGATTCAGACTCACCCCTTCTCGGAGTCTTCCCTCCCTCCCGCAAACACATACCTCCTTTAAGTTCCCACTCCCATTTCCCTTACAATCACTTTCACATTGTCCCCGTTGAGTTGGTGTTGCTGCGCTCACTGTTGCTGTGTGACCATGCCCAAGTCTCACCATCGGGACCTTCAAACTAGTTGATCCATTTGGATACCGCGGTTGTGAGATCAATCCTCATGTAGCAGCTTTTACTGACATGGACCAGAGATTATTGAAACATCAGGCTCAGGAAAATGGCACAGGGCAGCAGTGAGGAAAAGAAACTTTATTCAAAAAGACACCAGTTTTTATCGAATTGCGCATCATTTATTTCACTTGTTCATTCGGCTCAAGAAAGACCAATGTGTGTAGATATGAAATTTACATTGTAGCAGGGATGTAATAGCACTGGAAACGATGTAGGGGAGATTTGACAATATATTGTCTGGGCTGAAGAAGAGAGATTGGACAAACTAGAGTTGTTTTTCTTCGAGCAGAGGAGATTGAGGGGGGCATGATTAAGATGTAAAAAGTACTGAGGGATATGGATAGAATAGACTGAAGTACATGTTACACTTTGATGGAGACTTCGACCACGGTTAGCCATCGATTTAAGGTCAGAGGCGTGGAAAAACGTTTTCAAACAGTGGGTGGTTGAAATCTGGAATACAGTGTAGGCAAGGATCAAAAAGGCAGAAATCCCCATAACTTTCCGAAATATTTGGATGTGAATTTGTGATGCCAAGACATACAAGGCTATGGGTAACGTTATTTGAAATGGAGTTTGGACAGTTCAGTGATTGTTATTGAGCAATACAGATACTCCGTTCCAAGGACTGGTTATTAACACCTGTCCTTCCATTCTCGAAGGGACATGTCACAGGAAGAACTGTTCTGTCTGAATCAATGTTTGGGAGTACTGCTGCTCTCGGGGAGACAGAGTGACAGTGATAGCGCAAACACGTGACTTCTGCAAGCTGTACCTACTGTCAGTGTTGGAATGAAAATCATTAAATACTTTTGCTCCGGAGTGAGCTGTTTATTTATAGCATGTAGCACAGGAAGGCATACATTCTGCCCTTTCCCCACTAGCTCATATCACTGAATACCGGCACAATGCAGGAAACCTCCTCTCTGTACGCCATCGTCCAATCCTTCTTGACTTCCAGCACTTCCCCATATGGCACCATTCCACGAAATCCAAGAAGGTACAATGCTGATCGTTTATGATGTCTCTCCTCATTATGTAAGTTTCAGTGATTTATCTGCCCATCACTCAATTTAGCAAACTGCATTTCCTGCTCACAATGTGATCTCGTCCAGACTGGGGAGAGAAAAACAGAGCGGGTGACAAACGTGTCTGCACCTTCGTTCTGTCTGCAAGCAAAATAAGATCGTGAACTTCCAGGTTCCTGTCACTGCAACAGCCCACTGCGTTCCCATGCCTCCGTTTCAGTTTGGTCTGCTGCAGAGATCCCGTATAGCACAGCGCGAGTTGGAAGAGCGGCACGTCATTTCCTGCTGAGACACCGTGGAATCTTCAGTACCCAATATCGAATTCAATCATTGTAGCCCATGTCCACATTCTTTCACGTTCCTGCCCCACCTACACATACCAGAGGAGATTTACCAAGATGGTTCCTGAGCTCGAACATTCCCCCTATGAAGTTAAGCAAAAGTGAGGGCTGCAGGTGTTGGAGCTCAGAGTCGAGAGTGTAGTGCTGGAAAAGCACAGCACGTTAGATAGCATCTGAGGAGAAGAGAATCGCTGCTTCTGGCACAAGCCACCGTCATTGCATTACCAGTCGATGCCTGGAGGAAGAACGTCCCATCGTCCACCTTAGGAACCTGCAACCACACGGGCAAAATGTGTATTTTAAAAGCTTCCTCATTTCACCTCCCCCCACAGTATCCCAGTGCAAAGACTCCAACGAGGCACTGCTCTCTGGACCCGGCCAACAATCCCCCTCTGAACTACCACCATCTCCCTCACCTTCATACACCTATCACTTTCCCAGCTACCTGACCACCACTCCCATTCCCCTCCCTCAACCCCGACTCAAACATCTCATTCCTGATGAAGGGCTTATGCCCAACACATCAATTGTCCTGCTGCTGGGATGCTGCCTGACCTGCTGTGCTTTGAAAGCACTACACTCACGCCACTGCAAAGATAGATGAGCTCGACTGGGGCTCTTTATCTGAGAGTGGAGAAAGCTGAGAGAGGAATTGATTGACGTGCACAGAAAGGGGATAGATATGTGTGACAGGAATAAACTTCTTATGGGAAGGATTAATAACCAGGGATATAGATGAAACGCTAGAGAGAAAATGTTCAGAATAGGTTTAGGAAAAATGTCTACATCTTCAGAGTGTCGTTTGTCTGGAACTCACTATTTGAACGAGTGGTGAAGCTAAGAGTCATTAAAATGCTTCAGTAGTACTTAGCCGAACAATTGAGGAGCTGGAGCATGCACGGATGAGGACCAAGTACTGGAAACTGGGGCGAGGATAAACAGATATTTGATGAAAGAGTTGTACACCGTAACTTTGGGTGCAGTAAAATGAAGGCTAGTACAGCTCTGTGGCAAAATGAAAGGCGTGTTGGACTTATATTGCATTGTTAAGATTGCGATTCAAAGTTTGTGATTTTGAGTCCCACCAGAATCGGAGTTTAGTTTGGAGTTCAGCTGAAAGAATGATCGTTCTGCTGATTCATCATCAGTTCCCATTGTCTGGAGTTCTCCTCCCTGCTACTGACCAGAGAAGAATCCTCACTTTGAGGGAATCATATCACCTGAAACTTGATCAGCCCAGAATCGGCCTCTCATTCACAAAACCCACTGCAGAAGCCCACTGTCTCTAAACGCATTTCCCTCCCACGAGACACGGTTTATTCAGTGTCTATTTCCCTTTGGGCGACAGGTTGATGTGGATGGGCTGGGAAAAACATTGACGCTTTGGTTAGCCATAATGACATCAAATGGCGGCGTAGCGCTGGCGAGCGAAATGGCACCCATCTATTCCTCTCTGCCTGTGCTGTTTCTGACAGAGAAATTAAACAATAACATTATGGGGGCAATGTGAATCTACACCACGGAATGCCAAGGACCTCCCCTTTATCCCACTGCTCTTACAGCTGGAATACACAGCTCCTGTTGTAGGTTTAGATCAGACAGTGGAGGATTCTCCCAGGCGCTCTGTCAGACTGCATGCTCCTCCACACAGGTTTCCAACTGGACACATGGAGCAAACGGCAGCGTGGATATTAGGGATTCAGGGACAGATTTCCCATTTGCCTGGCGAGAGCTCTGGCCATGGTAATAAAAATGAATTTGGGAACTTCAGTATCTTTCTCTGGATTCTTATCACTTTACAATTTAAACTGAAATTCAATTTTACTCTTGCATAACATTCTTCTATCTTCAGTATTCATGAAAACTGTGCAACATGTCCTTGGATGTGGCCATGATGAAGATTGATGATGAGTGCAATATGTTTCATGTTGTCTGTAGGAACTTGCAGAAGGAAGATAGTGAAGTATCGTTGAATCGAATTCTGTGCTAAATTGAAGCCGACCGAATGAGAAGCCCTGTGACAGCGATAATATAACATTGTCTATAAACAATGCAGCGACCCACTCAAATCCAGTTTTCAATCAAGTCTATTTTGCGCAACATTTTTCTGTGTCCCACTTCCTGACCATGATGCCCGAAAAGTCACAGGTCCATATCAGTTCCTCCTCCTCTGCCTTAGCATTAATTCCAGAACTGCAGCAAAATTAGAACATGCGGGTGGAAGGTCCCAGAGGTACGATTCGGGCACTTTATAGGCTTGCTGCCGGTGGGCTCCAGTGGAGCAACTGATCAGCGCATGGCACTGAACAGTGTGTTAAAATGCCGCAGTTGTAATTTCATTCCTTATCTAAAGCTGGTTTTACTGACGTTGATCAGGAACTTTTGGAGCATCAGACTGAAGCGTAGTCGAGGAATAATGTCGAATAAAGCAGCATCTGTTCTAAAACTCCAGTTTCTGATTTGTGGGATTGTTCTGTCTTTGCGAAAGGTATCAATTATTAACCGTAAAACTGCGCATTTTCCCCAAGTGATTATCCATCTATGGAGCGAGAAACAGAGGTGATATTTTAGCTTGATGACCTTTTTCAAATCTCTGACACTGCACTGGATTACATTCTTGAATAGGCTGTTAAACTCGTTTCATATCATCCTGTTTGCTGCAAAGTCACACAGCTCATTACACTGTTCGAAAGGAATTAGATTTATCTCTTTCGGTAGACTGAATGTTGTCAGTGAATCTGGTAAAGTCATGACAAATAGTTTTGCTGCTGTGCAGAAAAGAGGGTTCCAACAGGAATAAGGAAGAGTCTTGTCGCCGGATTTTTCGGGAGGAGATCAGTGAGTATTAAATGGACTCAGTCCCGTTCCTTGTCATTGTGAACAAATGTTCAAGGCAACAGATGGCAAATATAATGATGCTTGACATCGACAGGTCCATTCCTACTCACTAGAGTTACAATTGTATTACAGATCCCGTGAGCAGTGCAGATGGTGATCCTTTTGGCAACCTGAGAGAGTGCGACAATTAATCCCACGTTGTTATTCTCACTCTATACCATAAACCAGTTAGCCAGCGGACTGAGCTAACCGGCTTCCATTTAATGCAAAGCTAAAACAAACAGCTCAGTACATTAACAATTTGTAGTAGTGCACGTCGAACAAGCTGCTGCACCTTTCAACACCACCAGCTCTTCTTATACTTAACATGTTCAGTTGCCGGTGTTATGCAATTTCTTTCTGATGAACGCTAAACAATTCGTGAGTGTGTCATTTTTGCCTCCCCATCCAGGCAGCCCAGAATCTCTGCCCCTGTTAAATTCGCTCCTTGTGTGTCTGCACGTGGCCTGTCAAATATGCGTTGAAACTTTATTGCTGGAACAGCACAGCAGGTCAGGCAGCATCCAGGGAACAGGAGATTCGACGTTTCGGGCACAGGCCCTTCTTCAGGATTCCTGAAGAAGGGCCTGTGCCCGAAACGTCGAATCTCCTGTTCCCTGGATGCTGCCTGACCTGCTGTGCTGTTCCAGCAATAAAGTTTCAACTTTGATCTCCAGCATCTGCAGACCTCACTTTCTCCTGTCAAATATGCTGCAATCAACTTCTAACATGTTTTTTTCTTTCTGAAAAATCATCTCCGATTTCAAATCTCAGAATAAGAAGTACCTGCTGCAAATTTCTTTGTCGTTCCTCGCTCATTTTGAGGCTCTAACCTCTGGTTATACGATCACCTGAACGAGGTAATTTCCATTTTTTTACCCTAACCAATTTTACATCCGCTGGAAAAGCTCCATTAGGACATAACGCAGTCATTCCTGATTTGTGTCGCATGATTCTTCATCTATTCCACCATCCCATTAAATCCCTTCATTTCTTTTCATCCCTTCTTTTCTTTTCTTTCAGTAAATCTTATTTTCGTCGTCTCAAACGATTTTGTATCAAGGGAACTCTGACCATATCCTTCCTAACCATATTCCACCACCCAACCCCCGTGTATTTCATCATGTCTTTATATCCCAGTAAATTTCGTCCTGCGTAATGATGCTAGGTCTAATCAACTCATGAAAATTTACCACTATGCTATGCAATCTCTTTACCGGTACAGGAAAGGTGTGGGCTATTTCACTTAGAGCTGAGTCAGTTGGCTGCAGCAACATTGGGTCAGATCGCAGTCACACAGGTGACTGTTGTTCTCATTTTTATTTCTTCTTCACGTGTGCTTAAGTAACACAGTGAGGAATCAATTAATGTTGTAAGACATACATAAGAGGGCGGGTTCAATCTGAGGTTATGAGAATAGGGCAGTTTTGATTAACATAGACCAGAGATTGCTCAAACCTCAGGCACATGAGATTGACAGAGAGCGATGTTAAGCGAAATAGACTGTCTTGGCAAATGCCAGTGTTATGAAGTTTTGGGTGTAATGTACTTTTAATGGTGTTTAAATGTCTGGCTGGCACAAGGAGTCCAGAACAAGGTAACAACATAACATTTGGTCGAACAGCTAAGAGCTGTGTTACATGAATACAAAAATGAAATGCAAATTCTGCCAATCAGTTTAAATTCTGCCCCAATCAAGTTTGAATTTGGTATTCTTACAATGGTAAAACCAACGAAACAATCCGACGTTTTGTGAGACAAATATCAGATATTTTGAACAGTTCCACAGAGCTGCAAAGAACAGCAAAGAGAGCAGCTAAAAGACCAACAGATGTAGGATGTTCGTAAAATCTCCAACAGTTGACTATCTGGAGAAATAGATTGTATAGAAAAAAAGCATCAACACCGACCTGGACGAAAAAATCTACAGAGGAAGATACAAAGAGAAGATTCGACAACTGGCTGGTTCGTAAATTTGATTTTTTTTGTAAATGTTAATGGGGTCGGGGTGAGGGAAAGTATTGTAGACCAGAAAGTTTAGAGAAAGGGGTTGTAAGCAGTTGAAAGTTGATTATTCTCTGTCACATGTTAAAAATGTCAATAAAATTGTTAATGTTAACTTTAAATTGTGATGTTTGGGATAGTTCTTTGCCTGTTGAATTTTAACAGAATACAGCACGGGATGAATCCTTTCTGCTTTGTTGGTTTACATTAGCAGAGGGGGTTTACCCCTTCACGTAACACCAGTTCCTGTGGTTGCTTTGTTGTTTTGCTAATTTGTGCATTTTGCCTCATTAACGATTTTGAAGTTGTCCCCTCTGCACAAAACGTCCGTGCTTTTGTACCATTGTACAAGAGCAACAGGGGGTCTCGGCGACAGGGCTCCCTACAATAACAGTCGACGCTGATTCAGTCTATCTATCCTCATATTGACCCATGGAAACAACACTGCCCACTCTCCTCGAGTCTGGAAAACAATCCCTTCGCAGTTAATGTTACATCACGCTCTCAAGGGGCTTTTCATTCCGTCGCTTTCAATTCCTCACAGAATCCGTTTCAACAGAATTTGTCACTGAGTCATTTGTTTGTTTGTGCTCAAATCCTGTGAGCAGAGGGTCACAGTTGGAGCGTGCTGAGCCCCTAACCCAGAGGTCAGACAATACTTTCACTAACAGCAGGTAGATGTATCTATGCACTGCAAATTTTCACACCTGTTTTAAGAAGCAAGATAAATATTTCCTGGTTGTTGTCACACAGACAACAACAGCACTGGTGAAGACTATCTCGCAGACATCCATTTTTTTCCCATGGGTGTAAAGATGATTGTCTGAAACGCTTTCTTCTGTTCCTCTGGGATGATGTGAGCTGTGAAATCTATTCTCTGAGCTTGGGGTAACGTGATAAAGCTTATACATATCAGGTGCAGTGTGCCTGAGCGACAGGACTCGTTGCAGTAACATCCCATGCTGACTCAGACAGCAGAGCCCTCGCTGGAACTTCGAGAAGGGCACAGACACAGTTCCCGATGACTGGGAGAGATTCTCTTTGTCCCTCAGTTCAGCACTTTTCTATTTGTTTCAGATGGCGTTATTTGCACAAGATTCCCAAAAGAAGAAGGGTTCCTGTGCATGCATGATCTCCCTTTTGAACAGCTTTCCAGAATTTTCATAACTCCCACTCCCTCTAGCCCCCGCCCCGATCCCTAAACCCGTGTTTGATATGGAGCTGAAGAGCGCGGACACGTTTCTCTCCCACGACACTGATTGCTAATAGAAGATGAGTTCATCCAGCTGCCAATGGTGAGAGCCCGCTCGCGGGGAAAGTGGCGAGCGCAGCTTCCGGTAAAACCGGAAGTCAGAATGGCAAGGAACTGTTATTAAATCTCAATGCTGCCTTCACTCCGAAACAACAGAAAAAGACTATTTTTAAACAAAGAGACTCACCTGATTTACAGATCACGCACAAGCTGCGGTTCTGGCTTGTTGGTCTTGGGTGTGATGTCGCCTCGAGTGGGTGATGTACGTGTGAGAAGTCACACTTGAGCCGTGGAGTTTTGCATTTAATTCTATTTTTAACCCAGAAGGCAAAATTTCGATGAGATCAAGGTCAGATCAAGATACCGAAGCTTCAAGACATGCACCAGCAACTTCTTATCGGCCGTTACTAGACTGAGAAATGGATTCCCTAACTTCAAATGATGCTGATCCTGTTAATGTGGATCTTGCCGAGTGCACGTCCTGTGTGAATTAACCTGAAAGCCTTAAGCTGTCCAAAATGTTGTTTTTACTCCCACGGTAATCTGCATGCCCTTGATAAGTGTGATCTGCCTTTAACAATCGCAAACAAATCTTTTCACTGTAGTCAGGTACATGTGACAATCAAACAATCAAATAAAGTCAATCAATTGAATCACACGGACATTTCCTTATTGTTTGGTGCCAGCACAGCGAAGGTGGGCTGCATGGCCTCACTTGGCACTGTGACATATTTTCTGATTCTAAACTAAATCACAGTAAAAGCAACAGCAAGTGGAAGTTACCCACAGGTTTTATTGACACAGCCGGGACACACCTGTGCCACACACAATAATAGTGAAGACCTTTCAACATCATCCTCTGAGGTACATGCCACACGCCAGGCGAAATGCTGAAGACAGTGTAATTCATGATAAAGTCAGCGCCAACAGAGCGACCCAGCGGGAGCGTATTGGGCTCATAACCTGGAAATTAATGGATTGAAAGCATCCTCTGCTCGTTGACAATTCCACGTTTCAATATGTGTACTGTCTCCGCCAGTGTTCCTCTATAACATAACTCTATTCTACGTATTGCATGTTGTTTCACTTTCCATTTCCTTTCACTCAATGTATCTGAAATGAATATTTCGTACTGATACACCCGCCAAATTGACACAGGTGAGGAAACACACTCGTGAAGTTCGGGAAGCTCTTTTCCTGTTCTCTGTCGGTATGCTCTGATCTGATTTGCAAAATCATTTGCCAGAGCTGGGAATAAACTGGTGAAGGTGAGGTATATCAGTTGTAGAGTGCTCTATACGCATGACGCCCTGCAGTTATTCCCCACGCTGTTTCACACAGCCATGTCTCCCCGTGAAATGAAACGACGTGACAAACAATTGGATCAACTTGTTTGAGACAGCATTATGACACTGACACAGTTCCGCATTATTAGGGCATAGATCGCCAATTATGAATAACCACAGAGATATACAAACGACAGAGAGTTGCCGTGGACTCGATGGGCTGAACAGCTTCTGTCAGCGAGTGAGTGATGCCACACGTTGATGCTGCCCCTCGTCCTGTCTCTGGGACAGAGTGGCTGATGGTGAAATAATGTATCATTGTTAACCCTCCCTTCCGCGTTTGATGTCTGCAGTTCCGCAGCTCAGGACAGTGGGGATGACTCTCAGTGACTGAGGGTTTCATTCGCATTCTCTTCATCTAGGACAGCTGGGGCTCAGGTGTTAACTGCTGCCCGATTGCAGCAAAGAAACCGATGTCACAGTTACAAAAGCCTTTCAGCAGGATTGCTGTGTGAAGATGGATTCTGAACAGCAAACAGGCTGCACAAAAATGTCCTCACGTCAATTTACTTGAGGGTAGAGAATCCGGAGTACATTCTGTCTTTCCCAACAACTCAACATCTTTATCGGTCTCTCAAATAAATACTATTTACAGAAAGTTCACAAGCAAACTTGCTGATTTCCAGCACTTGATGGAACTGGCTCTGCCGATGAGAGCATATCCGCGCTTGCCTCCCCTCACACTGCTTGCAGGTGGAGGGCAATAACTTAATACTCTGCTGATGGAGTCCAAGCGGAAGGGTTAAACAGCACTGTCCAGTGAACAAGGAGATGGAATGAGAAGGCGATACTCTTGAAACACTTTGGTGCTTAGAAACCCGAGATCAAAGTATAATGTTGTTGGATCTGAGCGACTTTCAGCTGGTTTGGTGTTGGAAACGTAAGAATGCCACTTATCTAGGGGCATGATCTTCGCTCAGCAGCTTGTGTTAATACTGGCATGTGAGAATGTCTTACTTGAACTCGCCATCCAGCCTTGGTCGTTTGATTTCACTTTTGCCCGGTCGTCCTATCAGCTATTTGATAAAAAAGGTGTAAATCAGGAAGTTGCCCCCCTTGAAATAACGTTTAATTCTGGAGTAAGAAGTGTCATTTTAGTAGACATGGCACAGTACCACATGTGGTGAAAGCGAAACAAGTTTTTCAGGATGCTCACCCTCACAATCCTGTTCTGAATAAATCCACCATCTTGGTTGTTCGCACAGTTCTGCGTATGAAACTTGAGGAAGTGGGGACATGAAATGATTGGAACCAGCGCTGAACAGGTTAATGGCAATGGTGTGGTGTATGAGGAATGTCAACAATAAAGGTAATTTGTAAGGTTGGGGCAGTTCTTCTTGGAGAGCAGAAGGCCGACAGCCTTCTGTTAAACCTTTCCAAGACATGAGTGGGATAGACAGAGGAAATAAGGAAGGGAAAATGCTCCCCATGCCTGAGAGGATCGAGAACAATTCAGCAGAGTTCTAAAGTCATTAGTAAAAGAAGAAAAATGTACATGACGAGAAACGTTTTCACATAGCGAGTGGTTAGTGTCTGTAAACCACTGCCTGAAATTGACATAGAGGCAGATTCAATCGAGTTATTTAAAAACTAATTCGATGTTTATGTTGAAAGTGAAAGTGTGCAGAGTTACAGGAAGAAGGCAAGAGAATTATACCAAAAGAGAAACACATTTATCTCTGTGGAGAGCCAGCACGTCTAAGGTGGTTTGTGACACATTTGTGATTCAGAGTGGAATCTCAGTTCGACCAACAGAACGTAAGGAGTTAGACCACGGTGATGTTGGCAAAGCCGGGGCACATCTACACAGCAGAATATTATCCAGCACGGACATGTCGCAGGGAGGAGGGCGCTGTCTTAAAATCCTGCAGTGTGTCCTGCGGATCAGAAACAGCACACTTCAGTAGGGGGTACAAAAGCAACCCTCTGTACCATGGCCAAGCGGCCTAAGTCGTGGGATTCAGGTTCCTATTCGGCAGGCGGGTGTAGGTTCGAATCCCACCGCTACAGCGTGTTAATGTGCTCTGGTCAAAGCCAAGCTAAAAGCAGCGGTATTGGAGTGTTGAATGTAGTGGTGGCGAGTGCAATGGTGTCCTCAATGGTGTCACAGTCCATCCGGTGGTCGCCTCTCACACCGAAAATCGCAGGCTCTACTACTGTTGTTTCGTTCCACGCGAGTTGAGCTTTCACTGGAACCACAAAGAGACTGTTACTTCATCGCTGTCGTGAGACAAAGTCCTGCGATGACTCTACCCGTCGTTATTTGGTGTTCAGACGAAAGAGAAACGTTTCCAATGAGTTACGATGTGACATGGTCTTAAGTTTCCTTCATTTCTATCCTGCAGACATTAGAAGGGAAAGGTAATCTAATCGAGACTGTCATTGGTGAACTTCACTTTTTATGGCCCATTCTTGTTGTGTTGATTCTTCCTCTCTTTTGAGCACTTTCTGGGAAGTGGTGGTGCACTAAGGCTCCAGTATTTTTGAAAGAGTAGTTTGGAATTGCCCTGCTGTTAGTTGTGAGATTAGTTTATGGCTCATGCCCACGGTCTGTATCACATTCAGCGTTCATGCTTCGCTGTGTCTGAAAAATGCATTTGCTTTGTCATTTTTGTTTCTGTTCCGTGTTAAATGCTGACTGTTTTGCCATTCGCTCAATACATTACGAGATAACACGTTTTGTGAGGTGACTTCCAGCAGCAAACATCCTCAACTGAGGATCCGGGCATATTTCACGAAGTATGGTCAGTCGGGGCAAAAGTAAGGAAGTCTTTCGGTTCTGCAGTGTTTCACAATGCTATCTTTCCGGTGAACAGCCGCAGTGAGCGATGACAAGCTCCGCTAAAAGTTATTCTTTCAAGCCAGTGTAAGTTACACAACGTTCTTGGGGTACACAGCGTGGAAACAGAGTCTTTGTGGATCTCGTCCATGCTGACCATATCGCCAAAATTAAACAAGTCCCACTCCCCAGCACTTGGCCCCTATCCCTCTGAACCCTTCCGATCCAGAAACTCCTCCGGTTGCCTTTGAAGCCTTTTGAGTGTACTCGCCTCCTCCGCTTCCTCTGGTTGCCAATTCCATACACGCACACCTGTCTGTGTGGGAAATGTGCCTCAGTTCCCGTTTAACTTTTAGCCCTCTCACCTGAAACTTACACTCTCCAGTTTTCAACTCACCCCACCTTGGGTAAAATACTTAAATACTCAGTTTACAAACTTTCCATAAGATCACGCCCCAGCCGCTACGCTGCAGGGCAAATTGACCCAGCCTATTCAGCCTCACCCGACAGTCGATACATTGACAAGATCCTTGCAATTTTGTAAGCAATTTCACATGATTTTCTTACTTTTTCGATGATTCCAATTACGCTGGACAACAACGGGCTGTTGGAAATGGAAAGGTGAAGCGGAGAACTGCTGCAAATGACAGAGCTGGGCACCGCTGAACAACAGCAGGCCCTGGCGGGACTTGTCTCTGCTGTGTAGTGGTTATCACAATCGCTTCACACGTGAAACGTCCCCAGTTTGAAACTGGGCAGAAACAGCCCTGTCCCCAACCGCAGCCTTTTAGATGGACGAGAATGGATCTTTCCTGCTTGCTTTCCCATCAGCAAACCTGGCTTGGCGTTTGCTCGTGAAAATCCGCTCTCAGGGTGAAAAGTAATGCCATTCCATTTAAGTATTGGGCGAAACGTTGTTAAGTGTATCTCCAACCGGCTTCTGATCATACGCCATCCTGCTGAAGACTGTAATTACAGCGTTCTGATCCTTCGACGAAAAGCAGTAAGGCATTTGCATTCCTTGCACCGGCGGCCCGGTTCAAAGCCAAGAAGAAAGCTGATGTGCTGGGTCACGGTGCACCACGGATTCCTAATGTAGTGTCCCTGTCAAAAGTATCCCAAAGTAGTCTCTGAAAGGCCTCATTTGGAAGCTGACTGCCGTTATTCAACGTGCGTGAATTAGCACCAGAAGTCCTGAATCATGTTTTCGCACGTTAGCAGCTCATTCCATCAGCAACAGCAATAACTGAATTTACACTCTCAGATGATCCTCTGGAGTTGTGCTGTCATAGCGTCACTAATATTTAGGTATGCACCGAGGTCTAAGCCATGTTGGAACTGAGACTGCGGAAATAACAGACAGGCTACAGAATGACATCGCATTCATTTGGTTTTCTTAATATCACAGATAAGCAGGAAAATGTATACAGGGAGGGGGAGGGGAGGAGGCAATCGGGATAACAAAGTGAGGCAGTTGCAGTTTGGTGAAATTCCTGCTTTGTGATTCACTCAATAACAAGTGACGTGAAGGTGACTCAGGCGGGAGAGATTTTCACAGCGAGAACAAAGAACACTCACGTTCAGTTAGCAACTTTTTGACATCTTGTGGGGTGGGAGGGTGGGACAATCACTTTTTGACTTCTGTTAATATGTTCAGAAACTATCTTTTACATTGATGAGAACTGCTTCCCTTGTAAGCACCATGGAATTTTGTAACTTTTCTGAGTCACTTCCCATTGATTCCCACATTGGTTTCCACCTCAGCTGGCAACCATGTTGCTCATGTCCTGATGTGGACATTCTGCAGCAAGTTGCATGGATAAGGTGAAAGACAAGGAAATGCCAACTCGTACTGGCACCGAGGTTTGAGCATCCTCACAATGTGATCTATCCTTTTCGGATTGTCCTGATACCTCGGCTTTTCAGGTGGAGGACATTCTTTGGGACGCTTATTCTGCAAATCAGTCGCAGTAACTGAAACTATGCTGCATAGTATGATGTGGAACACGGCCTGCTCAGCTTTGTGCATTTTCCCTGTCAACCGGTATGTTTCGTGTTCCATTCTGTTTCGAGCAATGGTCGAAATAATTTACCAAATAAGAATCGAAATTCCAGTAATGTCATGCAGCTCATGGTTATTTTATCAAATCATGAAGAACATGCATTCTCACACTCACATATAGATATGTAGCTGAAAGTAGTGTCAGAAGATAGATTCAGCTTTCGATTGAGTTTTGTGTGGGTTGATGGGCTATCATTATTTGCTGTGAAATTGATATCAGAGTCGGGCATATCCCAGCTGTTATGCGAGGAGGACAAGGACTGTGAAATGTTTTCCCTGTGCTTTTTCATCTGTTGTTTTTCAGGAGCACAATTTAAAATGTATGAAAATAGGCCGCACGCGCGGGTGTTACTGTGGCCAGTCTCGAAGGGGGCGTCGCTTCCAATCCCACCACTGCCATTTCTGTTGGTCAACAGAAAAGCTGCAGCGTGTTTAAGTGCCTTGTTCAAAGCAAAAAAAAAAGAACCTGGTAGGTTTGCTTGTTGGAAAAATTAACGACGATGAGGGAGAGTGCAGTCTCTCTCAAAGAGGCCAGTTTCTGTGCTGTCATGGTCGTGTTTGCCTCCCACATCTAAAATCACAAGCAGCTATATTGCCGATGGGTTTTTTTTCAGGCAAGTTGGGTTTTCACTGAAACCGAGGAGAGACTGTTATTTCATTGCTTTTTCTAAAAAATAGTCCTACCGTGACCCTATCCGCCATTATATGAACAAAAATTTCTCCCATTTCCTTCCTTTCTGTCCTGGACACGGCGGAATGGAAAGGAAATCTAATCGAGAATCTAATTGGTGAAATTCGCGTTTTATTGCCCATTCTTATTGTGTTCATTCTTTCTCCCTTTTCAGCACTTTCTGGAATGTGGCCGTGCACTAAGGCTCCAGGATATTTGAAACAGTAGTCTGGAATAGCCCTGCTGTTAGTTTTGAGATTGTATATTGCTCATGCCCCTGGTTGTGCCCGCCAGAACCTACCCTCACCCTGCCTGACCCTCTCCCCTCCCGGATATCAACTACCCCTCCATCCTCCACCCATTCTCAGGTGGGTGGCCGTTTTTTCTGTCAATTTCACTGTCCAGCTTTAGCCCCCCAGGAACCAGCATCAACATATCCTCCACTCATAGACTCACATCTTGAGCTCACCTCCCCACTAACCATCACTGTCAGATACTTTGCCAGAGCACAGAGCGTTGCAGCAGACGTGCAACTCAGCGCAGAACAGGCTGCACTGGCCTGCAAACACCCAACGGCAGTCCCGCACAATTCCTTTATAATTAAGAACACGTGGCTCCCCATAGATCTCACAACCATGATAGGGCATGTCAAACAACCAACAGTACATTTCACACCCTTTAGGCAAGACACAGACCCTTTAGTAGAGCTTACACTGATTGGACAGGGCGAGTTTTGTATGCGCTGTGCTCCCGTATTACTAGATCTACTTTTACAAAACAAGGCCCAGGCGCTTCCTCCTCCAACGACAGCCGACTCTTATTAGCTGACATCCCATAATCACTGTGGGCACAGCAATACAACCATGCAGGCCAGCTATTTTCCGCCCAGTCACGTACAGTTACACTCAGACAGGGAGCAATCCTGCCATCAATACAACAATACCCGTATCACCCGTGGCAGTATTGGGAATCAAACCAGTTATTGAATCACCTCTGCAACAGGGAATCCTCGGGCCCACAACCAGCCCATGCAACACTCCCTTTTTAACTATCCCGAAGCTTGGAAGACCATGAAAATGGCTCTTTGTGCAAAACCTTAGGGATGTCAATGCCATTGTTGTTCCCTGCTTCCCAGTAGTCTCGGACACAAATGCTCTCCTGTCAGTACCCCGCCTCCTCCTCCTGATATTCTTGTAATCGACCTTTGCTCAGCATCATTCTCCATTAAGTTGTTCCCCGAAACTTTATGTTTTTACATATGGTGGCTGCAAAAATACATTGGCCGGATTTCCCTAAGGGTATTCGAGAGCCTCAAATTTGTGCCGCTGCAGTATACCTCACCCTGTCCACCCCTCACCTACCATGCCACAGCACGTTCCTCCAGTATGCGAATGGCCTGCTATTGGCTTCCACCGCCACTATTGCATGAAAGCATTTTACGGTGGCCTTGCTCTTTTGTCTGGCACACGATGGGCATAGGGTGCCTATCAAGAAAATGGAGCTCTATCAGCAAAATGTCTAATATCTTTCCTATGGCCTCAGAGGACTGTCTATGTAGCAATTGGCTGTCAGCACCCAGCTTCCTCTACCTGCACCAACCAGGCAGCTGCAAGTGTTGCTGGGGCTGGTAAAGAAATGCAGGCCTTGGATTCCTGCCCAATGTGTTATTAATGCACCTCTATGGGAGGCAGCTTCCCGTAAACAGAATGAAGTGAAGATCCAAAATGCAATAGACATTCACTGATCTGAAGCAACAAATAATTTCCACTCCTGCTCTGGGAGTCCAGATTAATCCCGGTCCTTCTGTCTTTATGTAACCAAGCTAGAAGGGTTCGCGTCTGGCATTTTAACACAGCTTCATGGGGATCTCCATCGCCCTGTTGCGTTTTACTATTGTTTAGTTACCACCTGTTATGAGTGAAATGCCGGCATGTTTGTGCGCGTTGGCAGCAGCCACAGTAACAATGGATAAGGCCACCCCCATTGTGCAACATAATCCGTGTACTCTTTTGGTCCCACTGTCAATCTTCCTGCTGCTTAATTCAGCAGCAATCCAACATTTTACTGCAACTCAGAGAACTGGTCATCAGGTTGCTTGGTGATCTAGGTTAACCGTTCCCTACACCATGGCCTAGCTTTGATACCCACCACCCTAATTCCGCTCAGCAAACATGATTCTGCAGACAACCACAACCTCTTGGACTGGTTCAGCATTCCTGACAAACGGCTTCCTGCCAGAAACGTTGATTTTCCTGCTTCTCGGATGCTGTCTTACCTGCTGTGGTTTTCAGCACCACTCTCATCTTGACTCTAATCTCCAGCATCTGCAGTCCTCACTTTCGCCTGGTTCAGCAGGTGTCCTGACCGATCTGAGAAAACCCTGACCAGATTCTTTCACCAGCGGCTTTTCCTTCCGGCCATCAGACCAATACACATTAGCAGGACATGCAATCTGCACCACCTACACCACTCTCGAATCAGCTGCATTATCAGACGGGGTTTCCACACAGGTGGCAGAGCTCTTTGCTCTCACCAGAGCCTGCAAACTGGCACAGGGTAGCACAGCCACTAGCTACACAAACTCCAGATATGCCTTTGGAGTCGTTCAGGACTTTGGCACAACATGGAAACAGTGGGGTTTATCGGCTCAGCAGGGAGACGAATCAAACATGCTGCACACATTGCCAAAATCCGAGAAGCAGTCCTGCTACCCGCTGCTGTCGCTATTATAATATATGTTGCCAACAACTCTGCCACCGACCCCGTCACCTTAGCAAATGCCTCTGCTGATGCAGCCACCCGGGAATCCGCATGACCCCGGTCAGTTATGCCCTGCAGACCCCCAAGGTGATGAAACCTCCAGAATCCCCTGACCCTCTCAATGCAGTCCGAGCAAATCAGCTAGCCGACACACCAGAAGAGAGGGCCGCATGGGCCCACATTGGTGCCGTGCAATCACCATCCTAACAGGTTCTTACCCACCTCGATGGCTGCATCATCTCCCTGAAAACCGACCTACACTTACTGGCCCTGGCGGCACACACGGAATCGGACACAGGCAAGATGATGCCAGCCATTCCTGGTATGCAGCGGGATTCGCTGCAGCTGCCCAAGCCCTGCTGTCACAGTGCCTCATCTGTCTACTGTAAAATGCAGGGAAGCCGATGGCCAAACATGATTATGTACCAGTTCCTGAGGGTCCATTCACCCACCTTCTAACTGACCTTGTCCATATGTCTCAGAAAGAGGAATACAAACATGTGCTAGTTATTGTCGACATGTTTTCAAAATGGGTAGAGTCATTACCCATCAACAAAAAAATGCCACCAGAGCAGTGGTAAAATGTATCCTGCAGGACGTTATTACAAGAGTTTTATATCCCAGGGCGCTTAGAAACACACGGGGGATGGGGCCCATTTCACCGCAAAGTTCATTACTGCTGACAGTTCCACCCTCGGGATACCTGGAGATATCACATTCTGTACCACCCCCCAGTCATCAGGAATGGTGGAGAGAATGAACGGCACCCTCAAAACCACCCTCCCCAAAATCAATCAGGACACAGGACTGGCTTGGCCAGATGGCCGGCCGCTGGTGTTTTACACAGTAAGAGGACAGGGAAACCGAATAACGGAAATCACACCCTTTGAAGTGCTAATGGAACGACCAATTCCCACAGCCGCCGGACCCCCAAAACCAGCCAATGACACAGCGCTGCTCTTAACTCAGGAAACGCTCTTGGATTACGTTCAAGCCCTTAGTAGAAGGATCACTTTTAACCATGAGTTGTTAAAAGCTGCGATATACTGGCCACTTGTGTGTTTCTTTTTTTCCTGCTGATGGAAACTGAATAAAGATTTGCGCATCTTGTGTCCTTCACTGTGCTCAAACTTGTACACACACAACTGGGGAAAAAATAAGCACTACCGCAGTTAGGCGATAGTGTGGGAGTAAAACAAAAATAACAAATAAAAGGCTGCGGTGTCCACGCCACTGCAGGAACCACTTCACCCGTTTAAACTGGGCACTATGCAACGTGACAGTCCCTGCCGAAATATTCTCTCTCTCCGAGATGGAAAGGACCACTCTTTGTCTGTTTCAAAACAATGACAGCTGTCACGCTCCAAGGGAGACCAGAATGTGACCCGGTGAAAGAGGGTTCCGCCTCCACAGAAGGACAACCAAGCAGAACAGGATACAGGTCCAGATACCACAGAGGGATCCAGCTTCTCCCTGCAGCCATCGGGATCATCACTTTTGGTCTGACCTGCACTTCCCCACTGATCAGTAACAGGCCACACACAGTGCACTTAATCCACCTTGAGCCGTGGGTGAACATTTTCCTTGATATGACCCACATGTATGCCCAGAGGGTAAACCAGACCAGCTGCTGAGTATATGTCCATGTACCTGACCATTCCCACCGGCGCATTCTCCACGGTGCAGTCCCTTTTAACACCGCAGGCATGGCAGAGTTGTGGCTGAAACTGGACAGGTCCACGGGGACACAATGCTCAGTCTGCTAACCTGACCGGCCATTCATGTGGCTAATAACTCAGATTGCTGGAAATCCGCAGGATACTACCTCGACAAATTCACAGGTTGGTCATACGCAGCCCAGAACCTCTCACATGAACACCCAACCTTGACCATCACTGACACCACCGCACGGGGGTCACGCAGAGGACCATCTGCCTGACGAGAAGCCAGCCATCCGCATGGGTGGCTGGGTGGAGGTGGTGCACTAACGCACTGCTCTTGACACCTGTAGCATTCTGCTCTGTAGCAGAGTGCAGGATCCTAGATTGACTTGGCCACAACATGTCTACCCACAATTCCATTTTCAATAATGTTTAGACAGGAACCAAAACCCACCACCTAAGAATATACAATAACACTTATTTTGTCTGCTGCCACAAGGCAAACCCCGGCTGGCGTTGCCATGGGCTGACACGTGGTATGTGGTACCACTCATTTACCACTCCAAGACGTCTCCCTTCCAGAAGCTTATTCCGCACAGAAAACTCGCCCTCACTGCCCTAGACGATATAGCCCCCACCCCCGTTTTCGTGTCCACTTACGAAAACCTAAACCTCGACATAGAGGCATATCAACTGGCCACCACGCTAGAGGAGATAACATGCCACGGCTGAAGTACTTGTCCAGCTGAATGCAGAGGCTGTTGCCATTCGCACTGTCGCCCGACAAAACAGAATGGCCCTGGAATACTGGCTGGCCAAAACTGGGGCACTTGCACCTTCATTGGCACAGCCTGCTGTACCTACATCCCTGACCCCAGCGAAAATATAACGGACCAGACACACCACTTGTGACAGGCTCTGCTGTCCCAAATGAACCGGAGTCCCACTGGGACTTGTGGACCTGGGCAACCGCCTGGCTTGGCTCACGGGGCACTGAACTGCTGGAGGAACTAATATCCGGTATTGCGGTTGTGGGTACCATTATCCTGGTCATGGGCCTCCGTATGTGCTGCTGCCGGTTTTGTACAGCACTTTTACCCCTGCTCTCCTCACAAACCAGCTTGTACAAGTTCGCTGGAGTGAGATCCCCTCCCCTGACACAAACTACACTTGGTCAGATTCAGACACTGACTACTACCTGTCTGACACCGACACCCCACCACCTGATAGCCTACTTGGTCCGGGCTACATTGCACTTTTTCAACATTCTCTTAACAAAAAAAAGGGTGAACTGTGGGAGAACATCTGCTACACTGTCCACCCATAGCATAAACACATAAAAAAACACAGAAGCATGTCTACGAAACACAGAAATCATGCCTGTTAACACACACAGAACACACCCACAATGCCTCAGTTATGGCCAAACAGGCGAATATAGAATCCAGATATTATAAGCTACTCCCAAACCAAATAAGTTACTTCTCAAACAGCCTTCACAGTAAGCTCCTAGCCTCGATCATCACTTCAGTCCTAATACCCTAAGCACAAGTTCGTTTCCCATATAAACCGATGGCGCATAAACAAAGAGGCAAACTGAGAGATCCCGGAAGACTTTGCTCCCAGGAGGAACACAATGGACAAAACTGAATGCCAGGAGAAGGAACACTTACACATACTCGTGCAGACAGGAAATAACGTTAAGAATACCCGAGAATACATTCTCATCTATTCAAGGAGATGGCTGGAATCTCCAGTGTCAATTACAATTGAATTGTTACTGCTGGACGCTTGTTTAAATTCCATTCTGTTTATTCTTGTTTTAATCGCTTTACTATTTTCACCACTGTACTGTGACTGCTTTGTAATCATCACCTTTGTTTTGTACCCTTATGAAACCTGCCTGCACCCTCTGCTTGGAGAGAATCAGTTCTGTGTCAGCCTGTCAATGTCTTTTCCGCGTGTCAATTTGTTTAATCGTATCTGGTCTCTGATCCATTGAGCTGAATTTCTCTGACACCAAGTGATCGTGAATTGCTGATGTTTTTACCGTGTTATCAGTCTCCCGTGTGGGATCTCAGTGAAACCCACATACACTACATCATTTTCACTCTCCTCTGATCACTTCCTCAAAACATTTACTTGGCCACAACATGTCTGCCTACAATTCAATTTTCAATAATATTTAGACAGGAACCTAACCCACCACCTAAGAACATATAATGACACTTGTTTTGTCTGTGGACACAGATCTGTTAGGCATCACCTCCTCTGACAAAACCATGCTGACTCATTGATCAAACCTTGCCTGGACAAGTTGCAATTAATTCTCTCCTTCAGAGGTTTCCCCAAATGTTTCCCGACCACTCCTTTGAGACTCACTTGGCTGCATTTCAGTACTTTGTTTCTATTTGCCTTGTAGCCCTGCAGGCCTCGACCAATTCCCCTGTGTCCAAAGAGGAAAGTGAAACATTGGTCAGAAGCCCTTAAATTGATCATTTGTCTCACAGAGCAACGTGAGATACAACTGCACTCTGAGCTGGGGATTTGTCCACGTTTAAGACTCTCAAAACCTCTTGTATTGTCTCAGCCCCTATATTAAACTGATCAAGAACCTTTCAGTGCATCTTCCTTCATTCTATACAGATGTCTTCCCATAAAAGGACTGTTCGCCAGCTGAATGTGTACAATGATTCATCCAGTTATCCTATTGACAACTATACACAACTGTACTGTCACACTGGAGGGAACACATCCACGTATTTTAACTGGAAAACGCTGTGTTTAGCCTTTGAAGCAACAAACCATGGAGCGTTGATACCCAATGGAACATTGTTGCAGTGAGAAAGCGTTTGAGCGTTCTCTATCTGATTAGACTTGATCACACCTCCTGCGTGGACTCCAATCCGTTCACATCTGAAATGAGGGATGTTTTTCCCTCTGCTGTTCATCACATCCAGGAGAGAATTGCGGCAGAAATGATTGCTGTCTTCATTGACCGAAGACGTTGCTGCCGATGGCTCACCTTGTAATGGGAACTATCCACAAGAGAACTTTGCAACAGGAACACAGTTCTGTCTTCTGTGCAGGGGATCATTGCACAAACACAGTAACAGGCTTCTACCAGGCCATGTGCAGTCATTCTTCCTCGAACATTCACAGTATTCGACTCTAACTAGAGCAAAACCAGATGGTGCTGGAAAAACTCAGCCGGTCTGGTAGCATCTGAAAAAAGAAATCAGAGTTAACATTTCGAGTCCAGTGGCCATTCCTCAGAACTGACGATAGCTTGGAAAATGTTGGTCTATCTGCAGAAGATGTGGCAGTTGGAGGAGGATAAGGAGTAAAGGATATATAGGGATAGAGTTCGAATAGAGAGAAGAACAGTTGGAAAGAGGAGTGGATGATGATCTGGCTAGCAGGGTGAGTAGTTGTTAATGGAGAGTGCTAGTAGCGAACCATATGTGGTGTGTTATAGAAAGTTATGTGACAACATGGCCTGGCGAGTAGGATAGTGGAATAGGACATCAGAGAGTTCAGGCCCTAAAAAAATTGAAATTGATACGTGGTCTGGAGACTGCAGACTCCCCAAATAGAAACTGAGGTTGTGTTCTTCCAGCATGCCTTGAGATTCGCTGGAACTCTTCTTGAAGACAGAACTTGGATGTTCTGCAGTGTGATCACCCAGTCCAAACTTCGTTTCCCAAGATAGTGGAAGCCACTTTGCGAGCCGTGTTTGCAGTAGAGTGGATTGCGTGAAGTGCAATTCATATGTTGATTCAACTGGAAGGTCTGTTTGGGCCATTGAAATCAAAGCAGGGAAGACGTCAATGGACAGGTGAGGAGAGAAAAGAAGCAAAAGGTGATATTATTAGAGAAATCATGAGGAGAAGAAACCTAACAAAAAAGCACTTCACCTGAATGTTCGTCACATTCATAACATGGTTGAAGAGTTAATGGCACAAATCAACACGAATGAAAATGCCATTAGAGAGACACGGTTACAGGGAGGCCACGACTCTGAGTTAAATATCCAGGAGTACGAGACTATGTGGAAGGTCAGACAGCAGTGTAAAGAAGGTGGTTTCTCTCTGTTATTCAAGACCGACATCAGGGCTGTGGGCGGCACGGTGGCACAGTGGCTAGCACTGCTGCCTCACAGCACCAGAGACCCGGGTTCAATTCAGGCGACTGACTGTGTGGAGTTTGCACATTCTCCCCGTGTCCGCGTGGGTTTCCTCCGGGTGCTCCGGTTTCCTCCCATAGTCCAAAGATGTGCAGGTTAGGTGAATTGGCCATGCTAAATTGCCCGTAGTGTTAGGTTGTAGGGGTATGGGTGGGTTGCGCTTCGGCGGGTCGGTGTGGACTTGTTGGTCCAAAGGGCCTGTTTCCACACTGTAAGTAATCTAATCTAATGAATATGTTCTATGGAGAATGAGTTTGAAGTAATTGGCGTGGAAAGTAGAAATTGTAAGAAGAACAAGTCACTGATAGGTGCAGTCTATAGGCCAGCAAATAATAACATCACACTGGTAAATGCAATAAACAAACAAATAAGCAATGTCTGTAAAAGTGGGTCAGCTTTTATCATTAGGGATTTTAATCTACATGGAGCTTGGTCAAACCAGCTCAGTCGCAGTACCTTTAAGGAGGAGTTCATTGAGAGTACCCGTGATAGTCATCTTGAACAATATGCAATGGAACCGACGAGGGAGAAAGCAATCCTCGATCTGGTACTGTGTAAAGGAACAGGAATAATTAATGATCTCATAGTTAGAGATCCTCTTGGAACGATGATCACAGTATGGCAGAACTTAGAATTCAAATTGGGAGTGTTAAGAGAAGATCCAATACCAAGGTCCTGTGCATGTACAGGGGGCACAACAATAGAACGAAAGTGCACCTGGCTAAAGTAGACTGGAAGCGAAGGTTATATGCTGGGACAGATAAGGAGCAGTGGAGGACTTCCAAAAACGATGTTTTTTAGAAGTGCTCATCAAAAGTATATTCAAGTGAAAAGGAAGGACTGTAAGAAAAGGAGTAAGAAAAGGGTAATCTGCCCTGCGTGTCTTAGGAAATAAGGGAGGCTATCAAAGAAGGCATACCAAGTGGCCAAAAACAGCATGAGACTGGAAGGGTGGGAAAACTTTAAAGATAAAGATGAGGGGAAAAAGAAACTAGTACAGAATACAACCCACCCTCAGACGACCCGTTCTCACGCCTCCAACACACTCCATCCACCTGGACACCCCGTGCTGGCCCCCTACCTGCCCTCGACCTCTTCATAGCCAACTGCCGCCGCGATATTAACCGCCACCTGAACACCCCCACCCCTCTCACCCACTCCAACCTCTCACCCTCGGAACGCGCAGCCCTCCACTCCCTCTGTTGCAACCCCAACCTCACTATCAAAGCGGCAGACAAGGGAGGCGCGGTAGTAGTTTGGCGCACCGACCTTTACACAGCTGAGGCCAAATGCCAGCTCGCAGATACCTCCTCCTACTGCCCCCTTGACCATGACCCCACGCCCCACCACCAAGCCATCATCTCCCAGACCATCCATAACCTCATCACCTCGGGGGATCTCCCGTGCACCGTCTCCAACCTCAGTCCCACAACCCCGCACTGCCCGCTTCTATCTCCTGCCCAAAATCCACAAACCTGACTGCCCCGGCCGACCCATTTTCTCCGCCTGCTCCTGCCCCACCGAACTCATCTCCACGTACCTCGACACGGTCCTGTCGCCCTTAGTCCAAGAACTCCCCACCTACGTTCGGGACATTACCCATGTCCTCCACCTCCTCCATGATTTTCGCTTCTCCGGTCCCCAAAGCCTTATCTTCACCATGGACATCCAGTCCCTGTACACCTCCATCCCCCATCACGAAGGACTCAAAGCCCTCCGCTTCTTCCGTTCCCGCCGTACCAACCAGTCCCCTTCCACTGACACCCTCCTTCGACTGACTGAACTGATCATCACCCTAAACAACTTCTGTTTCCAATCCTCCCACTTCCTCCAAACGAAAGGAGTAACCATGAGCACCCGCATGGGCCCCAGCTATGCCTGCCTCTTCGTAGGATATGTGGAACAGTCCATCTTCCGCAACTACACTGGCCCCATCCCCCACCTTTTCCTCCGCGACATCGATGACTGTATCGGCGCCGCCTCGTGCTCACACGAGGAGGTTGAACACTTCATCCACTTCACCAACACCTTCCAACCCGAACTAAAATTCACCTGGAGAGTCTCAGATTCCTCCCTCCCCTTCCACGACCTTTCTATTTCTATCTCAGGTGACCGAATCAACACGGACATCTACTACAAACCGACCGACTCCCACAGCTACCTGGACTACACCTCCTCCCACCCTGCCCCCTGTAAAAACGCCATCCCATTCTCCCAATTCCTTCGTCTCCACCGCATCTGCTCCCAGGGGGACCAGTTCCAAAAACGTACAACCCAGGTGGCCTCCTTCTTCAAGGACCACAATTCCGCCCCCCCTCCCCCCAACGTGGATGACGATGCCCTCCACTGCATCTCTTCCACTTCCCGCTCCTCCGCCCTTGAGCCCCGCCCCTCCAACCGCCACCAGGACAGAACCCCACTGGTCCTCACCTACCACCTCACCAATCTCCGTGTACAGCGTATCATCCGCCATCATTTCCGCCACCTCCAAAGGGACCCCACCACCAAGGATATATGTCCCTCCCCTCCCCTATCAGCATTCCGTAAAGACCACTCCCTCCGTGACTCCCTCGTCAGATCAACACCCCCCCCACCATCCCAACGTCCACTCCCGGCACCTTCCCCTGCAACCGCAAGAAATGCAAAACTGCGCCCACACCTCCCCAATCACCAACCTCCAACGCCCCAAAGGAAACTTCCATATCCGCCACAAATTCACCTGCACCTCCACACACATCATCTATTGCATCCTCTGCACCCAATGTGGCCTCCTCTATATTGGGGAGACAGGCTGCCTACTTGCGGAGTGTTTCAGAGAACACCTCTGGGACACCCGGACCAACCAACCCAACCACCCTGTGGCTCAACACTTCAACTCCCCCTCCCACTCCACCAAGGATATGCAGGTCTTTGGACTTCGCCATCGCCAGACCACAACAACACGGCGGTTGGAGGAAGAGCGCCTCATCTTCCGCCTAGGAACCTTCCAACCACAAGGGATGAACTCGGATTTCACCAGTTTCCTTATTTTCCCTCCCCCCACCTTGTCTCAGTCAAATCCATCGAACTCAGCACCGCCTTCCTAACCTGCAATCTTCTTCCTGACCTCTCCGCCCCACCCCAGTCTGACCTATCACCCTCACCTTGACCTCTTTCCACCTATTGCATTTCCGACGCCCCTCCCCCAAGTCCCTCCTCCCTACCTTTTATCTTTGCCTGCTGGACACACTTTCTCATTCCTGAAGAAGGGCTTATGCCCGAAACGTCGATTCTCCTGTTCCCTGGATGCTGCCTGACCTGCTGCGCTTTTCCAGCAACACATTTTCAGCTCAGAATACAAAGACAGATGGAACGTAGGTTCATGAAGGTTCAAGCAGATATGTTATGTTGCAGCTGTAAAAGGTGCTGGTGAGTCTATCCTTGGTGCATTGCGTGCACTTTTGGTCCCCTTACTTGAGAAACGATGTACTGCACTAGGCGGAGTGGGGGGTGGGGGAGAGGCGGTGGAGAGGAGATTCACTACGTTGATTCCGGAGTTGAGAGGGCTGGCCTGTAAAGGAAGACTACGTAGATTAGGATTATTTTCTTTGGAATTTAGAAGAATGAGCGGGGAATCTTACTTTGAACGGAATAGATTAGGTAGAATTGGAAAGGATGCTTCCACTTCCACTATTCATATAAACACTAGCCTCAGGATTGGAGGGAGCAGATTTAGGACTGAGTTCCGAAGGACCTTCTTCACCCAGACGGATATTACTATTTGGAAAACCTTGCCCAGTGAAGAACTTGATGCTGGTACATCAAAGGTTTTTTTATAGCTAAGAGCGATACTTCTTTTGAACAATAAATGAATAAGGGATAGAGGGAGAGGGCGAGTATGCGGATTTGAGTCTTCAGAAAGATCAGCAATGATGTCATTGAACGGCATAGCAGTCTTGAAGGGCCGGACAGCCTACTCCTGCTCGTGTTTTTAGGTTTTATGCATTTATGTGTCACAAAAGCAGAGATGCAGTGGGAAGACTCCATGGGGCGACTTGCGGGAGGTGTTGGGAGTGAAGGCAAAGTACAACAAGGTTTCCACGAGGGAGTGGTCCCTGTGGATGGTGGCTGAAAATGTGTTGCTGGAAAAGCGCAGCAGGTCAGGCAGCATCCAAGGAACAGGACAATCGACGTTTCGGGCATAAGCCCTTCTTCAGGGCTCCTGTTCGATTCTCCTGTTCCTTGGATGCTGCCTGACCTGCTGCGCTTTTCCAGCAACACATTTTCAGCTCTGATCTCCAGCATCTGCAGTCCTCACTTTCTCCCCTGTGGATGGTAGATAGGGACGGGAGAGGGATATATGTGTGATGATGACATCTCGCGAGAGGTGGTGGACATTTTTTTTTAAATTGATGATCACTTGAAGCACCACTGCGAATACATTTGCCAATATTTATAGTTGCGCCATTGAGAGTATTCTGTCTGGGTGTATGACTACCAGGTATGGCATCTGTACCATTCAACATCCGAGACACAGCGAGTGGTGAACTCGGCCCGGACAATCACAAAGGCCAACCTATTATATGTTTACATTTTCTTTATACATCGATGCTACTTAACACTGCGATCTGCTTGTATTGATCACAAGACAAAGCTTTACACTGTGCCTCAGATCACGAGACAATAAATTCAATTCAATTCAATTGTGAAATGTCGACGAGATGGATTTTTGGAGCATCTTGTGGTGGAGCCAAGGAGGGAACAGGCAATACTGGATTTAGAGTTGTGCAATGAGGCAGACGTGACAAGGGAGCTGAAGATGAAGGAACCCTTAGGAAGCGGTGATGATAACATGATGAAATTTACCCTGCAATTTGAGAGGGAGAATATACAATCAGAGGTAACGGTTTTAAAGTTGAATAAAGACAATTACAGAGGCATGAGGGAGGAGCTGGATGACATTGGTGAGGAGAGGAGCCTAGCAAGAAAGCAGGAAAGTGGAAATGCAATGGCAGGAGAGTCTGAGCATAATTCAGCAGACACATCAGAGACATATCGTGTGGAAAATGACGCATGGCCCAGGGAGAATGAGGCAACCATTGCTGACTGAGGAAGTCATCAATAGCATAACAGCAAAGGAGAAAATATATACTGTGGCGGAGGGCAGTGAGCAATCAGAGGATTGGAAAGCTCACAGAGACCTACAAAGGGCAACAACAAAACAAATGAGGAGGGAGAAGATTAAATATAAGATAACTAAGATTATAAAGTAAGACTTCAGTTGTTTCTTTATTCATATAAACACAAAAGAGAGGAAGAAGTCGACAATGGGTTGAGGAACTGAAAAAAAATATTTTGTGCCTGTCTTCGCAGTGGAAGGCATGAGTTATACCCAAACATACAAGAGAATGAGGGAACAGAGGTGAGTCTCGTGCCATCACTGAGAAGGTGCAAGAAAAACTGAATGACCTGAAGGTGGTTAAATCATCTGGATCAGGTGGAGTACCCTCCAAAGTTCTAAGGTAGACAACTGAAGAAATAGTGGATACGTTAGTGGAGAACTTTCAGGATTCGCTAGAATCAGGAAGGGTGCTACAGGATTGAAAAATCACAAATGTGATTTAAAAAGAAACAACACAAAAGCTGCAAAGTACAGACCAATCAGCCGAAACTTGGTTGTGGATAAGGTCATGGAATTCATTGCGTTGGAAGAAATTTCTGAATACTTGGAAGTGTATGCAAAAATAAGGCAAAGTCAGCATGGTTTCAACAAGGGGAGGCCATGCTTGACAAATCTGTAAGAATTCCACTTTGAGGAAGTAACGAGGAAGGTAGACTAAGGAGAGCCATTGGATGTTATGTGTCTGGACTTCATGAAGGCCTTTGATATTTGCCGCACAGGAGGCTACAGAATAAAATAAGAGCCCATGGTGTCCGAGGCAAGGTGCGCTCGCAAGACAGAAAGCAGTGATTGGGAACAAAATGATCCTTCTCACGACGTCAGCTGGTAACAAGTGGCGTTCATCAAAGCTGTGTTGGGACCACAACTTTTCATTTTCTCCATTAGCGATCGAGATAAAGTGCCTGAGGGCAATGTGTGTCAATTTGCAGACAATGCAAAGGTTGAAGGACAGGTCGCATTGAGGAGGCGGGGATGCTGCAGAAGGATATGGACATGTAGGCAACTTCGGAAAAAATGGCAGATGGAGCATAATGTGGAAAAGTGTGAGGTAGTGCACTTTTTTAGGAAGAATAAAGATACGGACTATTGTCTAAATGGGGCGAACGTTCACATTTCTCATGTGCAAAGATACTTGAGAGTTTTAGCCCAGGATTCTCTCAAGATGAACTTGCAGGTTGAATCTACAGTTAGGAAGATAATTGCAATAATTAAATTTATTTTTGGAATACTTGAATATAAAAGTGGGGTTGCACTTCCGTTACTCAATAAGGGTCTGGTCAGACCACATGTGGATTGCTGTGTGTACGTTTGGTCCTCAAATTTCAGGAAGGATGCATTGGTCCTGGGGTGTGTTCAGAGATGATTCACCATTATGGTTTGAGGAATGAAAAGCTTGACACATGAGGAACGATTGACGAATCTGGGTCTATGCTCGACGAAGTTTAGAAGGATGAGAGGAAATCTAATTGTTACTTATAGAATCGTGAATAGCCTGGACACAGTGGATGCCTAGAAGGTGTTTCTATTGTTAGTAGAGATTAGAACTCAAAGGCACAGCCTTGGAGAAAAGGGAAGACATTTGAGAGCAGTAACAAGAGTCACTTATTCAGCCACAGAGTGGTGAATATATTGAATTCATTGATAGATAAGGCTGTGGATGCTAGGTCTTTGATTATATGTAAGACTGAGATATGTAGCAGCGTAGTTGTCAAGGAGATCAAGGTTTATGGGGCGAAAGCAGGAGAATTGGGTTTAGAAAGATATCTGCCATGATTTAATGGCAGAGTAGACTCACTGCGCTGAATGGTTTAATTTCTGCTCTACTGTCTCATGGACTTATGCATCGACTGACCTCAATCTGCACGTTCCCCTCCAAGGAACGTGCCAGCCTGACTTGAAGCATTGTCCGAGAAGATCTGATTGAGTACTGATCCAGACTTGATGGGCCAAATAGTCTCTTTCCGCCCTTCATCTCCTATTTTATTATTCTTCCGAAAAATAATGATTACTGCAATGACCAGACTTGTGGACGGTCCTCTGACTCTTCTCTGAACAGGTAGTTGCTAAAGTTCCAGCATCACTTCCCTGCTCTCATATTCCCACCTGCGATCAAGAACAGAAAGTATCTCAAATCTTCGAGACCACCTGATCCCTTGCCCAATCACCTTCAAAAATTCGTCAATGCCTACTCCAATTTCTCTTTTATTACTGTTAATAGTCACAATTTTATCATTGTTCCTCCGAAAATTCAGTATCACCCACTTCACTGGATTGAATTCCTTTCAGCACATATTCTTGCCAATTGTTTCCAATCTCCCTGCAGTCTATGGCTTTCTTCCTCATGGTTAACTACATGACTAATTGTCACATGATTTGCAAACAGCTAAATGATCACCACGACAAATAATTAAAAATCGTTGACCTATATGAGAAAACAATAGAACTCATAGAAGCCATGGTTCATAAGCTTGCAGAGGGCAGCAGAATTGGAAACTGTAAAGAAGGTGATCGAAGATTCCAGAAGGATCTTAATCCATTGCGTCTTTGGGCTGAAAAATGTCACATGAAGTTCCATCTGGATAAATGGAAGGTATTGCATTTTGCTACATCAAACAAGAGTAGGGCTTATACAATTAGTGATCGGGCATTGCATCGTGTTGTGGAACACGGAGGCCAGGAATGCAAGTACATAATTCTTTTGAGTTTGCTTCATATATAGACAGAATGGTTAAAAAAAGAGTAATCTTGCCTTCGTTGCTCAGTCCTTTGAGCGTAGGAGTTGGTACGTAATGTTGAAGTTGAATAGGACATTGGGTGATGCGTCTTCTGGAATACTGTGTCCAGTTCTTGTCGCCCAGTAATAGCAAGGAAATTATTCAGCTGGAGTAGATTTAAAACAGGGATACTAGCGTATGGCTAGTGGGGAACGTTTGTGTTATAACAAAAGGCTGGATAGGCTGAGAATATTTTCACTCGAGCACTGGAGTTTGAAAGGCGACCTGATAGAAATTTATAAATTATTGAGAGTGTGGCTAGAGTTAACTGTAACTGTTTTTTCCCCAAGGAGGGGCACTTCAAGACGAGAGGCAAACGTTTAAAATGAAAAGAGGGATTTAAAATAAGACATGAGAGGCTTTTTTTTTAACAGAGGTTGGTTTATGTGTGCAATTCACTTCCTGAGGCAGTGATGAATGAAAGTACATTTACAATATTTACAGGATATTTGGATCGATAAATGAATTGGACAGTTTCAGTGGGATTAACAAAAGCTATTCATTCATGCCTAGTACATAATTTATTGCCCAGAGGGAAATTCAGAATCAACCACGATATTATGGATCTGGAGTCACATACCAGCTAGACCAGATAGATATGGCAGTTTCCTTCCCTATCAGACATTAGTTAATCAGATCTACAACAACTGATTCAACATCATCATTAGACTCTAGGTATTTATTTAAATAAAATTCCAGCATCTTCCATGCCAGGGTTTGAACCCGTGTCCACAGAATTATATCTGTACATTCATATTAACAATGCAGTAATAATATCACAAGGGCATTATTAACCATCAGCAGTTACAAGAGCCGTCAGATGCGACTCGTTTAGTTTTGCATTATGTTCAGTATGAGCTGAAAATGTGTTGCTGGAAAAGCGCAGCAGGTCAGGCAGCATCCAGGGAATAGGAGAATCGACGTTTCGGGCACAAGCCCTTCTTCAGGAATCAGATTCCTGAAGAAGGGCTTATGCCCGAAACGTCGATTCTCCTGTCCCTGGATGCTGCCTGACATGCTGCGCTTTTCCAGCAACACATTTTCAGCTCTGATCTCCAGCATCTGCAGTCCTCACTTTCTCCTCATTATGTTCAGTATGAGCTGGTAGGAGTGAAAAGCCTATTTTCATGCTGTGTGAGTCTATGACTTTGACGCTATGAAACTGGCAGCTGGTTTGGATTAACAACAGCGTTGACAGTTTAATTGATCTTCTTCTGGGATATGTAATCTTGCTGGTAAATCTGGACGTTCTTCTGCTATTGAGCACGTCCCACACACGGGATTGTTGAATAATCTGTCCCCAGTTTGACTGAGTAGATGAGTTTCCACTTCAGCAGGTAATTGAATCCCGCATTGCGCTGGTTTCTCTGTGATATCTGTGTCCTTGTATCTGCCCAGGGTGAACGATTGGCTCAAATCATGTCCACGCAGATGTCAATCCGTTGTCCATGTTGTGAATGTGTTTTTATTCTTCCTGATTTACCCATAGGGTGTGGATGTCGCTGGTCAGGACGGCATTTCTTGTTCATCCTGATTCGCTGCTGCCTCGTTGCACGAGAGGCATGGATTCATCCCAGTCTCATGTGACTGTGTACAGTTCACACATTCTCTCTTTGTTTGTGTGAGTTTCCTCCCACAGTATGAAGGTACGCGGGTTACTGGGATTAGCCACGAGAAATGAAGGGGAACGGAATAGATATGGAGTATGGGTCTGAAAGGATGTGCTTCGGAGGGATGGTGTCGACTGGAAATGCCGAATGGCCTGCTTTTACACACGGTCGTCATTCTCGGATTAAGGGTCAGCTATGTTGTTCAGGTCCTGGAGTCAGAAGTAGGCAGGATTGGATAAAGTTGGTAGCATCCCCTGCATAAGCTACATGCATAAATAGGATTGCAGGAAATTAAAGGCATGTTCTCTGTTCCTGAGGTCCGGTTCCAATTTCAGATTTTATTCGTCGACCTTTAACATTACCAATTCCGTGTGTGAGTCCCCAAGGATGATTATTTATTATATTGCCACAACACCCCCACCTTCTCCAGGTTGCAGTATTTCTTAGGAGCAAGAAGCTGATACAGAGCTTATGCGAGCAAAAGCAGATGCTACTGTCAATGTCAAAACCATTGATCCAAACAGGAAAATGAAATTTCGAACATTGCAACCCCAAAGTTAAAGTGTCCACACGCTTTATATGCGCCAATCAGCTGTCTCAGCAACATGTACTGTTTATGGCCATAATAATATAAATGGGGGCAAGTATTCCCTTCCGCCCTGCTTTTGAGCAGGACCACTCCCAACCTCGTAAATACATGCGCCTCTCTGTCGTCATTCCATCCCAATTTCCATTTGGATCTTTGTGCATGCTTCACACAGTTTCTCTGATTCCGGGTCTGGAACTGGGATTATGGGTGATTGCATGCAGCAGTTGGTACTGCTTTGTGTGGGCAAATTGATGAAGTAGCCGATGTTCAACTATAATGCTATTGAAGGATACGTTTCAACAATATTCTGTACTCTCCGAAGAGCTTGGAGAGTTTCATTAATCCCATTCTCCTGTACTCTCATTCATGGCATCTCCACAGTCTCTGGGGACGATAAAGTTAAAGATTAGGTTCATTCTTTGTTCCCACATGCCTGTCGCTATGTCCTGATATTGTACATTCTTTCTGACATTTCCTCCGCTCCCATACTGGTTGCAGTTTGCAAGCGTGCTCTGTGGAGTGCTGTAACCGTTTCGTAGCTCGTATTCTGCATTGTGATTGCAGCGACCTCGGCTCAAATCTGCATCATGGCGGTCAGTTCTCTCAACGTTTTACTTTTGGTGAAACACGGCAAGAAATTAATCAATTGTACATGATAATATTCTCCGAGGCGATTATTTTCCATCGATAATTTTACTGTGATGTTTCTGCGTTTCATGTATCAGGATTTAAACCCAAAAGGTCTTCGATGTTGTGGCTATTACGGAGACATGGGTAGAACAGGGACAGGATTGGCTGTTGCAGGTCTCAAGGTTTAAATGGTTTAGTAGGTCAGAGGTGGGGGTAAAAGAGGGGGAGGTGTGGCATTGCTTGTCAAAGATAGTGTTACAGCTGTGGAAAGGACGATGGATGAAGACTTGCCATCTGAGGTAGTTTGGGCTGAGGTTAGGAATAGGAAAGGTGAGCTCACCCTGTTAGGAGTTTTACAGGCCTCCTAATAGTCCTAGAAACGTAGAAGAAAGGATTGCGAGGATGGTTCAAGAGAAAAGTAAAAGTAATAGGGTGGTTGTTATGGGGGACTTTAACTTTCCTGATATTGATTGGGAAAGCTATAGCTCAAGTTCGTTAGATGGGTCAGTGTTTGTCCAATGTGTGCAGGAGGGTTTCCTGACACAATGTGTAGATAGGCCAACAAGAGGTGAGGCCATACTGGATTTGGATCTGGGTAATGAACCAGGCCAGATGTTAGAATTAGAGGTAGGTGAGCACTTTGGGGACAGTGACCACAATTCACTGACTTTTACTCTCGTGATGGAGAGGGATAACTGTGCACTACAGGGCAAAAGTTATAGCTGGGGGCAGGGAAATTATGATGCGGTGAGGCATGACTTAGGATGTGTGGCTTGGAAAAGTAAGCTTCAAGGCAAGGGCGTAATTGATATGTGGAGCTTGTTCAAGGAGTAACTATTGAGTGTTCTTGATAAGTATGTACCCGTCAGGCAGGGAGGAAAGGGTCGTGTGAGGGAGCCGTGGTTTAATAAGGAATTGGAATCCGTTGTTAAATGGAAGAGGGCGGCCTACGTAAAGATGAGGCGTGAAGGTTCAATTGGGGCGATTGAGAGTTATAAGGTAGCCAGGAAGGACCTGAAGAGAGAGCTAAGAGCAGCAAGGAGGGGACATGAAACGTCCTTAGATGGTAGGATTAGGGAAAACCCTAAGGCTTTCTATAGGTATGTCAGGAATAAAAGAATGACTAGGGTAGGAATAGGTCCAGTCAAGGATAGTAGTGGGAAGTTGCGTGTGGAGGCTGAAGAGATTGGGGAGACACTGAATGAATACTTTTCGTCAGTATTCAATCAGGAACAGGACATTGTTGTCGATGTGAATACTGAGTCACAATTAAGTAGAATGGATGGCTTTGAGGTATGGAGAGAAGAGGTGTTGGAAATTCTGGAAAGGGTGAAAATAGATAAGTCCCCTGGGCCTGATGGCATTTATCCTAGGATTCTCTGGGAAGCAAGGGAGGAGATTGCAGAGCCATTGGCCTTGATTTTTATGTCCTCGTTGTCTACAGGAGTAGTGCCAGAAGATTGGAGGCGAGCAAATATGGTTCCCTTGTTCAAGAAGGGGAGTAGGGATAACCCTAGTAACTATAGGCCGGTGAGTCTCACTTCTGTTGTGGGCAAAATCTTAGAGAGAATTGTAAGGGATAGGATTTATGAACATCTGGATAGGAATAATGTGATTAAGGATGGTCAGCATGGTTTTGTGAAGGGCAGATCGTGCCCCACAAACCTTATTGAATTCTTTGAGAAGGTGACTAAGGAGGTGGACGAGGGGAAAGCGGTAGATGTGGTGTATATGGATTTTAGTAAGGCGTTTGATAAGATTCCCCATGGTAGACTACTGCAAAAAATACGGAGGTATGGCATTGATGGAGAGTTGGAGGTTCGGATTAGGAGTTGGCTGGATGGAAGAAGACAGAGGGTAGTAGTTGATGGCAAAGGTTCATCTTGGAGTGCCGTCACTAGCGGTGTTCCGCAAGGATCTGTTCTGGGACCATTGCTGTTTGTCATTTTTATAAATGACCTGGAGGAGGGGTTAGAAGGTTGGGTGAGCAAGTTTGCGGATGATACGAAAGTCGGAGGAGTTGTAGACAGTGAGGAAGGATATGGCAGGTTACAGTGGGATATAGACTAGCTGCAGAACTGGGCAGAAAGGTTGCAAATGGAGTTCAATGTAGCGAAGTGTGAGGTGATTCACTTTGGTAAGAGTAACAAAAAGATGGGGTACTGGGCTAATGGTCGGATACTTGGTTGTATGGATGAGCAGAGGGATCTTGGTGTCCATGTACACAGATCTTTGAAAGTTGCCACCCAGGTAAATAGTGCGGTGAAGAAGGCATATGGCGTACTGGCTTTTATTGGTGGAGGAATTGAGTTACGGAGTACTGAGGTCATGTTGCAGTTGTATAAGACTCTGGTGCGGCCGCATCTGGAGTATTGTGTGCAGTTTTGGTCGCCATACTATAGGAAGGATGTGGAGGCACTGGAACGGGTGCAGAGGAGGTTTACCAGGACGTTGCCTGGTATGGTAGAAAGATCGTATGAGGAAAGGCTGAGGCACTTGAAGTTGTTTTCATTGGAGAAAAGAAGGTTTAGGGTGACTTGATAGAGGTGTACAAGTTGATTAGGGGTTTAGATAGGGTCGACAGTGAGAATCTTTTTCCATGCATGGAGTCAGCTATTAAAAGGGGGCATAGCTTTAAATTAAGGGGGGGTGGGTAGGTATAGGACAGATGTTAGGGTTAGGTTCTTTACTCTGCGAGTCCTGAGTTCATTGAATGCCCTGCCAGTAGCAGTGGTGGACTCTCCCTCATTATGGGCATTTAAGCGGGCGTTAGATAGGCATATGGAGAATAGTGGGCTAGTGTCGGTTAGGTGGGCTTGGATCGGCGCAACATCGAGGGCCGAAGAATCGCTGTGTTCTTCTATGTTCTATGTTCTATGTTCTCGGTCTCGAAGATGTCTCTCCCTCCCACTGTCCCTAACTCTCTCTTCCGTCCCTCGTCCCATTTGACTGAGGCATTGCACAATCTAACATATACTTTCACGTTGACACCATCGAGTCTATGCCATTGCACTCACTGTTGCTGGGTGACCATACCCCAATCTCTTCATTGGCACCTTTAAATCATTCGATCTGTTTGGATATCGTGGCTGTGAGATCAATTCTCTTTTAGCAGTTTTTACTGACATGGACCAGAGATTATTGGAGCGTGAGGCTCAATAAAAGGGCATAGGGAATAACTGGGGAAAGGAGACTCTATTGGAAAAGATCCCCCATGAGGGCTTTCTGGGATAGCCCAGTCTTATTATGGCTGGACTGTTGACACAGCAAAGCCAGGTAATGTTCTTGGGAGACGGGTTCTATTCCCACCACACTACGACGATGGTAGTATATGAATGCAATAAATGCCTAGAATTAAGAATCCGTTGTCTGAAAAACCCATCTGTTGCACTGATGTCCTTGAGGGAAGGAAACTACCGTCCTTATCTGGTCTGGCGTCCACGTGACTCCAGACCGGAAGGCAATAAATGTTGCAGAGCCACACCTGATGCTGTTACAGAATGGAAAAATGTTCATTCGGCTCATTGCTAGAATTGTCCAGGGATGTGATCGCACTGGGAAAGTTGCAGGAGAGATTCACTCGGCTGAAGAGTTTCAGTCATGAAGGGAGACAGGACAAACTGGGGTTGTTTGTCCCCGTGCAGAGAAGTTTGTGAGGGGTATTGATAAGGTAGACTGAAAAAAGCGTTTCCCATCGATGGAAAGAACGATCACAGGGGGCCAGAAATTTAATGAGAAAGCCAGAAAGGTTTAAGTAGATGTATAGAAAAGCGGTATAGGCCGGCGGGTGTTCGAATTTGGAACACACTGTCTGTAAGGGTCAGAGAGGCAGCAACCTTTATAACTTGAAGAAATATTCAGATGTGAATATGTTCTCCCAATACCTATAAGGCTATGGGCTAAACGATTCGGGTTTTTAAGCAGTTGTTTTTGACAAATGCAACCACAACGGGCTGAAGTATCTCCTTTGAAACTGTTGTCCTCGGTAGTATAGTGGTTAGTCTCGCCGCATGTTATGCGGGAGATAGTAGCTCAATTCCTCGCTGGGGGCACTGTAAATGCTTTAGAACTGTCGCTCCGTTTCCAAGTGCGAGTTATTAATGCCTGTCCTTCCATTCTCCATGGGACATGTCACAGGAAGGACAGTGCTGTCTGAATCAGCGTGGGGAAGGACTGCAGCTCCCGGCGAGACAGAGTGTCAGTGAAAGTGCAAACACGTGACTTCTGCAACCCGCACCTTGTGTCTGTACTGGAATCTAAACCATTTAATAGAAAGAAGAAGGAAGCTGAAGAAGAAACAGGGTAAACCAATTCAGATGGGAGCACAGAAACTTTTTCCGCAGCATCATGAGGAAAACTGACAAACTGCTCTGAGAAAGAGTTTGTCTTTCAGAACTATTAGTTCACAGAGATGTTTTTGTTCCACTTTAAGCCCTTAAGAAATTGAATAACAATTTAACTAAAGACTTGAAATGTTAGAACACACCAGGCGATGAGTCACGTGCTAGAAAATGTGTTTACAAGGAAGATGTTTAATGACTGATAATGATGCAATAGGCTGAAGGGCCTCTCGCCACGCTTTGAAAAACTCAAAAACTGTCATTTTTCAACTGAACCATAAAGGCAAAATCAAAGTCATCAAGAAATGTTGCAAAAATTGCATATGTCTTCCTTGGTGCGCAAGTGCTGAAATTCAGCTCTCTCACTGCTATTTCGCAATGTTGATTTCCAGTCAGGGAAAAATATTTGTTGCTCATTATGAAAATATTAAATTAAACATGAGTTCCTGACATTACAAAACAGAAAAGGTAGCAGTTCTGTCAGAGTCAGTGAGAAGTTCATATCGGAGATGAAATCAAATGGGAAGAAACGCTGAAATCAGTTGCCTTTGCCTGCTCAGACTCAGTCCTACAAAAATGATCCTTCTTGAAACATATAGGTTTTTTTCAAGGATTTAATAAGTTGGATGCAGAAAGTTTGGTTCTGTGACCAGAGCGCCTCGTATCGAATGAGTTGGATATGCCGGTTTTGGACTTGGGTATGCAAATTTGAAAATCACACATCACCAGGTTACACTGCAACAGGCTTAATTGGATGTACTAGCTTTCAGACTGCTGCTCATTCATCAGGTGATTATGGAGTATACAGTTGTAAGACACAGAATTTATAGCACAAGTTACAGTGTGATGTAACTCAAATTATACATTGAAAAATACCTTGATTGTTTGCTAACTCTCCGATCTGTTAGAATGACCATGTTAGCTTCACTTCTTTCATATGAAAAGTGCAAAACGTTTTATTTTAATGTTTCATTCTCAGGTGAAATTTAACAACTGGTGTCTGCCCCCGTGTGCTGCTGTCTGTTCCATAATGTTTAGTCTGATTCTAGTTTATAAAAATGAGTTACCAGAGACTTATATGGATTCATCCAGTTTTTGAGCAAAGTGCACTGTAACTCTGCAAACACAAATTTACCCCACAAACGCATATGTGTGTGTGTGTGCGTGTACGCGCGTTTGTGTGTGTGTGTGTGTGTGTGTAGGAGGGTCTCTGTTTGTAGATAGGGCAATGGGATCACCTGTACTGTGACATAAACCCAAGGAGCTGGCTGAGGCCATTCCCATGGGTACCGAATTTAGCTATCAGCCTCTGTGTGGGCACTTTTAGCTGCTGCCTGTTCCGAAGCCCGCCTTGGAGGATTGTCACCGAGGTCGAATGTCCTGGACCACTGAAGTGCTCTCCAACTGGGAAGGGGCACACCAGTCTGTTGATTGATGTGCAGTGCCCATTCCGTTGCTGTAGCCTCTGCTCGGCTTCACCAATGACCATGCCTTAAAGCCATCCTTGCCTGCAGCATGTTTTTTTTAGATTAGCGTCAGTCTAAACATTATGTCACGGACGCAGCACACAGCGACTAACACTGTCTATAATTTATCTGTGATGACACTAATTGATAAAGTTCACCTGAGAATGTGACTGTTAAAAGAAAGTTTTTCGATTTACATAAGAAAGAAGTGATCCTAACATAGTCATTCTAACAGATGGAAGACTTAACAAACGATCAAGGTATTTTTCAAAGTATAATTTCAGTGACATTACACTGTAACCTTTTCCTATAAATTCTGTATCTTACCACTGTGTACTCCAAAGCCACCTGATGAAGGGGCAGCTCTCCAAAAGCTATTGCTTCCTTTAAACCTGTTGGACTATGACTTGGCGTTGTGTGATTTTTAACTTCATATTAGAATGCGGATCTCACAATTAAAATAGAGATGAAGAAGCATTTATTCTCTCAGATAGTTCTGTATCAGTGGACTTTCTTGTAGCAGAAGGCTGCTGTGGAAGGCTTAGGTGTAATGAGGCTGAGATCGGCAGATCTTAAAGCAGCAAAGACATCAAGCGTTATGGGGAAAGGCAAGAAAGTGCAGTTCAAGGTTATCAGATCAGGTATGAAACCATTCAATGGCAGAGCAGACTTGATGGTCTGAATGGTGTCTATCTCTTCATAAAATTGATGGCCTTAATATGAAGCTGCAAAACCGACCTGAGTAAAATGTGCCAAATTTAAAAAAAGCGAGGTCCTCCCAGATCACTGAACCGAGGTGAAATGTACAAGGAACAACATACAAACGGTAGATAATATTGGATAATTGATCCGGAGTGATCAATATACCAAGGTAAACAGGAAAACCGATATTCAGTATCTACATTGAACCTGGCTCCACGAGGCATGCAGTTAACTCTCACAAACCACTATTCCCGTTCCGTTTTCCTGACGCCCCCTCCGTTCTTGTTTTAAACTGATTGAACGTCAGGCAAATGCAGATGACATTGATGATGTGGAACTGTAGCATATAGAACATAGAACATTACAGCGCAGTACAGGCCCTTCGGCCCTCGATGTTGCGCCGCCCTGTCATACTAATCTGAAGCCCATCCCATCTACACTATTTCATGTACGTCCATGTGCCTCTCCAATGACGACTTAAATGCACTTAATCTTGGCGAATCTACTACCGTTGCAGGCAAAGCATTCCATACCCTAATTACTCTCTGAGTAAAGAAGCTACCTCTGACATCTGTCTTATACCTATCTCCCCTCACTTTAAAGTTGTGTCCCCTCGTGTTTGCCGTCCTCATACTTGGAAAAAGGCTCTCCCTGTCCACCCTATCTAACCCTCTGATTATCTTGTATGTCTCCATTAAATCACCTCTCAATCTTCTTCTCTCTAACGAGAATAGCCTCAAGGCCCTCAGTTTTTCCTTGTAAGACATTCCTTCCATATCAGGCAACATCCTAGAAAATCTCCTCTGCACTCTTTCCAAAGCTTCAACATTCTTATTATAATGCGGTGACCAGAAGTGTTCACAATACTCCAAATGTGTCCGTAACAGAGCTTTGTACAGCTGCAGCATAACCTCCTGATTCCGGAACTCAAACCCTCTATTAATAAAGGCCAAAACACTGTATGCCTTCTTCACAACCCTGTCAATCTGGGTGGTAACTTTCAGGGATCGGTGTACATGGACACCAAAATCTCTCTGTTCATCTGCATTCCCAAGAATCTTACTATGAGCCCAGTATTTGCATTCCGATTACTCCGTCCAAAGTGTATCACCTCACACTTGACCTCATTAAACTCTATTTGCCACCTCTCAGCCCAGCTCTGCATCCTATCTATGTCTCTCTGCAACCTACTACATTCTTGGTCACTATCCACAACTCCACCGAATGTAGCGTCATCCGCAAATTTACTAACCCACCCTTCTAAGCCCTCATCCAGGTCATTTATAAAAATGACGAATAGCAGTGGACCCAACACCGACCCTTGTGGAACGCTGCTAGTAACTGGACACCAAGATAAACATGTTCCATCAACTACAACCCTCTGTTTTTTTCAGCGAGCCAATTACTGATTCAAACTGCTATGTCTCCCACAATCCCATTCCTCCGTATTTTGTATAATAGCCTACTGTGGGGAACCTTATCGAACGCCTTGCTGAAATCCATATACACCACATCAAAATGTTTATGCTCATCTACCCGTTTGGTCACTTTGTCAAAAAACTCAATAAGATTCGTTAAGCACGACCTACCCTTTACAAAATCGTGCTGACTGTCCCTGGTCAGATTATTATTTTCTAGATGATTAGAAATTCTATCTCTTATAACCTTTTCCAACGCTTTACCAACAACTGAAGTGAGACTCACTGGTCTGTAATTACCAGGGTTGTCTCTACTATCCTTCTTGAACAAGGGAACCACATTTGCTATCCTCCAGTCCTCAGGCACTATTCCTGTAGACAATGATGATTTCTAGATCAATGCCACAGGCTCGGCAATCTCTTCCCTTGCTTCCCAGAGGATCCTAGGATAGATCCCATCCGGCCCAGAGGACTTGTCTATTTTCACACTCTGCAGTATGTCTAATACATCTTCCTTGTGAATCTCAATCTCTTCTAGTCTAGATGCAAGTATCTCTGTATCTTCCTCGCCAACATTTTCATTTTCTGTAGTCAACACTGTCGAGAAATATTTATTTAGTTTTTCCCTATGTCTCCTCTGACACCACACACAACTTCCCACTACTATTCTTGATTGGTCCTAATTTAACTCTCTTCATTCTTTTATTCCTGACATACCTATGGAAAGTCTTAGGGTTAACCCTGATCCTATCCGCCAACAACTTCTCATGTCTGCTCCTGACTCTCATGTCTCCTCCTGGAACTTCTGAGCTCTCTTATTAGGTCATGCAGGGAAACGATTCTGTCTTCTGCACAACATCATTCTGCTTCAAAATATCAGGCAGTATTTCATATTGATTACTGTAAACGTTAACCTTTAACAAGTCATGACAGTGAAAGCATTGAATCCTCATCACTATACTACCAGGGAAGATTTCTGTTAACACCACCCTGGATACCATGAGATTCGTCATTCTATACTCTCATTCTTCTGTGCATGATCCCCTCGGCTCTATTCCGTTCGTGTTGTTTGGTTTACAATACTGAGGCGAGCCAATTATCTTTGCATTTCAGTTTCTAATGTATGAGACCTTCTCTCTGAGCTGACAATGTGATTGCTCAGTGGTGATAACACTGGCCTTGTAAACTAGAAAAGTGCTTGAAATAGGCCATTCCTGTTTTTCATTCCAAGAACTTGAGGAAAACCGTTCGGCAGGACAGGAAATAGCGGGAGTGAGTAATGATCACGTTTGACAGCAAGAACTAGGTGAGGCAGTGCAAACTACAGATTGAAGGGGAAACAATGCACAAGGATCACTGGGACGGGTGGGGTTGAATGCTTCCTTTCTTCGCTGTAACCAGACACTGGTGTTGAAGTCTAAAATGGGACAATATCAGCCAAGTCCGTGAAATCTTACTTTCTGCTTGTTTTCTCTCGAGGATTGTGTCACTCTTGGGGAAATGTGCTTGCGTGCTTCAGTCTGTGGGTAAAACTGGGGTTCAGTTCCCCGACTGAATGTGAGTGCATTTTTCCCATCTCAAACTTTACTCCCATTTGGTGTGTCTTACGAGATTAAAACGTTTCAGAGAAATTAGCATTCAGATAAACACGTGAAACGTCAGAGCTTCCAAGTTTACAGACCAAGTGCTGGTAATGAGATCAAGGGACCCATTTCTGTGCTGTAAACACTCGATAATTCAATCATTTTTGAAGGGAAACATATCTGCAGTGACATAATTCCAAAAAATGTGTTATGAAGAAACGGTGCAACTGCTTCTGCCCTCATCCCTGGTGTTCCAGTGGTTCGTATTCAGCGCTTTAACTGAGTGGCCTGGATTTCATTACCGTTCAGGAAATCAGGACTTCTTGTTCCTGATGCAGAGAGCGCAGGTCTACCAGGAATCTGTTTCATGCCTTAGATCAGTCAATACCGCAGTCTTCAAAGAAGGGAAAATTTCTTCCCTCTCTCTGCACAGTCGGACAGTTAATCCTTCATTCTCCTCTGATTCCACTTCCCAAAGAGTTTCAAAATACCGTAAAAACTGGGTCTCAGCTATTTCTTTTCTGCGCTTTTCATAGATAGGAGCTGCAGCGATTGAGTGCATTGGTTTCTGAAAACGAAACGTACGTATGAGCAATGTATTGGGCTATTCCAGGATTGCCTTCTCTGACAACGGTAGGACATGACTGATGTTGTCTATGATATGGAAGTGCCAGTGTTTGAGTTGAGTAGACAAAGTTAGAAATTACACAATATCAGGGCATAGTCCACCAGGTTTATTTGGAAGCACTAGCTTTCAGAGAGGGTGGGTGATTTTCTGCAGAAACTTGGTATGTATGTCAATATCCGCAATCCTTTGGAAGATCATCTGGACTTTAACAGACCGTTCGTGGTGTCGATGGTACCCATGACTTGGAGGTGTTGGTGTTGGACTGGGGTGGCCAAATTTAAAAATCACACAGAGCCACTTTAGATTCCAACAGTTGACAAATACCTGATGAAGAAGCAGTGCATGGAACACTGATGCTTCTAAATATGTCTGTTCGATACAATCTGGTGCTGTGTGATTTTTACTCTGATTGTTCTTGGTAATGTTTAACTGATCGAAGACAGTGAAAGAATTTTCGTTCGTGGAGATGAAAATTTCAAATATTATCCACCTCAGCGGAACAAAAATGATTAGTTTGCATGTGTGATGAATCTCCACAATGCGCTTGCGCCAAGTAAAAGTCGCACTTCCAACTGCCTGATCCTTAGCCAGCTATAAGAATGGTTGTACCACTGGCCAGATGCACAGCTGAGATTTTACACGCTACAGAGCTGCGGTGTTAACAAGGACATGAGCAATAACAGTAACAGTCACAATGTGAACAAAGAACAAAGATAATCACCTTCATTGATTCACTTCAAATTGTCCTCAAAAAACCACCATTCACAATCTGATCATCCAATCAATGAGGTCCCTGCTGATCAAGGAAATTGCAACTTACTTTGCTGCTTTTTCACCATAATTTGAGGTAAACTCCAGCCTAATCATAACATTGCATATTCCTGTTAATTTTCAGTTTTAGATTACGTTAATGATCTGTCCGTATTTGCTGGAAACTGAACAACATGAAATGACTGAAAACGTCCTTCCGGTGATGTAAACCAGTGCAGAGTCGGCCAGAAAAGAAAAGACAAAGAAAAGACATGAAACATCACTCCCATTTGTCTCTGTACCAATGCGTTTTGCTGAGTTGAATATTTGCAGGACTTGTCTTCAATATCTAAAGAATCAATTATTTCCCCGGGAAAGATTCTTCATAAATCAATTAACATCTGAGTCGTTGAATCATATTTTACTTCAGTTTAAAATAGTTGAATATCCTTTCCCCCAGCCTAATGTCCCAATCCTCCCTCCTCATCCATGTAAATACCAGCTGCTCCAAGTGCAGTTGGAGCTCCCAATCTGACGTTTCAATGCTCCTTGCTGCTCCATTCAATCGAAGCTGCTCTACTTGAAGTTGGAGCTCCCAGTTTGATGTCCCAATGCTCCCTGCTCCATGTCAATAGAAGCGGTCCAGTTGAGGTTGGATCTATCACTCTGATGTCCCAATGCTTCCTGCTGCTACATGTCATTAAAAGCTGCTCCTGGTGAGAGTGGAGCTCCCAGACGGATCTCGCAAAGCTCCCTGCTCCATGTCAACTGAAGCTGCTCCAAATGAGGTTAGATCTCGCAGTCTGATGTTCCAATGCTGCCTGCTGCTTCATGTCAATAGAGGCTGCTCCAGGTGAGGCTGGATCTCAGTCTAATGTTCCAATGCTCCCTGCTGCTCAATGTCAATAAAAGCTGCTCCAGGTGTGGTTGGAACTCCCAGTCTGATGTCACAATGCTCCCTGGTCCATGTCAACAGTCGCTGCTCCAGAAGAAGTGGGAGCTCCCATTCCTGGCAGATCACACACCTCTATACTATCATAGAAATACTGCCCACTGAGCATTTCCACCACTGGAGCCATTGGTGGTATATCCACATCATGAGAAACTGATATTAATTTTAGGCACCACCGAATCATTATTTCCAAAAGTCATTCTTTCTTAAACCTTATTTAGCATGTGCATATTGCAGTCAATCTGAAGTTAGATAATGGTGCTAATTGATGTATTCTCAATAAAAATTATATCCTATTTTTCATGTTGAGTAATTGCGACTTAGCAAGGACAATGTTTGTAATGAAATCACACTTTTATTCCAGGTAAGGGAATGTGGTTTGCATAATTTAAAATAAACTTGTTCACTGTGTAAAATGATCAAATAGATCTCAATTTCAAAACAAAATTGGTTACGTTGTCATCCATCTGAAATGTGGTGCCTTATTCTTTCAACCACACGGGTATTAGAACGAAACGTCTGTTAATGACATGTGTATAAAGACACTTTAAATCATTTTTCATGTTTATGCTGCATGAATCTGCGGTTATTGATCCACAGTTTAGGTTCAGTCCCTACAGTTAACATGCTAACATGCATAACGAGAGGGAGCTCGCTTCCCGCATCTTGTATTTGGGCCTTATGTCCAGCAGTCATCAATGGCGAGAGCAAGGGGCGAGGGCGAGACCAATGTGTAAGTCTTACCGTGCCCATGCACAGCACCCACATCGGGAATTCTCTACTGTGCATTTTCAGCTAGTTCTCGGTGCCCCCACACCCACGCCCTGCTCCTTTTGAAATATCTCCATTATTTTGTGCTCTTCTCACCAAGATGAACCACTTCTACTCAACCTGCTCCAGATTTCATTTGACAAAATACTCATTAGGAATACCACTGCATAAACATGTCCTTCACATCTCTTGTTATTTGGTTTTCCTGGATCTCTTTCATACGATAAAAGGTCACAGCAGCTTGACTTGGAAAAGAAAGTCGCGTTCCTTTTCAATATCCCAATGCAATCTACATTTCAATGCAATTTAGGCAACAGGACCAAATTATTCTTTGAGATTTTATAATAGCATCGATGCATACAAACTGACATTGCAGTTCCAATTTCAGGAAGACAGTTGTGATCATCCAAAAATAGCAACATTGAAAACCACTGATAGCACCGACGAGAGTGGGACTCGAACCCACGCGTGCAGAACACAATGGATTAGCAGTCCATCGCCTTAACCTCTCGGCCACCTCGTCACAGACGACTGAGTCGCTATAACCTTATGAATAAGTGAATTGCATAAATTATGCAGAGCAGCAGACATTTCTCCCTTGTTTTGGTGAAATCATAAATAGCACAGTACGGTTCCAAGACTATGGTCTGACCTCTGGGTTGTGGGGCAAGCGCATTCCCACTGTGACACTCTGCTCACAGTGGTCTGAACAAAAATGAAGAAATGACTATGTAACAAGGTCTGTTGAATTCTGTGAAGATTTGAAGTCAATGGAATGAAGAACTCGAGACAGCAGGAGGTGTTCTTTCAAGAAAGAGTTGGATAGAGCTCTTAAGGATAGTGGAATCAAGGGTTATGTGGATAAGGCAGGAACAGGATACTGATTGAGGATGATCAGCCATGACATTAACAGTTAAATGCGTGGCTACAGGGATGGTGCAGGAGGGAGGGATTCCGGTATTTGGATAACTGGGGTTCTTTCTGGGGAAGGTGGGACCTCTATAAACAGGATGGTCTGCACCTGAACCTGAAGGGCACCAGTATCCTTGGTGGGAGGTTTGCTAGTGCTCTTGGGGGGGGGGGGGGGGGTTAAACTAACTCTGCAGGGGCATGGGAACCCAGACTTTAGCTTTAGGGTGCAGGACCTGGAGTGTCGGGAGGTTAGGAACATGGCATCAATTTCAAAGGAGGGTGCCCGTAAACAGGAAAGTGGCTTGAAGTGTGTATACTTCAATGCAAGAAGTATACGAAATAAGGTAGGTGAACTTGCAGCGTGGGTTGGTACCTGGGACTTCGATGTTGTGGCTATTACGGAGACATGGATAGAACAGGGACAGGATTGGCTGTTGCAGGTCCCAGGGTTTAAATGTTTTAATAGGGTCAGAGGTGGGGGTAAAAGAGGGGGAGGTGTGGCATTGCTTGTCAAAGATAGTATTACAGCTGTGGAAAGGACGATGGATGAAGACTCGCCATCTGAGGTAGTTTAGGCTGATGTTAGGAATAGGAAAGGTGAAGTCACACTGTTAGGAGTTTTTTACAGGCCTCCTAATAGTCCTAGATACGGAGAAGAAAGGATTGCGAGGATGATTCAAAAGAAGAGTGAAAGTAATAGGGGGACTTTAACTTTCCTGATATTGATTAGGAAAGCTATAGCTCAAGTTCGTTAGATGGGTCAGTGTTTGTCCAATGTGTGTAGGAGGGTTTCCTGATCCAATATGTAGATAGGCCAACAAGAGGTGAGGCCATGCTGGATTTGGTTCTGGGAAATGAACCAGGCCAGGTGTTAGAATTAGAGGTAGGTGAGCACTTTGGGGACAGTGACCACAATTCGGTGACTTTTACTCTAGTGATGGAGAGGGATAAGGGCAAGAGTTATAGCTGGGGGCAGGGAAATTATGATGCGGTGAGGCATGACATAGGATGTGTGGCTTGGAAAAGTAAGCTTCAAGGCAAGGGTGTAATTGATATGTGGTTCTTGTTCAAGGAGCAACTATTGAGTGTCCTTGATAAGTATGTACCCGTCAGGCAGGGAGGAAAGGGTCGTGTGAGGGAGCCGTGGTTTAATAAGGAGTTGGAATCCCTTGTTGAATGGAAGAGGGCGGCCTATGTAAAGATGAGGTGTGAAGGTTCAATTGGGGCGATTGAGAGTTATAAGGTAGCCAGGAAGGACCTGAAGAGAGAGCTAAGAGCAGCAAGGAGGGGACATGAAAGGTCCTTATTTGGTAGGATTAGGGAAAACCCTCAGGCTTTCTATAGGTATGTCAGGAATAAAATAATGACTAGGGTAGGAATAGGTCCAGTCAAGGATAGTAGTGGGAAGTTGCGTGTGGAGGCTGAAGAGATTGGGGAGACACTGAATGAATACTTTTCGTCAGTATTCAATCAGGAACAGGACATTGTTGTCAATGTGAGTACTGAGTCACAATTAAGTAGAATGGATGGCTTTGAGGTATGTAGAGAAGAGGTGTTGGAAATTCTGGAAAGGGTGAAATAGATAAGTCCCCTTGACCTGAAGTCATTTATCCTAGGATTCTCTGGGAAGCAAGGGAGGGGATTGCAGAGCCATTGGCCTTGATTTTTATGTCCTCGTTGTCTACAGGAGTAGTGCCAGAAGATTGGAGGCTAGCAAATGTGGTTCCCTTGTTCAAGAAGGGGAGTAGGGATAACCCTATAACAATAGGCCGGTGAGTCTCACTTCTGTTGTAGGCAAAATCTTAGAGAGAATTGTAAGGGATAGGATTTATGAACATCTGGATAGGAATAATGTGATCAAGGATAGTCAGCATGGTTTTGTGAAGGGCAGGTCGTGCCTCACAAACCTTATTGAATTCTTTGAGAAGGTGACTAAGGAGGTGGATGAGGGGAAAGCGGTAGATGTGGTGTATATGGATTTTAGTAAGGCGTTTGATAAGGTTCCCCATGGTAGACTACTGCAAAAAATACGGAGGTATGGCATTGATGGAGAGTTGGAGGTTTGGATTCGGATTTGGCTGGCTGGAAGAAGACAGAGGGTAGAAGTTGATGGCAAAGGTTCATCTTGGAGTGCCGTCACTAGCGGTGTTCCGCAAGGATCTGTTTTGGGACCATTGCTGTTTGTCATTTTTATAAATGACCTGGAGGAGGGGTTAGAAGGTTGGGTGAGCAAGTTTGCGGATGATACGAAAGTCGGAGGAGTTGTAGACAGTGAGGAAGGATGTGGCAGGTTACAGCGGGATATAGATAAGCTGCAGAACTGGGCAGAAAGGTGGCAAATGGAGTTCAATGTAGCTAAGTGTGAGGTGATTCACTTTGGTAAGAGTAATAAAAAGATGAGGTACTGGGCTAATGGTCGGATACTTGGTAGTGTGGATGAGCAGAGGGATCTTGGTGTCCATGTACACAGATCTTTGAAAGTTGCCACCTAGGTAAATAGTGCGGTGAAGAAGGCATATGGCGTACTGGTTCTTATTGGTAGAGGAATTGAGTTCCAGAGTACTGAGGCCATGTTGCATTTGTATAAGACTCTGGTACGGCCGCATCTGGAGTATTGTGTGCAGTTTTGGTCGCCATACTATAGGAAGGATGTGGAGACACTGGAACGGGTGCAGAGGAGGTTTACCAGGACGTTGCCTGGTATGGTAGAAAGATCGTAGGAGGAAAGGCTGAGGCACTTGAAGTTGTTTTCATTGGAGAAAAGAAGGTTTAGGGGTGACTTGATAGAGGTGTACAAGATGATTAGGGGTTTAGATAGGGTCGACAGTGAGAATCTTTTTCCACGTATGGGGTCAGCTATTACAAGGGGGCATAGCTTTAAATTAAGTGGGGGTAGGTATAGGACAGATGTTAGGGGTAGGTTCTTTACTCAGCGAATCGTGAGTTCATGGAATGCCCTGCGTGTAGCAGTGGTGGACTTTCCCTCATTATGGGCATTTAAGCGGGCATTGGAGAGGCATATGGAGAATAGTGGGCTAGTGTAAGTTAGGTGGGCTTGGATCGGCGCAACATCGAGGGCCGAAGGGCCTGTACTGCGCTGTGTTCTTCTATGTTCTATGTTCTTTGTTCATAATGAATGGTGGTGCTGGTTCGAAGGGCAGAATTGCCTAGTCCTGCACCTATTGTCTATTATCTAATAAATTGCCTGTGAGGAATTGTATGCCAGACTGGAGTAGAGTGCATAGTGCTCAATGTCATTATTCGGAACACCTTTCTTCCACTCAGATATGTTTGACATGCACTTGTGTACAGGACAGACAATTTCAAAATCCTAAATAAGGCTAAACTGACAATTGAAATCAACAATGCAAAAACCTTGATCTGCATCAATTTCCTGGGCCTTGCGACACCAAGTCACTGGATGATCACAGCAACACAGTGAGCAAGTGTCAGAAGGAAAATGAGTGCAGTGCCAGAGCGCATGCTGGGACCAGCAGCTAACACACGGGGAAGTGCATTTCCCACAACAGGAACACTTCCCACACAGCGGACTGCGGTGGAAGAATTCAGAGGGGGTTTACACTTTGGAATTTGATGCCAGAGACACAATGGAGATCTGTCATTGAGTCTGTTCAAGATGAAGATTTTAAGATTTCTACAGATGAAAAACAAAATAAAGTACTCATAGTGAAGGCAAATGTCGAAATTGTATATTTCAACAATTTACCCATCTTTGCAATGAGTAGCTCACCACTTTCCTCACTCGGGGTCAGAACCACTGGTGAAGATGATCGTACAATCCCCGTTACTAGACATGGAATCAGAGAAATTCGGTTTCCCAAACGTAAAGGTAAAACCAAAATGTGGAGGTAAGCATTAATGTGCTGCTCCTGTGCTGCAGGTGACCAGTGCACGGTACCTCTGTTCCAGTATAGTGGGCTATGCTGTGCCGAGGTTTTACGTTTGAGCATCACATGGAGCAGCTTCAATTTGTCGTAGTGTTGATGGGTACGGATAAAAGGTGATATTGATCAAAGCCAAGTTTATGGGAAGATACCCGTGTTTGTGGATTGAGAAACGACCTTTTCTGGATAATGACTCCTTGATCAACAAACATACTGCAAGTATTTAAAACGTGTAGAGACTTGTGTGGAGAAAGAGCCGAAGGTGATTTTTCAGCAGATGGATAACGTTTCCCATGTGCACTGCGTTAAATTCCGGGAAAATAGATGTTGATCTGGTTTCATGTTACGCAGTTTGTTGCAAACTCACAAAGGTTATTGCAATAATAAAAAATAAATTACATAGGACCGTTTGAATATTGTATTGAATTGAATTTTGGTCTGAGCATATTTTATCTTCAATGGCGTGCTGCAGAGAAGTACAGAGGGTTAACAATACAAAAGGACAGAGTCTTCTTGGTGGATTTATTGGGTGGAGTTAAGAATGTACGAAATGTACACAACACCATATGAATGTGGTCAAAGCTTTAAAGTAGGTGTTGCATCTCCAAGTGACGGTTCAGTTCCTATTCATTAGGATATAACTTCTGTCTGCAGTTATTTTCGGACATCGGCTCCATTTACAGCGTTTCACCTTGAATAATACGTCACACCTTACCAATCCATGAACATTTGATATTCAATCTCATTCAGTTGTACGTGTTCATGAAATGTCTTTGTCAACCAAATTCGAAATTGTTACGCAACCACACTGACTTTCTCTCAATGGTGAATTCCCTCCTTGTATGTTTGCTCATGTATCTTTTAAAACACTGTGAAATCAGCTTCTACGCTTTATTTCTGGAAAGTCATTCACGATTTAAATAACTCTATTGAGTGGAAGAAACTCTCATCCAAACCTTTCTTAATCATTCACTAATGGTTTTGAAGCTCTAACTAAAGTTATTGTTGCACTCGAAAGAGGGAATTTCCCTGATTTCGTCATTCAAACCTCGCGTAATGTGAAAATCTCATTTGTTTACATAAAAACTTGCGTGTTTCTGCTCCAGCATTTCCAAATCTCGTGAATAAATTCCTTCATTCTTTCTATCATCCCGATTAAACCTTTTGTATCCTTTCTGATATGTTTATGTCTCAGTAAACAACGCCACTTGGCTTTCTAATATCTTGCTATCCAGGGAACAGCGTCTGTGCCCTTTCTAATTTCTTTATATGTTTTTGGTGGAGAATGAGGACAAGGATTACACACAATGCTCCCACTGAGGGTGACCTAAAGATTTTACAGTTACACTATGAACTCTGCTTTTTAAATATGACTTCTCAATATATAAACTCCAATAAGGTAAATTTTATCTATCCAGTTCATAAACATCGTCTCCATGGAGACGAAAATTATCTATCACTCCCTTTATTCTTCCACGGAATGTTTGGAAGGTTTGTAAGGCCAACATCTCTCATCCTTATAGAGGGTGTGCGAACCACTCAGTTTTATGATTGGATTCATCCAATACTACCCTCTGCTGGCCTCCCCACGCCACTGCATCGGTGTCACAGTTTTTGGCTCTGAGAAGATAGCAAATCCTTTGCTGTGAATCTCTTAAATTACACGTTCGTTTGATTTTTTCAAATAATATCTTTGGAAACACAGAGCAGTTTTGTCTGATACTAAGCAATATTGTCCCTGCGTCATTATCAACACTACCAGGCCCTTTTTGGGAATTTTCAATACTTTTCCACGCAATTTTTAAGCATTGCAAGTCACAGAATCAGAAATCAATTCATGTCAACTCCTGACAAAATGGTTCACTCGGAGGTGAGCATTTCCATTCTGACGACCCCAAGTATATTTGCAACTCTCCATCTACCAGCATTTTGTGTGTGTGTGGTGGGGCGCGGGGTGTAGCGGGCGGGAAGGTGTGTGTGTTGATGGTGCTGTCAGTTTGGATAGTGCTGTAAGCTGCTGCCTTATCTCCCACTCAGACTGAATAATCGAAGGTTATCACCCTCTGCCACCATCACTGAAGTAGAGTGTGGTGGACAGATAAGAGAGAGATTATGTCATTTTAAGCACCACAGAGACTGCCAGACCTGCAACCACACGCAGACACTCACAGAGAAAAATAAAGACACACAAATACAGGGGGTGGGGGGAGGTGGATATCGACCACTCCATTACCCGGATTCGCACTTTCTATTCTATTCCGAGCTGTTTCTTCTGGAATAGGAGACGGGGAAGGATTTAGTGAAGGTGGGAGTGGGTTATACTACTGTCAGTGCTGGTGAAGGTGGGCGGGGGGGGGGGGGGGGGCGGTTGGGTGGGTGAGATGGTGACTTGTCCAAAGGGAGTTGTTCAAGAGTCTTGTATCCATGCAGTGCTATTAGTGAAGGAGATATAGTAGAGGGGTAACAGAGAGAAAGGGAAGGTGCTGCATGCAGCCGTGAGAGTGGTGGGGCATAAGTTTTGTTCCGGGGTAGGTGTTATAACAGATATACAGTGACTGTGAGGGAGTAGAGAAAATACGGTGATCTTATCCTGACAGAATGGGGAGGACATTGATTCTTGTCCTGTATTGCTGGACATTTCTTCAGACCGCAGATACTGCTCTGAGCTCAGACCATGATTGGTGGGTCTGGTGGTGTGGCCCCCCCTTTTGGAAAGAGAATTTCCCTCTCTGTACTAGCCAATCCACCAGGATCTGCGGGCCCCAGTCGACAAACTGTGGTATAATTTCCACTTATCTGCCATGTTCAGGATAAACTATGGAGGGCAGCTCTAACTTGAGAAAGCACAACCATGTGCCCATTGGCCTTTTAAAGATGGCACCAATGCCAGGGGTCGTGGAGTATCGGGGGCATCTGGGCGATGGTGAGAACCTCCAGCCATGATGAATGGAGAATCGGGCTGGTATTGAATAAGAGGGACTCCATGGTGTGGGGTGGGTAGTTAATGAGGTGTGTTTGATAAGATAGCATCATTTAGCTCAGCCTCATGCAGACAATCCCTCTGTCCTACTCAATGAAAATGTTGACGTCGGTTGGGATATATATTCGCAGAGAAATTGGTCAGTTGTGAAGTGAGAAGCCTTAAAAAATGTTATGTCAGGAGTAAAGAGACAGTATGTCCCTCTTAGGTTGAAGGGTAAGGCTGGTACGTGTAAGGAATGCTGGAGGATTGGAGAAATTGAGGTTCTGGTCACGGATAAGAGGGAAGAATATGTCAGTTATAGACAGCAGGAATTGAGGGTTTTTTTCTTAATGCATTCACGGGATGAGGGCGTCCTTGGCTAGGCAAACATCCATTACCCATCCCAAATTGCCTAGAGAGCAGTTAACAGTCAACCACATTGCTGTGGGTCTGGAGTCACATGTAGGCCACACCAGGTAAGCATGGCAGTTTGCTTTCTTAAAGGATATCAGTGAACCAGATGGATCTTTTCGACAATTGGAATGGTCCTTATTTGCCTCTGAATTCCTGATTTAAAGTAAATCAACAGAAGAGTCTGAAGGCAACAATAGTATACTTAAGAGGGAAATTGCGAGCGTAAGAAAGGGGACATGTGATAGCTTTGGCTTCTTCAAATACGTCAAGGACAAAACAGTAACTGTGGAAAGAATAGAACATCCTTCAACATCAGCAAGGCTTCCCATATGAAGAACCACAGGAAATGGGGGAGATATGAACGAATATTTTGTATCAGCATTTACTGTGGAGGAGGATATGGAAGCTAAATAATTTGGGAAATAAGTAATGACATAATGGAAAGTGTCTGTATCACAGAGGAGCTGCTGGAGGTCTCAAAACATGCAAAGGAAGGAAAATGTCCTGACTTTTATTAGATGTACGCTAGATCTCTGTGAAAAGCTAGGAAATGATTGCTGGGCCTCGTGCTATCATCAATAGCCACAGGTAAAATGCCGGAAGACTGGAGGTTGGATAACGTGGTGCCATAACTTAAGGAATTTAAGAAGGGTAAGAAGGAAAAGCAGTGAGTATGACGTCAGTGGTGGGTAAATTGTTGGAGGGGATTATGAGGCATAGGATTTTCACGCACTTTGAAAGGTAACGACGGATTAGGGATAGTCAACATGGCTTTGTTCAAGCAATATTGTGTCTCACTGACTTGACTAAGATTATTTTGAACAAGTGACTAAAAAGATTAATTGAGGTAGAGAGATATACATTGTCGATATGGACATCAGTAAGGTGTTGAACAACATTGTGCATGGTCATCTGTTTAACAAGGTTGGTTCATATGAAATACATGGAAAACTAGCCATTTCGATACAAAATTGACTCAAATATCCAGACAGAGGGTGGTCGTAGAGGTTGCAATATCCTGGCAGAGGTTTGCAATGCTCCCCATGCTGTGCAGATAGTCCAGTTTATGGAGCTATCCACGAGCACGGCCTGCACAGCTCTCCATCTTGGCCGTTACCTTACCCCAATTTAAGGTGTCTGGGCTGGTTCTGTGAAGCAGATTTAGAATTTGAGACAATAGACCAATTCAGCTGATCTAGCAATGTATTTATTCAATGTTTGCATTCTTGTGATTGGGGCCACCGTTGTCTCACTTATCCAGTTAATACAATCCTTCCATCTCCTTATCCATATTTTGACCAAGTTATCAGTTAATTCATTATTTGGTTTTTTGTCTGCGTCTTTCCCTAGCATTGGCTTTTGACTCCCTCGTGTATCGAGTGATGGCATGGTGAAGCTCAGAAACATTGAAATAGTGTGTGTCAGGCTGTCGTTCACTTCTCAATGTGTCCCATGTGGTGCTCCATGGACAAGGGTGTTCCAGGAGCTTTGATTCACGTGTTTTAATTCCCATGGAATGCCTCTGTTTGTCTCTCTCAGTTGATGGTGTGGTCAGTAACGCAAGGAAGATCCTTGAGAATAATTGCAAAGGACAAGGCATCTAACTTGTAGCTGAGGGGACTCTGACTGCCTCCTGTTAGTGGAGGGACTGGGGATTTTTTGCGATAAGTTGTGCTGTAAGCTGCTTCAGACATTCCAGGAGACCGGAGGATTTGGTGTCCCAGCTCGGGACGTAGCATGGGGTCTGTAAATGGAGCAGAGGCTGCAGAGAGGGGAAGCTCTCAAAACCATGGAGTGAGTGTGTGTGGGGAAAGGGACCAGCCATATCTATTTGTGTCTTAACCTGGACAATCACACACTCTCGCTCTCCCCGTTACATACACTGATGCACATTCTCCCTCTCTGCACCTCACACACACTCACACTCCCCCCTCTCACATTTCCCACACGCACTCCACTCTGTCACACACACATGCACACACAACCACTCTCTCTCCCTCCCGCACTCACACCCACACTCCACCTCACTGTCTCTGACATACAGACAATGTCTCTCTCTCCCCTTCATACAGACACGCCCCTCTCTCACACATATGCACACGCACACACACGAATGCACAAATAAATATGTGGGTTGAATTTACATTTTCCCATTTGTATTTGCAGATGCATTTTATTTTGTTCCAAAACATACAATTTGTAGACATTCTGTCAATGTGTTATTTTACAAATCGTACTTTGTAAATAAAACCATTCTAACTCCAGGTTAAGACACAGACAGAGTCCAAACAAGTCGTCAAGCTTAGAGTACATTGTCTGACTTCTTTTACATCGATAATACCTGAAGGTATCTCCAGGCAGTGACTTGAAATAAATTCGGCAATTTTCATATTAACCAATCAAACTCGCACCTCCATTATAACTCATTAAGTATTTAAGAGCCATCTGAGGTGTGTGTACAATTCATGTGCATGAGTTGTACAACCCTTTGATCTTTTCCTTCTATCTTCTCTGTTTAAGGTCTTCCTGTCGCTTACACCTGATGAAGGGGCAGCACAATGAAACCTTGTGTTTACAAATAAACCCATTGGACTCTAATGGGTTTCATTTCATTTTTGACCTTGTCCAACCCCAGTCCAAATCAAACGGCTCCATATCATGACTTTTACTGGTTAGCTAATCCTCTCCCCTAGCAAGTAAATTGTTCCTAATCCCAAGTGTTTTGTCTTGCATAATAATCTTTTGCGACACGTTACGCACTGATGTCTGGAAGTTCAGATATAATACATGTTTAGAACCCCCATTATCCACCTTGCTTGTTACGTTTTTTTTTAAAGAAAGTTAATCAAATCATTCAAACATGATTTATCCTTCATAAAACTATGTTGACTGTGCTGGATTGTGGCTTGACTTTGGAAATCTCCTGTTATTAATTCTGTCAGAACGCATCCGAACAATTTGTCTTCAATCCCAATAATTTTCTCACCACTTATCATTCCCGAGTGAAGCTGGTTATTCGAAGTTCTTCCCTTTCTATAACCATTATGTTCCGATTCACAATTCCTGTGTAACAGGCACAAGGCTGTAAAAGATCTGTTCCAATTGCTGTGTAAGAGGCATGTGTGGCTGATTGGACTCATTCTGTTCCTGCTTTACACACTTGCTGAGGGGAATGTCCTCCCGGTGTTCATACATTATAGTCTCAATGTACTTGCATGTCCTGCTTCTGTTCCTAACCAAGCCGTTCAAGATCTCAATGTTCTCCTCCTGTCGTTCAATTACAGTTTTGGGGACTTATGGAATCTCTCTGCTCAAAAATGCCACTTTTCAAGGGCTGAAATATGCAGGCAAGTTTTGTTGTCCACACTGGGTAGCTCAGTGGTTAGAACTGCTGTCTCACTGCACCAGCGATCCTAGTTCAATTTCAGTCTCCAGTTTCCTCCCACAGTCCCAAGATATGCAGGTTAGGTGGATTGGCCAAGCTAAATTACCCATAATATCCGGGGATGTGGAAGCTGGGCGCATCAGTCATGGAAAATGCCAGGTTATAAAGATTGGGTGGGGTGGGTGGTGGGGATTGGATGGGATGATCTTCGGAGTATCAGTGTGTTGTCGATGGGTCAAATGGTCTGCTTCCATTCTGGAGAGATTCGATGATTAACACCTTTGTTGCAGAAGTCAGTTGAGGGAACAATCTTTCAGTTATGTACAATATCCTTTCCTCAGTGAGGAGATTACATCTGTACACACGACTCCAGATGTGATCTCACGAAGATCCTGCACAGCAGCAGTAGCACTTTACCAGCCTGCTATAAGGTTCCCACCCAGGTTAGAGCAGTCTCAGGTCTCTGGGGAATACACAGCATTGCTGAAAGATCATTGTCCTTCTCTACTACACCATTATAACGGGTGATCTGGAGAAAATCTTACAATGCCGCTTGAGAAGAACAGGTAAGAGGTGGTGAGATAATATCCATGTTGAGATATGCCTCGCCAAACATCTCGCATGAATCTACCATTAACCTCGCCAGAGCCCACGTCACTCAGATTCCACAGAATCTGTTGAGGCGATCTTAGAAACCGCAAGGAGAAGCAAACATTCATGAGAGTTACGTATCAAATTGAAAGCTGCAATACAAATGTTGGCTATGTTATAAAACAGGAAATTAGACATACATGTTTGTGGGTACTGCAGTAATAATGGGCAGCTTCAAGATACATCTACCAATGTTTACCCAAGTGAATGTTAATGTTGAGTGTGTATGAACCGGGTTGCTTTCGTAGCATGTTGAGCACAAATTTTGGAATTGGTGTTGTGTGATCAGAAGAGCAAATCGAATACTTTGCTCTTGAGGATCGTTGGGGAATAGTGATCTTAATATATTGAATTTTACATGACATCTGAATGCAAGCAGTTCTTTTTCTTATATTACGGGTATATACCTGAGTCGTGCAAGCCATTAAGATACAAGAGTAAAGTTGGCTTTAGTGAATTTGGAAAGTACATTAAAATGACTAAATGAAAGACAGGCAATATCTGTTATTTACAGAAGCACTGTAAGGTCTGTAATATACATTTATCCCTCCAAGGCATAATTCGCAAAAGTCAAAGGTGACTCAACGATGGTGAACAAAAGAAGTTAAAAATTACATTAGATCGAAGAAAGTGCCTTAGAAAAGGGTCATATATTGTGCATTCATTGAACTTTTGGACACAACAAAAGAGGACTGATAAACTGATAAGTAAAGTATAAAGAGAACAGCAATACAAACTAACCAGAAACAAAAAGATTGACAAAACACCTCTATGAATATTTGAAAGGAAAATAAAAACAAGGTCAAATGTGGAACAGTGAATGTGTGGACAGGATAATTTATTGCGAGAATAGAAAAATGATAGGGAAACTAAACAGTTATTTTATATCTATCTTCATGGAGGAGGGTCCAGAATATCTCCCAGAAATACCAAGTGACCATGGGACTTGTGTAACTAAAGACTAAAATCAGTGACGAGGTAGCATTTGAAAACATAACTGTATTGATAAGTCTGACGGACCAAATGTACTTCATACCAGAATTTCAGAGAAAGCAGAAATAGAGATAATAATTGCATTGGGAATCATTCTGTTTTTCCGTATTCAATTTGGAAAGTTATAAATGTATTCTAAGGATTTACAAAGTGAAGAAGAGGGAGAATGATGAACTACAGACCAGTTAACTTATTGTTCACAGTGGGGAATCTGTCGGAATTTATTATAAAAAATGTGATATTGGACACTTGGAAAGTTATAGCATAGTCTAGAGAATGATGCTAGATTTCTGAAAGGGAAGGCAACATTTACCAAATTTTTGCTTGAAGATGTCTCTTGTCGATATAAAAAATGGACAACCAGTAGATGTGGTCTAGTTGGATATCAGGAGGATTGTTAAAGAATTCATATAGTAAGTTATCCCTAAAACAATAAAGAAAATTGTATTGGGACGAACATACGCAAATGGCGCAAGGTAAAAGTTAAGTTTCCCTTTGTTTGAAGGGAATCAGAATATAGACGATGAAAGACTCTGTGCTCTCTCTCCATGGATGATATCTATTTCACTGTGATCTCCAGCATATGTTGGTTTCACTACAGATTCCAGCTTCTGAAGTAACTTGCACCGACGAGGAGTAAAACTGTTCTGCACCAGTGACACACAATGTTGGTTAGTCTGTACCTGGAGTATTGAGTACAGCTTTGATTTGCTGATCCAAGTAAATCATACTGATCTCATGTACTGAATGGACATTTTCCAGATTAATCCCTCGGATGGCAAATATTGTCCAATGAGGGAACTCCGCCTGTATGCTGTAGAGTTTCAGAGAATGAGAGGTGATCGAAATGAAACTTGCAAAATATCACTCAGAGGGGAGTGACGAACATCGGGACATTGAAAAGTGAGAGCAAGATTAGCGAGGATTTCAAAATATTCCACAAGAACATCAAGCAGAACAGAATAACCAGCGAACAATCAGAGCCCATTAGAAACCAAGAGGGCAATCTTTGTGCGAAGCTGGAAAACATTGATGGATTGTGACATGAGAGCTTCCCATCTGTTTTACTTGGGAGAATGAGGAGGCAGATACTTAGTTCAAGCAGATGGACTGGGAAGTTCTTAAACAGATTGAAATAAGATGCGAGCAGGGATTGATGGTTTTGGCTGGTATAAAATTGGACAAGTCCGCAGGTCTGGATGAGTTGTTTCACAGGCTGCTGTTGGAGACAAGGGAGGAAAGGCACTGACTCAAATGTTTAAGTAGGATCCTGTCACATGGGAGGTGCAAGAGGACTGGAGCCTTTACAGGAGTGCGGGTGGAGGTAGACCAGGGAACTGTAGATCAGTGAGTATCAGATCAGTGTCAAGATAACTACTGGGGGAAATAGGAAGGAGAAAATTGATCTTCATTTAGAGAGGCAATGTTTGATCAGGATCGCCAGCATGAAGATATCAGAGGGAAGTCGTACCGAAAGAATTTTATTCTCCTGCGCGCTTTTATAGGGAAAAAACCTACCCAGGTAAGCTTACGCTACACCTGCTTCCGGGTCCCGGCTGCCCCTAAGTAAATTTAAAACAAACTGTCTCAACTTAGCTGTAGCCTTTCGGGTTCCTTTAAACTCTGCTGCTGCTCGCACTCTTCCAGCACCACTCATCCAGAATCTGGTTTCCAGCATCTGCAGTCATTGTTTTTACCTCGAGTTCTATTACAGCCAACACATACCCAGGATTGGCCAAGTGTGCTGTAACTTTCTAATTTTTCTTTCTGACATTTGTAGTTCAAGTCTGATGACGCTATTAACTTTTCAAATTGGACCGGAGTTTAATATTCTGGAGAAATGTCAAATAAATCACATTGATCACATTCTGCAGATCTTAGTCCATTACCCTGCATGTTCCAGCATTTCAGTTACATCCATGTCCTGCCGGTGGGACAGGACATACAGGGATGGTGACGATGGTGTCTAGGACATTGTAAGCTATGATTCTGTGTGTATGACTGTGTCAGCTTGTTGATTGACTAGACTGCATTCCAGCTCACGCAAAAAGATGCTAGCAGGGTGAGACACTACAGTTGGAGCTCCTCTGCTCGCCAGTTCCTTTCCTTTCTGCTTTTTTTAGAATTTCATTCTCTTGCACTCTCCCCTTTGCAGACTCTGACACAAGTGTCTCAACCTTGAATCATGACAATTTAAAAAAAAACATGTCTCCACAAGAAAACCAATGGAGGAAAATTTATTATTCTTGCATCAACTGCATTTTTAAACAAAAACAATTCTGTTCAATAAACACTGTCTCATTTTTTTCCTTCAATTCTATCAAGCGAGCTATTATATTCTGTCCCTCAGTTTACCGATCTTAATAAATATCCAATCAATTTCAGAGCAACATGTTGACAAAGTATTGAACCAATTTATCTGTTTAGGATTTAGCATTAGTTATCAAGTCATTACCATTATAATAATTGCATAATAATTGGTCTGGGTAACAAGTATACTGAGGTTCACAATTTAATTTATTGACTGTTTGAAAAATGGTACAATATATCCTTTTTTCAGGATTCTAACAGTAATTGTTAAGGCATTTGCATGACAATAATTATAGTATGCTTTATTTTAGTCTTGCTAAAAACTACAGGGAAGTTTTATTTGAATTTAATCCAATCTTCCCTAGTACCTATACAGTAATATAAAATCCATTTTATTTCCAATCAACACACCTACAAAAGAATACATTATTTCTGATGCAACACACACTGTTAAAAATATGACCTTTGCTCATTTGAATGATCTGTGTAATCCCAGCCTTATAAATTTAGAAAAACCTAATTACTTTTCCCTGCAACAGTTTCTGTTCATTTTTGCAGATAGCACAGTCAAATAGCAAAATGAAATTTGTCATTATTCTTAAGTATGCTAATAGAATTTTGAAAATCTAAACGTTGCTAATATATAATAATTGTTCATTTCAATCCATAGAATATAGAACAGTACAGCACAGTACAGGCCCTTTGGCCACAATGTTTTTCCGACCTTTTATCCTACTCTAAGATCAAACTAACCAACATGCCCTTCATTTACTATCATCCATGTGCCTATCCAAGAGTCGCTTAGATGTCCCTGATGGATCTGAATCTACTACCACCACTGGCAGTGCATTCCACACACTCACCACTATCTATAAAGAAACTATCTCTGACATCTCCCCACAACTTTCCCCATTCATCTTAAAATTATGCACTTTGTGGGGAAAAGTCTTTCATTATTCACTCTATCTATGCCTCTCATCATCTTACACAAAGCTATCAAGTAAAATATCATCCTCTTTCACTGCAATGACCAAAGCCCCAGCTCTGTCAACCTTTATTCATAAGACATGCCTTCCAGTCCAGGCAACATCTTGATAAATCTCATCTGCACCTTCTCTAAAGCTTCTGCATCCTATGTCTAATGAGGTGATCAGAACAGAACACAATATTTCAAGTGTAGTCTCATCAGGGATCCATAGAGCTGCAGCATAACCTCGTGGCTCTTAAACTCAATCTCTCCGCTAATGAAAGCCAACACATTATGCACCGTCTTAATAACCCCATCACCTTGGATGTCAGCTATGAGGGATGGATGGACGTGCACCCCACGATCCCTCTGTTCCTCCACATTGTCAAGAATCCTGCATTTAATCTGAAAATATACATTCAAATTTGAAATTCCAAAATGAAAAACTTCACATTTTCCCAGGTTGAACTCCATCTGCCACTTCTCAGCCCAGCTCTGCATCCTGTCAATGTCCTCTAGAAGGGGATTCCTGAAGAAGGGCTAATGCCCGAAACGTCGATTCTCCTGTTCCCTAGATGTTGCCTGACCTGCTGCGCTTTTCCAGCAACACATTTCCATCAATGTCCTCTAGCAACCTACAAAAGCCCTCCACACTAAACACAACTCCACCAACCCTCGTGTCATTGGCAAACTTCCTAACCCACCCTTCCACTTCCTCATCCAAGTCATTTGTAAAACTCACAAAGAGCAGTGAACCCAGAACTAATCCCTTCAGAACACCATTGGTCACCGTGCTCCAAGCTGAAAACTATCCATTTAATCTCACCCTGTCTTCTATGGGTCAGGCGATTTATTATCTAACCAGGCAGGTTTCCCTGTATCCCATGCCTCATTACTTTCTAAATGAGCCTACCATCGGGAACCTTATCAAATACCTTGCTAAAATCCTTATACACCACATCCACTACTCTGTCCTTATCAATGTGTTTGCCACAACCTCAAATAATTCAATGAGGCTTGTGAGGCATAACCTGCCGCTCACAAAGCCATGCTGACCATTTCTAATCAATCTATGCTTTTCCATATAATCCTAAATCCTGTCTCTCAAAATTCTCTCCAAACATTTGCCTTCAACTGATGTAAGACTGACTCATCGATGATTCCCAGGATTATCTCAATTGCCTTTCTTGAATAAGGGAATAACGTTTGCCAACCTCCCATCATCTGGTGTGACTCCAGTAGACAGTGAGGATGAAAAGACCATTGCCAAAACACAGTAGTCACTTGCCTCCCTTCTCATAACAACCTAAGTTATATCCTTTCTGGCCCAGAGGACTTATCTATCCCCATGATTTTTAAATATTTTCAGCACATTCTCTGTCTTAACATCGACCTGTTCGACCATATCAGCCTGTTTCACGTTGTCCTCACAAGGAACAAGGTCCCACTCACTCGTGAATATTGAAGCAAAGTACTCATTAAAGACCTCTGCTACCAGCTCGGACTCCTAGCACAAGTTTGCTTCACTATAAGGGGTATAATTGTGGAATTATGTCTCAGCACTGAATTAATGTAAAGATATTGCAGTGTACAATCACTTGATTACTTTGAATATTGAACGGTATTTTAACTGAGAAAACACAGTTGAATTGATTTGATTATATTTCACTTCATGCTAACATTTATTGTATTTCGAACCACAATAAGAGTTTCCTTTTTACGAAAATAAAACTTACTTAAAATTAATCACACGTTTATGTAAAGAAAATAGAATTAACCTCTGATTGCTCCTTTATCAATACCTGTACATTTTGAATTTGTGGAAGTTGTACATTGTTGAAAGGAAGAGAAATTGTCTTCATCTGATTATTCACATTGAGTGACCGATGCATTTAAAAAAATCAAAGTACAATGATCACGCAGTTTTGTCAATTTGTCTTTCAAACAATTGTCATGAGATTCCTCTTTTTATTTAGGTTTATCATTCCTTTATTCTATTGTTTATGTATAATATTGTTTAATTTCCAGTCCATTACACACAGAAACTACCGAATTAATTCCCATTCAAATTACTGCAATAAACAGCTGATTAATTTATCATTTGAGTTACCACATTAAACATAATATTGCAGTCCTGCCATCCTGAGTGGGAACATTATGAAAGGAGCCTGTGGAGCTGTGGCAGTGTCTCTATTATTGGACCCCAGGGAAGGTTTCAAATCACACCTTCACCAGAAATATATCAAGAGCTATCTGAATGGTGATTAGAGAGCACCTAAGCACAGATTGAACTGCTTTTCAATCCAACATTAGATCTGCTTTTATCTATTATATCAATAATCACAAAATCTGATACTTATTTGTGTCATATTACCGAGAAATATATGTTGGAAAATTCGCTTTATCTACTTTGCTTTTACAAAAGACTTACATCTGTCCCTGTTTTGTCTGACTGAAAGAAATCTGAAGATGATTTTCACTTTTACGAGAAAAGGGGAGGTGTTTCCCATATAAATTAATGCTTCTTCGATTTACGCCTTTTCAGTTTATGTAAGGTTTCATAATAACGCTCTATTTTCGGATAGTGGGGATACCTGTATCTAATACTGTTGCTTATAAGTTCCTGGAGAATATTTGAAAATGTTGCAGAATTAAAGATTACGATGTCTAAGTAATGAGATTGATCTTTTTTTTGTTGCAAAGGGGCAAGTCCAAAAAATTGAAACACATTAAACATTATTCTCTCGTGCTATAAATTTGAAATAAAGTTGATATCTTCTTCAGTAAAATAACAAATGCTACCACCTATTACTTGTCAGTCAGCTGATTACCTACTTTGTAACTAAATGTTGTGATTCATCTAAATATTACTCTGTCCTTTGATCAAAGTGAATTTGTAATTGTTGTTCAGTTTATGAATTGCCAGAAGCTTGTTTTTATTTTTCCATTCACCTGTTCATTTTGACCGTAAGATTGAAATGCTTTGAAAATATTGGAGTTTGTTCATTTAAAAATAAGGTTTGCACATCTCTCACATATCTCACTTCTTGTATTATGATTCAAGAATGTTTTCTGGTGGAATTCTAGTAAATACCAAACATTTGTTGGCTCCAAATAAGGTCTTTCACACCCAGTTATCAATCTGTTGTCAATGTTTTAGCTGGTACATTGACATTGATTAGGTACTCATTCAGAGAGATCAACTGACAATTATAAACTGCTTGCAGGATTATTGAATTGAGAAAACGATACAGACGTGGAAACATTTTTGAGAAGGAATTGCTTTTTCATTGAAATGTGTAGGCTGTTCAAGAATTCTATATCGCCTTCCATTGGTTTTCTTGTCGAGAATGTTAATTTATAATTCATGTGAATTTTATAGTGTTCTGTATTTTGAAATTTGTATTAGATTTAAGAAGAAAAAGAGGAGCAATTAACATGAAAACTTCAGTGAATAGAAAGCGCAGTAAATTAAATTGACAGAGGTAACTTTTAGTATTGTCTCTGAATATTCAGTCAAATATTTCTAATGGCAAGAGCGTTGTGCCGGTAAAGCACAGCAGGTCAGGCAGCATTCAAGAGAAGCAGAATCAACGTTTTGGGCATAAGCCTTCATCAGGAATCTTTTCGATACTCCTGCTCTTTGAATGTGCCTGCACTTTTCCAACACCACAGCTTTCCTCACTTTCTCCAAATATGCTTAATGAACATGAACTGAAAATGTTAGCATCAGCAGTTGAACAAGACCAAATAAACACATTTTTTGCAATATTTATAGTGAAAACTTGTTTGAGAACATGCAACAAATCAGCTCGAACATCTCTTGCCGTTAGAACCCTTGCCCCTTCGTAATAAAGAATAACCATGCTTTGAACAACCAGTATGGTGTATAACGACTGAACAGAAATACCAGAGGACAACGATTGCATTTATTGAAGGGAGTGAAAACCAAATCCTTACTGTGATAGTGGTGATTGATCTCAGGAACAATAAGATATTTACTATGATTATTCCACTGAACAGTGATTAGATGGTCATGAAAATCTTTGTGTGGCTTTATGTGCAGTGTTTTGTTTGAACATTGATTTCTGTAGCATTGAGATATTTTACAAGATTGACAATTGACTGTTAAAGATAAGGTTTAAATGGAACATTTAAAAAAATTGTCAGTTTTGTTTATCGAAACACAATTCTAAGTTTATGGCATCCCTACTGTGTGGAATCAGGCCATTTGGCCCAACAAGTCTACACTGACGTTCCATAGAATAATTCACTCAGCACCATTCTGCTCTCAGATTACTGGACATTTACCCCTGACTAATGCACATAACCTACACATCCCTGAACAGAATATGCAGCTTAGCAAGGCCAATTTACTTAACCTGAATATCTTGGGATTGTGGGAGAAAACCAGAACATGCAAACTCCACACAAACATATGGCCGAGGATGGAATCAAACCCAAGTGCATAACACTGTAGGACACATGTGCTAACCACTGATACTATGTTCTCAATGCCCAGCCCCCATGTTCAAGAGGTCTATGTAGCTGTTCATTGGTTCTCTTGTCCAGATACTAATTTATAATTCATATCGCTTTTATTGTGCCAGGAATTTTGAGATTTGTCTCAAAGTTAAGAAGAAAACGAGGAGCAATTAATATGAGAAGTTGAGAGAATAGAAAGCACAGTAAATTTAAATTACAGACTGTGAGAAACAAAGCTCACTCACTTCAATAATTTCAGCCCAAGACAAGATCTCAAGCAATCAGTTTGTTTATTAGACGCTTGCAAGCGTGGTGTCTGGAATAAGGCACACAGAGTTTAGCAAATGCATATCTTATATAGGATTCACTACTCCAAACCCCGTGCCCATTACTATTGTTTCTCGCTTGCGTTATCCGACCTTGTGCATAACAAAGTACAAGCTTTACTTGGCCATTTCACCACATCCTGCTGTGGTCCACTGTTAGGTATATCCTCCATCACTACTATCTAAATCCCCCACTTGTGACATTTCCTCCCTTTCCCTAACCATATTGATCCTTATGACCTTTTAATTGGAGTTTGTGTTTGTGTTTTTGCAGAAGTGTGAAACAGATGCTTATAACTACTGCTTGTACAAGCATATCTGGCTTAACCTGCATTCTCACAGCATCTTATCTATTTGTCTGTAACATCTACCATTGTCAGCAGGCACGTTTCATTCTTGTATGCACATTTTAGCTAATACAAAAACAATTATATATTTCCTTCACATAGTTTTCATTCTTGATGAGTAGTGCTGGAAGAGCACAGCAGTTCAGGCAGCATCCAAGTAGCTTCGAAATCGACGTTTCGGGCATTTGCCCGAAACGTCGATTTCGAAGCTACTTGGATGCTGCCTGAAATGCTGTGCTCTTCCAGAACCACTAATCCAGAATCTGGTTTCCAGCATCTGCCGTCATTGTTTTTACATAGTTTTCATTCTTGATGACTCAGCTCTTGGTTGAAACCATTATACACTGGTGTGAGTGCATAAACCTTGCATAAATAATTATGTTGCAGAAGTGACACTACTTTACCTATATCCCCAATTTCACCCTTTTTCTTTAATTACCATTTCTTATCTTCTGCATTTTTCTTTTATGCATTGCCCCCAAAATTTGCAAGCATCATTCTGGAGATTTCATCCATCTTGGTCTCACTCATCCCCTCATTATTTAATCGACAAAGTTCCTCTGCCTGATTCCATTTTAGGGGTATCTGTTTTATTAAGGCTGTCTGAATCAGTCTTCCTATACAGGGCATGATACAACAGCCAATGGTAACCAATACCCCGGCTACTACTATCAGGGAAGTAAGGATGGAAACCACCCACCATTCCATTTTTCAAACCAGGATTCACGCCATCCCGTGAGAGATGTGTCTACTCCCGAATTCTCAGCCAGTTCCTCTGCTAAAGTAGTCAATCCCCGTAAGGCCCGAGTAATTGAACCATCAGGCACAGTGTTATTAGGAATAAAGGTGCAACAGCTTTCTCCTAACATCACACATACACACCCCTTTTCTGCTAAAATCATATCAAGGGCCATTCTGTTTTCCCATGCCATCCTATTTGTCACATCAAGCTGTTCTGATGTTCCTTTAACCGCATCTCTTGTATAATTTATAAATCGCTGTTGATTATAGAAAATGTAATTTATCCAATCTACATTTCTATTAATTGTTACCCACCAAAAGAGAGCTGACTCAAAGCCTTCTGCAATCTGATTACGAGCCTTGAACTCATCAGGTAGCCTCCGAGGGACTCCTAAAGAATCAAGATAAATCCTGTCATCGAAAGAAGTGTCTAACAGTGATCTCTTACTCTTTTCCTTTTTCCCCACTATCATTTCCTTCTCAAATTACATGGTAAATGGAATTGCCCAATTGTACAATTGCACATATCCCTCTCCAATCCGGTGGTAGGGTGGGTCTCAATATTTTGCCTCCACAGTACCACCACAGATCCGCTCGGGGAGCCATTGGTGCTAATTAGTTCCCTCCCTTGTCCGTTTCGGTGACATTCTTAATCTCTGTACATACTTTCAGCTCCCCCAAATCTCTAGACCGACTTGTACCTCGTCTACCCACACACGATGTGTGATTTCCAACTGCGGCTGAAAACATAGGGGGCTTTTGAATCTTTCTTCTCCAAGGGAGCGAACATCAGAGATAGGGAGGTACAATTCCTATCATTCCATGCAGTCTTATCCTGTTACAGGGCTATCATACATTTCATGCCCTTCCTGTCTCGCTTCCACCCGAGTGGAAAGGGAACCACCTGGGCCACTGGCCTACCGGAGGCACATCCATAGCAATTGCTTTTGTTCAGACTTTTTACAGTATACTTTACCGATTCAACCCAGGCATTTACATCCCCGTATCCAGTTTATATTTCAATGGTCTGTTTCAAGTCCTTCATCTCTATAATTTTTACTACTTTAGGATCATCGGGAGGGGTGAAAAGTTGTACCTTATTATCCAATAGTTCTGCCCGTTTTCCCTGTCCTACGCTAATTTGAAAACAACATTCGGAGAAGTCCTTCCCGTTTGCTTACAATTCGATCCCAAATGTTTCATCTAATTGTATTTCATAGGTGCCACCCTCTCCCAGAATTGCTTTGAGCCATGTGGTTTTCTTTATCATTAGGTATATTGGGTTACACTTTTTATCGGGACAATCGCGAGCTGGTCGGAAGGGGGCCCGGTGTACTGTGACGAGACCATTATACCAAGTACCATCCCCAAAGGACTTAAGATGTATCTCTGAGCTGCGGTACTGTCTCTGATTATCTACATCCCCACAATTTACTAAGCTACATGCATCAGGTCTATTACTTGCTGATTATCAGACTTAGGGACCGCTAATAACACATATGAAAATTATATTTGACAAAATCCCAATACTAAGAGAGCTAGCATCATAACTCTAAGCATCCCCAGCATTCTAAAAATTGTGCTGGAGCACAAAAAAAATTAATACACAATCCTACAGAAATAATCCCGCGCTCGCGTCGCCACTGTATAATCAGTTACTCTAAGTCTCTTCAGCCTGAGTTTCAGCGCATCTTGCGTTGATTCGGCTGTCCAGACTTCTTCCTCAAATGGAGATTTCACTGGCCCTTTGATCCGAGTGTAGTCAGTCCAGCCTTTCTCCACTGTCCTTATTGTTGTTTCGGTCATCAAAGGATCCTGATACAGCCCTTCCCAGTCCGGCTGCAATTTAGTCTCTGTCCATGATTTTACTAAGCCCCAATCTCCCGGCAGGATGGGATGGACGGTGAATTCAAGGGGGGCGGAGTGTGTGCCAATAAACCCTGTTTCCTGAGGAGAGACAAAGAACAAGCCCAGTATATATTTCTTTAGAACAAGTCTTTAGTTTCGGGAATTGTCAATTCTCCGTTCGTTCCCAGATAAGGTAATCCAAATATGATTTCATCGGGGTTAGTCCCAAATCTTTCCTTGGGGCTGTTCGTACTCGCAAGAGAGTTATAGGTAAACATTTGGTCCAAGGGAGTCTGGTTTCTATTATCAATTTAGAGAGCTGTCGTTTGAGTGTTTGGTTCATTCTCTCAAACCTTCCTGATGGTGGTGGGTGCCATGGAGCATGGAACTCCCAGGAAATGCCCAACCCTTTCATTACCCCCCTGTAACACTTTAGAGTAAAAAGAGTTCCTTGGTAGGAATCTATACGGTTCACTAGCCCATATCGGGGAATTATGTGCTCTAATATTGTTTTAGACACCACACTCGCATTGGCAGTAGCTAGGGGGTATGCCTCAACCCAACCAAATAGATGATCTACTATGACCAGCATATATTTTAGTCTTCCTACTCTGGGTAGTTCAGTATAATCTACTTGTATACTCTGGAGGGGTCTCAATCCCGGGTCTCTTTCTTCCGGGGTCGGTTTTCTCAAGACTTTCTTATTTACCTTTCTGCATATTATACATCTCTTACATATTTGTTTAGCAATTGTATATATTCCTTTACATCCATATTCCCTAAGAACTAAATCACACATTGCTTGTACTCCCCAATGGTTGCCTTGATGGAGGACGGCCATAATCACTCGCATCATCATTTGGTTTAACATTTCCCTTCCATCAGGTAACACCCATTGCCCATCTGCTGTTTTTTGCAGCCCCCAAATCTTTCAATTCTTTTTCTTCTCCTTCAGTAAGTATAGGAGCTTCCGGGGATCAGGGGCAGTAGGTATTAGGGAATGAATTAGCACTCCTTGTGGCTCCAGGCCTGCTTCCTTAGCCACTTCATCGGCTAATCTATTCTCCCTAACTTCTGGTTCATTTCCTTTCTGATGACCATTTACATGCACTACCACTATTTCTTGGGGTGTAATAGGGACGCCAAGACCCGTTTAATCAACTCCTCATGTGCTAATTCCTTCCCCCGGCTATTGACCAGTCCTCTTTCCTGCCATATCTTTCCAACAGTGTGCACAACACCAAATGCATATTTAGAGTCAGTGTATGCTGCTCCCTCTTTATTTTCTAACGCCCTAAGGGCTCTTTCCAATGCATACAGTTCGCAGGTCTGAGCTGACCACCCATTTGGCAACCTTCCTGCCTCCACCACACTATCTTTTGTCCCCTCTACGACTGCATACCCATTATGTCTTTTCCCTTCACTCACCCGGGAGGATCCGTCTATAAAAAGTCAGGCTCCTGCATGAAGTGGAACGTCTCTCAGGTCCATGCAGACCTTAGTTTGTTATTCTATAATGTCAAGGCAGTCGTGCCCTGGATTCTGAGGAGAGTCTCCTTCCCCTTTCCAAAGAAAGGCAGCTGGATTTAAACAATTGTCCGTGACCAACACTAGATCATCCTTTTCTATCAATATCGCCTCTTATTTCAGAACCCGCGAGTCTGTCAACCATCGCCCAGCTTTTTGGTTTAGGATCGTTATCACTTGGTGTGGGGTGCTTACTATTAGGACTCCCCCAAATGTAAGCTTCCTGCTTTCCTCCACCAACAGTGCAGTGGCAGCCACGGCCTGCACACACTCAGGCCACCCCCGGGATACTGGATCCAATAGCTTCGAAAGATATGCTACTGGCTGTTACATTCCTCCCCACCTCTGGGTTAATACTCCCAAAGCCGCTCCCTTATCTACAGTATCAAAGAGCTGGAAAGGTTAATCTAGAGAAGGTAAGGCTAACATGGGGGGATGGATTAGATCTGTTCTGAATTACTTGTATAGTTATTTTTCCTCTTCTTCCCAACTCAGACACTTTGGTTCCTCCTCTATTAGTTTGAGACATAATTTATTCGTCTTTTGAGCATAAGAATTAATCCACAATCTGCAATATCCCGTTAAACCCCCCAAAATTACGTAATTCCCGTTTAGTCCTAGGCAGCAGAATCCCCACTATTCCCTCTAACTATTCCGGGCTGATCTTTTGCTTTCCTTCACTAACTAAATGTCCCAAGTATTGCACTTCTCACTCCACATATTGTAGTTTGTTTTTAGATACTCGCAGTCCTTGCTGACCCAGGAAATTCAATATTCTTTTAGTGGCTTCTACTACTCTTTCTCTTCTCTTTCCTGTTACTAAGAGGTCGTCTACATACTGCAACAGCGTAGTTCCCTTGGGGCTGCTAAATTTCTCCAATATTTGTTCTAACATCTGTCTAAATAAATTCGGGGATTGCGTAAACCCCTGGGGGAGCACGATCCACCGGTATTCCTATTTCCGTCCTGTCTTGGGATCTTCCCATTCCCTATTTTCCTCCCCCAATGGACAACCCCAAAAGGCATCTTTTAAATCTATCACACTAAACCATTTGTGGTCATGAGAGATCTTACTTAATAACGTATAGGGGTTTGGCACCACTGGGTTCCTGACCTGTTCTACTCGATTTAATATTCTCAAATCCTACACCAGTCGATAAATTCCATCGAATTTTCACACTGGTAGAATTAGGATATTATAAGGAGACATACATGGCTCCAACAGTCCATCTCTAGCCCCTCAATTACTGGCTGCAGTCTTCGTTTGCCTTCTATGGAAATGGGATATTGTCACTCATAAACAACGTCCCCTTTCCTTTTTAAACTTATTTATAGGGGACGGATCTGTATTTTTCACGATTGCCTTCTCTCGCCCATATAATAGAGTCTATCTCTCTCTCCACAACTTCTGTCAACATTGCCATTTGTGCAACCAGTTCTTTTTCCTGAATTCAAATCTCCAGTCCTAAGAGGATAATTAAATCTCTCCCTAGTAAGTTACTTCCTATATCAGGGATATACAACAGTTCCCCTGTGACTGTATCCTTCGGACCTTCTATCATCATAGGTTCAAATACTGGAACAGTAAATCCTTCCCCTTTTACCCCGGAAACAGTAATTGACCGTGTTGACATTCCTACTTTCTTTGATTTAAAATTCAGCGATGATGGTGCTGCCCCCCGTATCTACTAGGAAGACTACCTCTTCCCCACAGGGTCCCACCTTCAAGTTGATCAAGAGTTCCTGGTGGCTCCCCGGGGGTAGGAACCCCTGACACCCCTATTCTACATCAAAATTCATAAGCGGAATTGCCCTTTCTTCCCTTTGGAGATCAGGACACTCCCGCTTAAAATGCCCGAATTTCTGCAATAACAGCATCCTGCCTGCGGAGACTTCCATCTCTGCCCCTGTCGCCCAAACCCTCTATCAAATGCTCCCCCTTTTCCTCTCCCTCTCCCTCTTCCTCTCTGTCCTACATGATGCCACCCGCCGGTCCAGTTGCTCACTATTGGTTCCATTCTTTCCTTAACTACATCAGCAATCGTAGCTACCATCATTTTCACCTTTTTTTTGTCTCTCATCCTCTCTCTTTACAAACACTTTCTGTGCCTCTCTTAACAAATCATCTAATGGTGTTTCACTCCTCCCTTCTATCTTCAGTATCTTCCTCTGTGTCTGGCCATTCCTTTGTCACAAAATATACTTTTAAACGACCCTGTGCCACTGGGTCCTCAGGGTTCATTCCAAAGTATTCCGCATTGAGTCTCTTAATCTTTGCAAGAAAGCTGAGGGTGTCTCATCTTTCTCCTCTTTAACTTCAAAGGCTTTAGTCAAATTCTGCGACTTCGGAACTGCCTCTCTTATTCATTTTAGAATCAGGTCTTTCAATTCCATCATTTCTTCTCAATGCTCCGGGTTTTGATTTTCCCACTGGGTGTCTCTGAGGGGAAACTCCGTCTCTCCCTGTCCAGTATTCCCATCCCCAATGGGAAGTTCCCTGTCCCATATTTTAATGGCTGCTCCTGGTATAAGTCCCCTTTCTTCCCCAGTAAATAGTACATTCAAAATAGACATTAACTCAGTCCACGTATAAACATTGGGCCCCAAGAATTGATCAATTTGTTCTGACAGCCCTACTGGATCTTCAACCAGGACCTTCATCTCCTTTTTAAATGTTCTGACCTCCCCACTGGTGAATGGGGCACTTACAAACCTAATCTCTTTGTCCCCTATTGGTACCTCCCTAAGGGGATAAGTCTTTATATTCTTCCCCTTTTTTGTTTTTGTTTTACGCCCTTAGGCTTTCATTTAGATACTCCAGAGGCCTCCTCTACATCTACTTTATCTTCCCTTCCTTTTGTTGCAGATTGATGGTTGGGAACAACAACATCCCCCTCCACCGCCTCTTCGTTCTCCTCTTGTGGGTCATCCGTTCCCTGTCCCTGTCTGTCTGTCTCTCCTCCTCCCCCATTTTTGCCTAATCTGAATTTATGGTACGGGGGGCAGGAATGCAAACAGGCAAAAGGATCTCAGGGACTGTGTGGAGCAGAGGGGGAATCCTTTGGATTTACTACCATCATTCCCAAACTGCCCTTCCAACAGGATGCATAGTCCGCCTCCTCTTGACTAAAAGTTTGTTTTTTTATTCGCATACAAATCTAAATACTGACATACCCAATCCTCATCCGAATCATACTTTGGCCAGAAGACAGCTGGATGGAGGATTGGTTCTTTGGTCCATACTAAACAACAATATTTAATCATTTCTTTTTACCTTTTTCCCTTGTACAAGTGTTACTTGTCCATTCCCTCAACATCCTCCACAACGGACTTTCAGGAGGAATGTTACCAGGGATTTTTCCTTCCTTTACTCCGTGACAGTTCGACTTACTCTGCCGACCCCCCATTTCTCGGGGCCCTCACCAGTCCCTCAGCGATTAAATACCACTTTTCCCGGCCACCAAGTTAATACTTAAAAGTCAGTTTTCTGACATTGGTCTGTGAACAGAGTTGCCTGGCTCCTTCTTTTCCATATTTTTCATCGACCTTCTTTCACTGTCTGATTCAGATGTCTCTCTTGTGGGATTCGTACCAACCGCCCAAGGGAGCAGACAAAACCTGGACAAGAAAACGCTCCTCAATTGTGAATGGGAGGCATCTTCCCAGTGTCCAGGGCTAGCCACTCCCCCCAGCGATGGAAGAATATCGCAGACGATCCCCCAATTGTGAGAAACTAAGCCCACTCACTTCAATAATTTCATGCGAGACAAGATCTGAAGCAATCAGTATGTTTATTATACGCTTGCAAGCGTGGTGCCTGAAATAGACTCGCAGAGTTTAGCAAATACATAGGATTCACTACTCCAAACCCGGTGCCCATTACTATTGTTTCTCTCTTGCCTTATCCGGCCTTGTGCATGACAAAGTGCAGGTTTTACTTGGTCTTTTCACCACATCCTGCTGTGGTCAACTGTTAGGTATATCCTCCTTCACTGCGATCTATTTACCCCACTTGTGACATTTCCTCCCTTACCCCAACCATATTGAACCTTACGACCTTTTAATGGCGGTTTGTTTTTTGTTTTTGCAGAAATGGGAAACAAACGCTTATAACTACTGCTTGTACATGCATATCTTGCTTAACCTACATCCTCACAGCACCTTATCTATTTGTCTGTACCATATACCATTGTTTGCAGACACCTTTCATTCTTGTATGCACATTTTAGCTCATATGAAAACAATTAAATATTTCCTTCATATAGGTTTCATTCTTGTGACTCAGCTCTTGGTTGAAACAATTGTAAGTTCATTTACCTTGCATAAGTAGTTATGATTGCAGAAGTAACACTACTTCACCTGTAATCCACAGTTGGTAGTGTAGTGAACAATGAAGAACAAAGAATACAGAAAATGTGCAGCCCAGGAACAGGCCCTTTGGACAGCCGAGACTGAGCCGGTCCAAATCAACTATCTAAACATGCGCCCAATTTCTAAGCATCCGTATCCCTCTGCTTCTCAATTACTCATGCATCTGTCCAGACGCACCTGAAATAAATCTACCATGCCTACGTTTACCACATCTGCTGGCAACGCATTCCAGCACCTACCACCCTCTGTGTAAAATACTTTCCATGTCGATCTCCCGTAAACGTTTCACATCTCTCATTGAACGCGTGACCTCTCATTATTGAATCCCTCATCTTGGGAAAAAGCTTATCTCTATCCACCCTGTCTGTACCCTTCATGATATTGTAGATCTCGTTTTTTCTAATGAAAGCAGAAGTAACCTACTCAACCTCTCTTCAGAGCTTGAATCTTCCATACCAGGCAACACCTGTGTAAAACATCTCCGCATTCTCTCCTAAACGTCCACATAATTTTGGTAATTTGGCGACCAGAACTGTACAGAGTATGCTAAACGCAGCCGAAACAATCTCTTGTACAATTTTAGCAGGACTTGCCTGCTCTTATACTCAATGCCCTATCCGGTGAAGGCAAGCATGCCATATACCTTCTTGACCACTCTATCCACCTGTGCAGTCACCTTCAGATTATAAAGGACCTGAACTCCCAGATCTCTCTTCTCAACAAGTTTGCCCAAGGCTCTTCCGTTTACTGTATACTTGGCTCTGGAATTAGACTTCCCCAAAATCATCACCTCACATTTGCTTGAATGGAACACCATTTGCCACTTCTCCGCTCAACTCTTCTGTCTATCTATATTCCCCTGCATTATTTGACAGCCCCCTATGTTTTCTGGCTACTCTACCAATCTTTGTGTCATCTGCAAATGTAGTGGCGAGATCCTGGGCTAGCAACTCTTGGAGATTGGAACATGGCAGTTGCTCATCACATGCAGCAAGGAACCATGTTTGGATGCTTGTTCCCAGTGAAGTACCACTGTTTCCTGATGTAGATCAATAATTCAAACTTTTTTATTCGGAGTCATGATTTAGAAGTTTAGTAACGATACATAGTCGTGTAGTTGACTATGATGAATAATGTCAGGGACCGCAGGGATGTATCCATCAGGTGGAAAGGAAAATGGCGAATGGACTTGAATCCAGACCAATGAGTGGTAGTGAATTTGGGGAGTTGTAACAATAACAGTGAGGATTCTGAGTGGTGTATAGGAACAAAGAGATCTTGGAGTGGACATTCACAGATCCCTGAAGATTGTTAGACAGGAAGATCAGTTGTTCGAGAGGTTTTTTGGATATTTTCTATTGTTGACCACAGACTGTGGATGACATTCGATCTTTAGCAACGGCCAGTTTAGGAAACAACCAAAGGAATGAGCACAAGTCTGGTTCATGCAATAACCTACATTTTTAAAAATTGAAAGATGAAGGATAGAGGGCTGAAGTATAAATCTTTGCCCATCAACCTACTTCACCACTCAATGAATTTACCACTGATTCCTCTCCAGGTCATGCTGGTATGTGCCTTGGAGGGTAATTTGCAAATGGTGAAGGTTCAGTGCATCTTCAACCTTGTCCTTCTAGTCGGTACAATTTTTGAGCTTTGAAGGTTCTGTCAACAAAGCCTGGATGACTTACTCCAGTGAATCTTCTATGTGGTGCCCTCTGCTGCAATTGTGCCTTAGCAGTTAAGAGAATAAATATTCAGGTGTTGAACAATATACAGTTAAGTGACTGCATTGTCGTGGAGGTTGCCCAGTTCCTTCAGTGGCATTGAAGCTGCACCCACCGAGGCCAATCGAGAGAGTTCTGTTAAACATCTAATCTGTGCGATGCGGACGATATAGGCTTCACGGAGACAAGAGTTGAGTTAATAATCAAACAAAGTCGACCCACGGACAGGTTTTTGTCGTCAACTTCTTTATATGGTCGGTCAGGTTCCATTTTTCCTAAATACTAGTTCCCAGGATGATTACACGGAGGAATTCAGTTACAATGAAGCCATTGAATGTCAATCGAATATGATTAGATTCTCATTTGTCAGGGTTATCATTGCTGTATTTGGTCCTTCTGTGGGTCAATCCGATTCTAATCGCTTTCTGATTTCAAGTGCCAATTCCCGTCTGCGCCTGAGATTTCTACCCATTTCCTCGCCGAAATTTCTCCACCTGTCTTAATAATATGTAAGGACGCTGTAAGGGACAGCACAAACTTACTAACATGTTGCTAACTCTGCATACAGTAGAACTTCGTGGAATGATTGGTTAGGCTGGGATTATTCTCCTTGAAACAAAGGAGGAGGAGGGGAGCTCTATAATCACATAATAACAATTATAAATGTTCAATATTCGTGGGATCTTGACAGGGTAGATCCGGGCAGGTGGCTTGCCCTATGCTCTGAGGCGTGCAACCAGAGGACATAATCTCAGAATTAGATGTTGCCGATTTTATTCAGAAATGAGGAGTAATTTCTTTGCTCAGGGGTCAAAGAATCTGTGGCATTTTCCAGTAACCGCTGTTGAGACTGTGTGGTTGGGTATATTCAAACTGTGCCAGATAGTTAATCAGAAAGATGATGAAACTTTGTCGAGCTAAGTGAGCAGAAAGGAATTCAAGATTATCAGATCAACTATGTTAAAAATCACACAACACTAGGTTATAGTCCAATTGGTTTAATTTGAAGCACACCAGCTTTCGGAGCATCACTCCTTCATCAGGTAATCGTCAGGTGACTATCAGGTGTTGTGTAATTTTTAACTTTGAACACCCCAGTCCAACACCGGCTTCTCCAAAACAGATCAACCTTGAGTTCGTTGAATGGTTGAGCAGACTCCTTGGGCTGAATAGCATACTTCCACTTAGTTTAACATTTCGTCTAACGCCTTATTTTATTCATGAGTTCAGAATTATGAGGGGATGTGATGAAGTGACAGAAAAGGTTTATTAAACAGATCAGACAGATCAGGGGCAACAAATGACACTGGGCACAGCACAGGTGGCTGTGTACAGAAGCTGCGATTGCTGAAGGAAGTTGCTAGATCTTATACAGTTGGAAAGTCAGTGATCACGCTGGATGATGGATTGTTGTATGATTCACACACAGCAGAAATTTGTGAAAGAAAGAATTTATTTCCATTGGAGAAATTTTCTGCGGTTCCAATTCCGAGTGACTGTTTGAAATAATGATAGATCTTTGTGAGAAGTGTTAGGTTAAAATACTCATGAACAACCCCACTGGATAAACTTGTGCTCCCAATCTCTTGTTATTTTATTCTCTTTCTTTCAATGTAAATTCATAGAAAGACAAGATGGAATGCAGGGCGGAAAAAAAAATGCGTTCCTCCCCATGACACCAATTTAATCTACAATTGAATAGAATGACTGCTCTCACTCTTCATTTCGACTTTAATGTGGTGTCGATTATTTGTGAATCTCCCGTGCAGTGAAGGACAAGAACAAGATTCTCGATACAGTGTATACCAGAGATGTGAGGTGCAAAGAAAAACTGCCAGAGCGGTGTGTAAAGTTAACAACCAGAGTGTGACTCGAACCCGTGAATGTGGAGCACAGCAGTATAATAACCCACCACCATCATCTCTCATTTTGTAGAGGGGTGAGATGTGACCTCATCAGGTTACATGTGGTGAACGTCATGGATGAGAACGTTCCAGAGCGGAATCGAATCCACACCATTGTGTTTCTGCTTTCACTTGAATTATAATAAGAGGAAATTCCAATAAATAACCATGCTGGTCAGAATGAATAGCTGTCAGTGATACATTCTGAGTCATAACTGAGTCAGAATGAAACAGGACAAAATTTACCGTCATATTTACACCTACACTTGACACATAATTTCTTCAGTCACTTTCTCTCTTACGTGAAGAAGCAGCCATGGTGAGGGAAATAAAGGCGATGTTGTCGCTCAATGGCCGAACCTGAATCGGATTAAATCGCAAGAAATGCTGATTTGTTCGTTTCATTTTAATTTTTCTGAAACCTCACAATGTTCATTGTAATAATCAGAAGTGAATTAGATATATCTTATTGGAACGATTAATGTTGTATTCAAATTTGCTCTGACTTTATTTCAGCTTAAGGAAAATACTGCTTAGAAAAACAGAGGGTTAAAGTGCAAAATAAAACCCACCAGTTTCTTTGCTCGTTGTTTTGGCAGATTTCAATGAGTATTAAACGGACTAAACATCATGGTGTTTGTTCTCACATTCTTAACGCATGTGATGAAAGCAGGAAGTCGATCTCCAAGCAACTGGTCACTTCCTATTCATTATGTAATATATTCTTCTTCACAATAAATAAAAACTTACTCAGTTCCATTTACAATGCTTTTGGTGGAATATTATGCCAAAACTTTCAAAATGCAGAGTTTTTGAAACCGAATCTTATTCAGCTGCACACGTTCACGAAATTTCTTTACATTTAAAGTCAACCCACTTAGACATTGTTTCCCCGCAACTTCCGAACGACTACACCCCACCTCTGCACCTTTACCTAGGCACACGCTGTCTCTCTCCTTGTGAAATGTATTCCTTGTATGTCACCAAATGTCCAAATATTTTGAAAAACAGATTCTCGGAGTGACAGCGATTCTGTTCTCATCATTGCTTTGTCCTTCAAAGGGTTTATCAAAGGTATTGAATGCCTGACTTCTAGATGTTTACTTACTTGAAAGAGGGAATGTTCCACCTATTTACTCTGTCCAAACATTTCATAACCTGAAAGCCCCCATTAAGTCTTCCTTGGTTCAGGGATAACTGTTCTCAATTTTCAAAGAAGACAAGTGAATAAAATCTCATCCTCAGTACACCCCCATCAGCATCTTATCTAATGGCTATACACCTCAGTAAACACCGTCATTAACAATTCATAGAATCACAAAATTCTACAGTGCAGAAAGAGCATTTCAGTCAATTTAGCCGGTGTTGATTCTCTGAAGAGCATCTCACCCATACCAAGCTCCCCTCCCTATTTCCTTATATTTCACCTGAAGAAGGGGAATCCCTCCCCCTTATGATTTCAAATAAACCTGATGGAGTATAACCTGACGTCCTGTGACTGCTGACCTTATCCCCGCGTTAGCCATGGCTAATTCACCTAACCTACTTAATTCACTCCCTGGACACGAGAGGGCAATTTAACTTTGCCAATCAACCTAACCCTTCCTCTGAACAGCAGTGCGAATTACTGAGACAATTTTCCATCATACTGAGCAAATGCTGTATCTTTTTTTATGGTTTTATACCCTGGTAAAACTGATCAAAACAAATGAACCCAAATTCACTGTATCGAAACGCGACTCTGTCCTTTACAATTTAATTCGTGCTGCAGGAAATGTTTATGCACTCAAACGTGAATGCGTTTATGTTGTTTCTTCCTCAGCTTCCTGCTTCTAGTAAACACTTCAATCCGGAACAAGTCTGTCAAATGCTTTTCATTCCAACACAGTCACAAGGTGAAGTTTGCAGAAGTCACTTGTTTGGCCGTTCACTGACACTCTGCCTCCCTGAGAGTTGCAGTCCTTCCCCACCTTTATTCAGGCAGCACTATCCTTCGTGTGATATGCCCCACCGAGAATGGAAAGGACAGGTATCAATACCCGCACTTGGGAATGGAGCGACAGTTTTAAAACGTTTACACTGTCCCCAGCGGAGAATTGAGCCCTGTGACAGGCGGGGACACTAACCATTATTCTACCGAGGACAAGAGTGTCAAAGGAGGCCCTTCAACTAAATGTGGCCATACTTGTCAAAAATAACTGCCTAATGAACTGAATCCCATTTCAGAATGCTTACCCCACAGCCTTATATGTCTTGGCATCAAAAGTTCACATCTGAATATTTATTCAGGTTATGAAGCTTTCTGCCGCTCTGAAAAATGCAGACAGTGTATTCCAAATTCCAACTACCCACTAGCTGATAAAGCTTTTTCGCACATCTTCTCAAACGTTTCTGCCTTTCTCCTTAAGTCTCTGGCCCCTGCTGATCGGTCCCTCCATCAATGGGAAACTCGTTTATTCAACCCTGTCCGTGCCCTAACTCAATTATGTCTTGTATACATCTCCTTTGCACTGCGACAAACATTCCACTCTGTCCTGTCTTTCTTCACAACTGAAACTCTTCAACCCAAACTGTATCCCGGTAAATATCTCCTGCAATTTTCTCAGTGTGATCACAGCCCTGCGATAATGTGACTTGCAAAACTGCACACAATGTTCTTGCTTGAGCCTAATGAGCATTTGTTGTAATATTTCTGGATTAGTATGAGGGTGATTCTGGCTAAGCAGAATTTATTACCCATTCCGAATTACCCAGAGGGCAGTTGAGACTCAACCATATTGCTATGAGTCTGAAATCACATGCAGCCCAGGCCATGTAAGGATAGCAAATTCCATCCCGAAATGACATCAGTGAAACAGATTTTTTTTTTCAACAATTGTCAATGGATCTATAGTAGTCATTAGATTCTTCCTTGCAGATAATTTTTTAATCCAAATTTGACAATTATGGCATGGTGGGATTCAAGCCCGAGTACCCAGACTATTACCTCGGTCTCTGGATTATCAGTCCCATGAAATTATCACAAGACCAACACAGAAAGCCATGAAAGCTGATCTTTAACAATAAAATGTCTTTTCACCAAAACTGCCCTGGGTATTTTCCATGAGCCTGACGCTCCAGTTGTCTCTGGCCTATGTCAGTAAAAGCTGCTCCATGGGGATTGATTTCACAACCGCGGTATCCAAATGGATCGATTTGTTTGCAGGTCCCGATGGTGGTATTGGGGCACGTTCACCCAACAACAGTCACTGCAGCACAGACAGAACAGTATGAACGTAAATGAGAGTGATAGATTGTGCATTGCCTCCGAGAAATGGGAGGAGGGACGGAAAGGAGGTTTAATGATCGTGGGAAGGAGAGGAATCTCCGACAACGGGTGTGTTTGAATCCTGATATATGAAACGCAGAGATGTGAGAGAGCGGAAATTGAAGGTAAAACAATTAATTTCTTAGCATGTGTCACAAAAAGGACAACGGAGAGAAACCTTAGTGCCGTGATTTGGTTTCAAATCGAGGTTGCTGTGGTCACAATGCAAAATACCGACAACCACGATCACAGTAACCGCAGAACAGGATGCTTGCAAGCAGCAATAAGTATACGAGCAGAGGAAATGTTCGGAAGAACAGCAAATGTACAATATCAGTACCCAGCGAACAGTGACAGACATGTAGGAACTCGGAATGAGCTGAATCTTTCAGTTCGATGTCCTCAGAGAATGAGAATGTTGAAAACTGAGATTGATCGATTTCGACAAAACATCAAAGACTCGGGAGACAGTACAGGATATTGCTGAAATGTTTGCTTCAATAGCATTTTAGCTTAACATCGGCACAGCCGCCCAGATCCAACCGGAAATGGGGATGGGAATGAGTGTGCAGAGTTACTCTCTGGCTCCAGTGATGCAATAGGTGAGCGTCTTGTCCTTCTGTGATGGTACAGAGGCGCAAGAAATTCCTCGGATGAGTGTGCTCCTGCTCAAGGGAATGGTTGTCCCTGTTTATACTACCATAGCGATTTCCGGTGCATCTTTCTAAGACAGCTGAGTGGCACAAGTGGAGCGTGTTGAGCCCTTAACTTTGCAGTGGTGGGTTTAAAAGATGTTTTTGCTATTTGGATCTGTGTTTCCGACACTGGCGGTGGCAGCTGCATTTGCTCGCATCAGCTCAGTATCAGTTTCTTCCACACAGTGAAGACTTCAACCTGGAGAAGGTGGTGTTGGGGTGATATTTTAAACTGGTTATCCTTGGCGACTGGGACACGGAAAAGGTGATGTTTACGTTGGACGAATAAAACCTGAAATGCAAGCCTGACCTCAGGAACAGAGATCATAATTTTAATTTCCTGCAATCTCATTCATTCATGTCCCTTATGCAGCGGATTCAACCATCTTCACCCAGTCCGGCCGACGAGAGACTCCAGGACCAGAAAAAAAAAATGAGCTGACCGTTAATTCAGGAATCCCCATCATGTGGGGAAGCAGGCTTGTCGGCCTTTCCAGTCCACACGGTACATCGGAAGCGCATCCCACCAGACCCCAGGGTATTCCCTGTCCCATAAGCCTGCATTTCCCATTGTTGATCCCTGTAACAGGCACACCTTTGGTCAGAGGGAGAAATAAAAACGCAAACACACAGAGAATGTGCAGACTGCCCACAGACAGAGACCCGAGGCTGGGATCGAACCCAGCTTTGTGGTGGATCCAGACAGCAACGAACAAGGGGCGAAGAATAAATGTTGTCCTGACCAGTGATACGCACACCCGGTGGGTGAATGAGAAAGAATGAAAAAGAATGAAAACACATCAATAGCATGGAAAACGGGATTTGTACCTGTGTGGACACAACTTGAAAGGATCGTTCACCCTGTGTAGAAAAAAGGACGCCGATACCACAGAGAAAGTAGGGCAATGTGGGAATTGCTGAAAGAGATTCAATTAACCACAGAAATGGAAATAATTTCATCAGTAACACTGGGGACAAGCCGTTCACCAGTCCCGTGTGTGGGAAGGGATGACTGACGAAATAACCTCCGAGACTTCAGCAGGATTACATATCCAATCAGGTGTTCGATTATGCTGTCAATGCTGCTGTTAATCCCAACCAGCTATTTGTTCCATAGCGTCAATCGTAGAGTCATACAGCATGAAGGCATACAGGCCCGTCAGTGCAACCAATCCATGCTGAACATACTGCCAAACTAATCTACTCCCATATGTCTCCTCCTGTACCCGTTGAGTGGTTATAATGCCCTTGTAGTTTTATTACTGTGTTGTTAATCCAAAAAAACAGGTAATATTTTGGGGACAAAGAGTTCAGGTCCTGGCATGACAGATGGTGGAGTTTGAATTCAATAAGCACCTGGAATTGAAAAATCTCGTGATGACCTGAATCAGTTGTGTGGAAAATCCCATCTGATTCACTCATGCCAGTTCGGGAAGCAAACTGTCATATTCATCTGCTCTGTCCCACAGGAGACTCCAGATGGATAATACCTGGTTGACTCTTAAATGTCCTCTGGGAAATAACTGATTTACTAGGCATGAATAAATTTATTTTAAAAATCCCAATTTCCCATTCATATTTGGAATCAATTGTCCATTAAATGTTGCAAACATACCCTCATCCATCACTTCCTCAGCAAGTTAATTGCACACGTAAAACACATTCAATAAAAAAAGCCTCGCATGATTTTTTAATAAAAACCCTGTCTTTTCATCTTAAACATATGCCCTCTCACCTTGAAATCCCCATCCTCGGAAAAGGCAGCTATCGTTAACTCTAACTTGCCTCTCAATAATTCATAAACTTCTGTCAGGTTGTTGTGGTTCTGTTCGCCGAGCTGGAAATTTTTGTTGCAAACGTTTCGTCCCCTGTCTAGGTGACATCCTCCGTGCTTAGGAGCCTCCTGTGAAACGCTTCTGTGGTGTTTCCTCCGGCATTTATAGTGGCCTGTCCCTGCCGCTTCCGGTTGTCAGTTTCAGCTGTCCGCTGTAGTGGCCTGTATATTGGGTCCAGGTCGATGTGTTTGTTGATGGAGTTTGTGGATGAGTGCCATGCTTCTAGGAATTCCCTGGCTGTTCTCTGTTTGGCTTGCCCTATAATGGTAGTGTTGTCCCAGTCGAATTCATGTTGCTTGTCGTCTACGTGTGTAGCTACTAAGGATAGCTGGTCGTGTCGTTTCGTGGCTAGTTGATGTTCATGGATGCGGATCGGTCGCTGTCTTCCTGTTTGTCCTATATAGTGTTTAGTGCAGTCCTTACATGGGATTTTGTACACTACATTAGTTTTGCTCATGCTGGGTATCGAGTCCTTCGTTCTGGTGAGTTGTTGTCTGAGTGTGGCTGTTGGTTTGTGTGCTGTTATAAGTCCTAGTGGTCGCAGTAGTCTGGCTGTCAGTTCTGAAATGCTCCTGATGTATGGTAGTGTGGCTAGTCCTTTGGGTTGCGGCATGTCCTCGTTCCGTTGTCTTTCCCTTAGGCATCTGTTGATGAAATTGCGCGGGTATCCGTTTCTGGCGAATACATTGTGCAGGTGTTCCTCTTCCGCTTTTTGCAGTTCTGGTGTGCTGCAGTGTGCCGGACTGACAACCGGAAGCGGCAGGGACAGGCCACTATAAATGCCGGAGGAAACACCACAGAAGCGCTTCACAGGAGGCTCCCAAGCACTGAGGATATCACCGAGACAGGGAACGAAACGTTTGCAACAAAAAGTTCCAGCTCGGTGAACAGAACCACAACAACGAGCACCCGAGCTACAAATCTTCTCCCAAATTCTGTCAGGTCGCCGTTCAAACCCCTAACCTAGAGTGAAAACAGTCTCAACTTGGAGACAGTGAGAACTGCAGATGAGGGATCAGAGTCCAGAGTGTTGTGCTGGGATGCATCATTTGAGGAGCGGGAGATTCGACATTTCGGGGAAGAGCCTGATGAAGGACACTTGCGCAAAATAAATTATTCTCCTGCTCCTGGGATGTTGCCTTATCTGTTATGGTTTTCCAGTACCCCGATCTTGAATCTGAAAATAGTCTCAGCCTATCCAGCCTTTCATTATAACTCAAACCTTCCACACACGGCAATATGCGTGCATACTTTTCTGAACCTACTCCAGCTGAATAATATCATTCCTACAACTGGGCGACCAGAACTGGACATAATATTCCAGAAGAAGCCTCATCAATGTCCTACAAAGCTTCAACATAACGTTCCGACTCCTACACACAAAGGACTGAACAATGAAGGGAAGTATGTTAAATGCCTTTGAACCATCTTGTCTGTAGGTGATGCAAACTACAAGAAATTATGCACCTGCACCCCTAGCTTCCGTGTTCTCTAACACTACGCAACTTGTTGTTGCACCAAAATGCAATACCTTCCATTTATCCAGATTGAACTCCATGTTACATTTTTCAGTCCAACGACTCATTGGATTAAGATCCTTTTGAAACTTCGATAATCTTCCTCATTGTCTACAATTCTGGCGTCGCCTGCAAACCGACAAAGCATGCCTGCAGTGAGTTCCACTGTTTTCTCATATAGATCAATGATTCATATTTACTTGTAGTGGCCGTGAGTTAGCAGTGTGCAAATCATACAACAGTTAGTCATGCAATTACCAATGAGGAAGAAAGCCGCAGACTGCAGGGAGATATTAAACAATTGGAAATGAAAAAGGTGAAAACAATTCTTTCCAGGCAAGTTGGTGATAGTGAAGTAAAATCAAACTTCAAACCAGCCGCCCTCGCTCCAGTTGTGGCACTCAGCTGTCTCAGCATGCTGCACTGTAGATTGCGATAAACGGGAAAAAAAATTCCCTTCTGCACCGCCTTTGACCAGGAGCTCTCCCAACCTCGGAATTGCTTGCGTCTCGAAACCGTCATCGAAATGCCGTGCATTCACCGGTTGTGTCATTGGAGCCCGAGAGTATCTGTGCGACCTCATTCCTATCCCGACTTCCAGTTGGATCTTCGCGACTGCGCCACGCAATTCCTCTGTTTCTGGGGCTGGGAATTGGGACTATGTGGCAGCAGTGGTTACTGCCTTGTGTGGGGAAACTGGTGAAGTAGCCGATGTTAAACTGTATTACTATTGAACCAGACATTTTAACAACACCTGCACTGTCCCCGGAGTTTTTGATGTTTTCGAGAAATCTATTTATCTCAGCCTACAGCATAGAAATAATAGAATCACCACAGCCATTGGGGGAACCGATATTAAACGGTCAGCCCATTCTGAGTTCCCACATTTCTGCCACTGTTCGCTCATCACTGATATTGTGCATTTGGTGCGCTGCCTAACATTTCCTATGAAACTGTACTTATTGCAAGCAGCACGCGTGCGCGTCTGTGGGACGCCGTGATCGTATAGTGGTTAGCGCTCTGCGTTGTGGCCGCAGCAACCTCGCTTCGAATCCGAGTCACGGCAGTAATCGCTCTATCTGCCACAGTTTTTGTGAAACACAAAGGAATCAGGAGAACATGGTAATTTTCGCCAAGGTGATGATCTTTTCCCTTCAAATTCTGCTTGCTCACATCTCTGTGTTCCATATGTCAGAATTCAAATCCACCCGTTCTCAGAAATTTCTGTCCCTCCTTCGATCACTAACTGAACGTTCCGTCCCACACCCCCATTTCATTAATTTAGCGATGCCGGTGTTGGACTATGGTGTACAAAGTTAAAAATCACACAACACTGCCTTGTATGTTAAGTATGTTAAGTATGGAAGTATGTTAAATGCCTTTGAACCATCTTGTCTGTAGGTGATGCAAACTACAAGGAATTATGCACCTGCACCCATAGCTTCTGTGTTTTCCAACACTATGCAAAGCCCTACTCTTGTTGTTGTACCAAAATGTAATACCTTCCATTTATCCAGATTGAACTCCATGTTACATTTTTCAGTCCAACGACTCATTGGATTAAGATCCTTTTGAAACTTCGATAATCTTCCTCACTGTCTACAATTCTGGCGTCGCCTGCAAACCGACAAAGCATGCCTGCAGTGAGTTCCACTGTTTTCTCATATAGATCAATGATTCATATTTACTTGTAGTGGCCGTGATTTAGCAGTGTGCAAATCATACAACAGTTAGTCATGCAATTAACCATGAGGAAGAAAGCCGCAGACTGCAGGGAGATATTAAACAATTGGAAAGAAAGATAGTGAAAGCAATTCATTCCAGGTAAGTTGGTGACAGTGAAGCAAGTTCAAACTTCAAACCAGCCGCCCACGCTCCACTTGTAGCACTCAGCTGTCTCAGCGAGATGCACTGTAGATTGCTGTTATTAGAAACGGGAACACATTTTCCCTTCTGCCCCGCCTTTGACCCGGAGCACTCCCAACCTCGGAATTGCTTGCGCCTCTAAACTGTCATAGAAATGCTGTGCATTCACCGGTTCTGTCACTGGAGTCGTCGAGTATCTGTGCGACCTCATTCCCATCCCGACTTCCAGTTGGATCTTCACGACTGCGCCACTCAGTTCCTCTGATTCTGGGACGGGGAATTGGGATTATGTGGCAGCAATGGATACTGCCTTTGTGGGGAAACTGGTGAAGTAGCCGATGTTAAACTGCATTACTATTGAAGCCACACCTGCACTGTCCCCGGAGTTTTTGATGTTTTCGAGAAATCTATTTATCTCAGCCTTCAGCATATTAATGATGTAATCACCACAGCCTCTGGGGGAACCGATATTAAATGGTCAGCCCATTTTGTGTTCCCACAGATCTGCCACTGTTCGCGAAACACTGATATTGTGCATTTGGTACGCCACCTAGCATTTCCTATAATACTGTACTTATTGCGCACAGTCAGCGTGCGCGTCTGTGGGACGCTGTGATCGTATAGTGGTTAGTACTCTGCGTTGTGGCCGCAGCAACCTCGGTTCGAATCGGAGTCACGGCAGTAATCGCTCTATCTGCCCCAGATTTTGTGAAACACAAAGGAATCAGTTGTTTTAACATGGTAATTTTCTCCAAGGTGATGATCTTTTCCCTTCAAATTCTGCTTGCTCACATCTCTGTGTTTTATATGTCAGAATTCAAATCCACCCGTTCTCAGAGATTTCTCTCCCTCCTTCGATCACTAACCGAACTTTCCATCCCACATCCCCATTTCATTAATTTAGAGATGCCGGTGTTGCACTATGGTGTATAAAGTTAAGAATCACACAACACCAGGTTACAGTCTAACAGGTTTAACTGAGGAGAAAGTGAGGTCTGCAGATGCTGGAGATCAAAGTTGAAACTTTATTGCTGGAACAGCACAGCAGGTCAGGCAGCATCCAGGGAACAGGAGATTCGACGTTTCGGGCACAGGCCCTTCTTCAGGAATGAGCAGAGAGTGTTCAGCAGGAGAAGATAAAAGGTAGGGAGGAGGGACTTGGAGGAGGGGCGTTGGAAATGTGATAGGTGGAAAGAGGTCAAGGTGAGGGTGATAGGTCGGAGTAGGATGGAGGCGGAGAGGTCAAGAAGAACTGACCTCTCTGAAGAACTGAGCACTAGGTCAAGAGGTCAAGAAGAACTGAGCACTAGGTTTCGGAGCGCTGCTCTTTCATCACGTGGTTGTGGAGTCATTTCCTATTTCATTAAGGCACTGCAGAATCTAACACTGACTCTCACTTTGATACTGTTCACTCTGTGCTGCTGCGGTCACAGTTGCTGGGTGAACGTGCCCCAACCCCACCATCGGGACCTGCAGACCAGTTGATCCATTTGCTTACCACTGTTGTGAGGCCAATCCTCAGGCAGCAGCTTTTACTGATATGGACTTGCGATTATTGGGGGTCAAGCTCAGGAAAATGACACATTACGATATCGAGGAAAAGCGAAGTCATTGTGAAAGATTAGTTTCACGGGTTTTCTGCAATGGCTGAGCTCTATTACCACTGGATTGTTAACTCAGACACCATGCAAATGGAGTAGGGACCCGGGTTTGACTCCAACCATGCCAGGTGTTAGAATTGAGATTCAATAAATATCTGGAATTACGAATCTAATAACACCTATAAATCCATGGTCAATTGTTGAAAAAAACAAAACAATCGGGTTTACTGACGTCCTTTGAGGAAGGAAAATGCTATTCTTTCCTGTTCGGGCCTCCAGGTGACTCCAGACCCACTGCAATACGGTTGAGTCTCAACTGCCCGCTGTGCAATTAGGGATCGCAATCAATACTGCCGAGCCAGCGCCGCCCTCATAACAGAATAGGGAAAAAAAAAGTTAATTCGGCTCTAGCTAGATTACTGTGTGCAGTTCTACAATTCACAGTATAGCAATGATGTGATCGCAATGGAAACATTGCAGGACAGATTCAGTGGGATATTGTATGGGCCGAAGAGTTTCAGTTATGAGGAGAGATTGGACAGACTGGAGTAGTTTGTCACCGAGCAGAGGAGATTGGAGAAGACACGACTGAAATGTACAAAATAATGAGGGATATGGATAGGGTAGACTGAAAGAAGCGTTTGTTATTGATGGAGGGATCGAACACTGGGGCCAAGAGATTTCGGGAAAAGGCAGAAAGTTTTGAGTAGATGTGCGGAAAGGGTCAGAGAGGAAAAAAAAAATGAGATGTTAATTTGCGATGCCAAAACATATAAGACTATGGGATAAACAATGGAAAACTTGATTCAGGTCGTTAAGCAGTTGCGTTGGACAAGTGCAGCCACAACAGGCTGAAGGGCCTCCTTCGATGTTGTCCTCCATAGTATCGTGTTTAGTGCCCCTCATGCTTGGCCTTCCATTCTCGATTGGATATGTCACAGGAAAGACAGTGCTGTCTGAATCAGCTGGGGAAGGACTGCAGCTCCTGGGGAGAGAGAGTGTCAGTGAAAGTGCAAACACGTAACTTCAGCAAACTGCACATTGTGTTTGTGTTGCAATGAACACCATTATATAGAATTGTTCCTGACTAATGTGTTTATTTACAGCAGGAATCTGAGGCAGAAAACAGAGTAAACCCATTCAGATCTGAGTGCAGAAACATTTCCAGCAGAACGAATGAGGTTGTACAGCGCAGAACCACGTTTGAGTGCATTGAATTCCGGTTGATGGGCGCAGCTTGCGTTCACTCGGCTGAGTTACCAGTGTGTAAATGATACAGATAGTGTTCAATGTGATGGTACATTTGCTCAGTGGTTCGAACTGCTGTTAAGTCTGTAGCTTAGGTAGATTGGTCATGTTAAATTGCGCTGATGTGTCCAGAGAGTGAATTCAGTAAGTTAAGTGAGTTAGCCATGGGTAACACAGCGATAAGGTCATCAGTCACACGATGTCAGGTTTTATTCCAGCAGGTTTATTTGAAATCACAAGCCAGGGGCCTGCGGGGATAGAGACGGGAGCTAGATCTGGTCGAAATGCTGTTCAGAGTGTCCCTACAGACTCGATTGGCTGAACTGTACTTTCTGCCTTGTAGGGAATCTGTGATTCTATCAGAGAGGACACTGCCAGCGTTTACTGGGCTGCTAAGGCATTAGAGACGATGCTGACGGCGTTTAGTGGGGATGGAATTTTATTTATTTGTGTTGAAAAAATTGACACTGATCCAAGGAAAACCGAATGGAAGTTTTCCTGAGTATTTTAGGTTTGGAGAGAGTAAATAGGTGGTAAATTCACTCTTTCAAGTTCGTATATTTCTGAACGTCAGGCTTTCAAAACCATCGATGTAGGACAAAGAAATGATGGGAGCAGAATTTCTGTCACTCAGAGAATCCGTTTCCAAAATATTTGGAAAGGCACATTTAGAGACGCACAAGTAGTGAGTTTCACCAGGAGAGGGACACCCTGTGGCCAGGTAAAAGTGTAAAAGTTGGGTCTGGGGGGTAGAAGGTGCGAGGAAACAATGTCTAATTTGGACGACTTCAGATGCAAAGAAATATCGGAAACGTATGCAGCTGAGTAAGATTCAGCAAAAAAAAACCTCAGAGTTTTGAAAGATTTCTATTAATATTCCACATGAAGCATTATAAATGGAACTGACCAGATTTTGTATATTGTCAAGGAAAGCTATTCCATAATGTACAGGAAGTGACCCGTCTCTTGGAGATCGATTTCTTGCTTTCATCCCATGGCTTAAAGGTGGGAGGACAGTCGCCATGATGTTGGGTTCATTTGACAACCACTGAAATCTACCAAAGTAACTGAGCATCAAAACTGGCATCTTGCTTTGTAGTTTAACCTTCTGTTTCTCTCATCAGTATTTTCTTTAAGCTGAAATAAATTAGGAGCAAAATTGAATGCAACACTTAACGTTCCAATCACATAAATCAAATTCACTTCCGATCATTGCAATGAACAGAGTGAAGTTGCAGCAAAAAAAAAATAAAATTAAACAAACAAAACTGCATTTCCGGGAATTTTACCCAGTTCAGGTTCAGCCATGTGAGAAAGACCATCGTGCTAAAACATCGCCTTCACTTCTCTCTCCATATATAAGTCTTCACGTGAGAGAGAAACTGTCTGAAGAAATTATGCGTCAAGACTAAATGTGCGTGTGAATGTGACGGGAATTTCATGTTAGCTGGTTCATTCTGAGACAGTTCTGACTCGGAATGAATCAATGATAGGTATTCCTTCCAAGGACGAGGTCAACTCCTTCGATTTTGCTGGTATCATTATTCCACTGAAAGCAGAAAAATAAAGTTTCGATTCGATTCAGCTCAGGGAATGTCTTATTCCCTAGGTGCACCACATGTAATCTTGATGTGGTCACATGTGAGACCCTTTGCCATGGGTTTCGCGGCCCAGACGTTAAGGCTCTGTCACTGTGCACGTGTGGATTTGAATCCTACTCTGGCTGTTGCTTCTATCAAACGCAGCTGTGGTTTCCCTTTGTGCCTTGCATCTTTAGTATACACTGGATGGAGATTCTTGCCCATGCCCTTCGTTGCACCAGAGATTAGTGATAAATCGATATCATATCAAAGTAGAAATACACCAATTTGTTTTTGTTGTAAGTTAAATTGAGATAATGAAAAGGAGTGCGACGTTACTTTCCTACTTTCATTCCATCTTGCCGTTCTATGAATTTATATCGAATGAAAGCAAAACAAATAAGGAGAGATCGGGTGCAATAGTTTATCCAGTGGGATTGTGAATTTTAATGCAACACTCCACACAAAGTTCTGATCAGTATTTCAAACAGTCAATTGGAATTGGAACTGCAGAAAACTTCTCCTATGAAACGAACCTTTCATTCTTTCACAAACTACTGCTGTGTGGATCATACCGCAATCTATCATCCAGCGTGATCACCAAATTGCCAACAACATTTGATCCACGAATTTTCTTTAGCAATCACACCTTCTGCACATATCCGTCTGTGGTCTGACCAGTGCCATTTGTTGTCTCCAGGCCACAGCACATTCCTTGTTCATCAGTTGATGAGCCGAGTTCCTGATCTGTCTGCTCAGTTTGATAAACTTTACTTTCACATCATCCCATCCCCTCAGAATTCTAAACTTATCAATAAAATATTGAGTTAACCCAAATGATATAGCATTGGAAGTCGGATATTCAGCCCATCGAGACTGCTCCACCATTCAGCGAACTCATGGCTGATCTGATAATCTTCAACTCCATTCTCATACCTTACCTCGACAGAGCTTCATCGTCTTTCTGGTTAAATATCAGTCTGGCACAGTTTGAAAATACACAACTCAGCCTCAACAACAGTTTTAGTAAAGTGTTCCACCGATTCACTGGTCCCTGAGCAAAGAAATGACTCCTCATTTCTGAATTAAATAGGTAATATCTAATTCTGAGTTCATGTACTCTGGTGCTCTCCTCATACCAGAGGGTAAACCACATGCCTGTACCTAACCGGTCAAGATCCTATGAATAATGAACGTTTATAAATATTTTTATGTGATTATACAGTTCCCCTCCGCATCTTTTGTTCTAACGGGAAGGTTAGAACTGGCGGAAGATGAGGGAGTGGAGATGAGGAAACTGATGAAGTCCACATTGATGTCATGGGGTTGAATGGTCCCGAGAAAGACGATGAGGCGTTCTTCCTCCAGGCATCGGATGGTGAGGGAGTGGTGATTAAGGTGGCTCAGGGCCTACATGTCCGTGGGAGAGGGAGTCGAAATGTTTGGCCATGCATCAGTGGAGTTGAAGCTTGCAGTTGTCCTGAGATGTTCTCTGAAGTGCTCTGTCAGAAGACATCCCCAATTTGGAGGCGACCGCATCTGGAGCAGCAGATACAACAAATAACACGTGTGGGAGTGCGGGTGAACCTTTGATGGATGTGGAAGGCTCCATTGGAGCCTTGGATAGAGGTGAGGGGGGAGATGTTCGTGCAGGATTTGCAATTCCTGTGGTGGCAGAGGAAGGTGCAGGGAGCGAATGGTGGGTCATTTGAGGGCGTGGACATGACGAAGTAGTCGCGGAGGGAACGGTGTTTGTGGAAATCGAATAGGTTTGGGGAAGGAAATATATCCCTGGTGCTGGGGCCAATTTAGAGGTGGCCAAAATGTCGGCAGATGATGTGATTTATGTGGAGGTTGGTGCAATGAAAGGTGTGGAATTTGTTCTGTCCTTGTTCCGTCCATGTTGTGTTTGGAGATGTGGGGTTCATGGATGGAGTGCGGGATATGGATGAGATGCATTACAGAGCATCTTCAAACACATGGGAGGGGAATTTCCGATCTTAAATGAAGGAGGCCTTCTGGTGTGTTCTGTGGTGGAACTGGCCCTCTGGGAGCAGATGCAGAGGAGGCAGAGGAGTTAGGAACACAGAAAAGCATTTGTGCAGGAGGTGGGGTGGGAGGAGATGGAATCCACATATCTGTGGTTGTCAGTGGGTTTGTTAAAAATATCAGTAACACAGACCTCCAGGGATATTTTTTTCCCTCCCACCCCTATCCACTTTCCGCAAAGACCGGTCTCTCCACGACTACCTTGTCAAGTCCCCGTCCTCCAATGATCCACCCTCCCCTCCTGGCACCTTCTCTGCCACCACAGGAATTGAAAAACCTGCGCCCACACACACTCCACCTCTGCCCAATGCCCCAAAGAAGACTTTCACATCCATCAAAGTTTCACCTGCACTTCCACACACGTCATTTATTGCATCCGTTGCTCCCGATGCAGTCTCCTCTACAGTGGGGCCACCGGCCATCTTCTCACAGAGCGCTTCAGAGACCATCTCCAGGAGACTGGCAACAATCAATCCCAACGCCCCGTGACCGAACACTTCAACTCCTCCCCGCCACTTTCCGGGGTACATGCAGGTTTTCAGACTCCTCCACAGCCACTTCCTCACCACCCAACGCCTGGAGGAAGAACGTCTCATCTTCTGCCTCATGACACTTCAACCCCATGGCATCAATGTGGATTTCACCAGTTTCCTTATTCCCCACCCCGCCACACACCTTACACTCGCTCCAACCTTCCAGCTTGGCACTGTACTACTGACCTGCCCCACCTGTCTATCTTCCTTCATACCGATCCGCTCCACCCTCTTCTCCGAACGAACACTCTTATTCCCACCTCCATCCTCCTATTGCACTCTCAGCTAAATTCTCCCAAGCCCCAACCCTCCCATTTATCTCTCCAACCTCGAGACTCCCAGCCTTATTCCTGATGAAAGCCTTTTGCCCAAAACGTCTTTTGTTTCTGCTACATGTGTGCTGCCTGACCTGCTGTGCTTCTTCAGCACCACTCTAATCTTGACTGTGATCTCCAGCATCGACAGTACGCACGTCCATCCAACTGATTCCCCTGTCCATTGATCTTCAGCGATCATGAATGTCCACGCCAAGATCTCTTTGTCTGTCTGCACCACACAGAATACTCACTGCTATTATTTCTTCTCCCTAATTTCGTTAACACTTCTTGGTCTGGATTCAATTTCATTCGCCATTTTCCTTTCCACCAGATTGATACTTCCTTGCAATCTCTGACATTCGTCGTCATAGTCAACTGCACGACCAATTGTTGCATCATCAGCAATCTTCTGAATTTTGGCTCCTGCAACTAAGTCTACATCACGGATCTACATCAGAAAACAATGGAACTCCACTTGAAACACGCATCCAAACAGGGTTCATTGCTGGTTGGGATGAACAGCTGCAATAACAGCAGTTTCGATCTCCTGCTGTCATTTGTAAACTCACTGTTGACTCTGTCAATTGGTCTCCTGAGGGATCAGTTCTCACATATGGAAGTTGTGAATGACCTGTGCGCATTGTGACTGAGCAAGTGAGTTTACACCTAAGCAGGCAATTGAATCCCTTCCTGCAGTCACCCCATGGCCCTAACTTCTTGGCGCCGTGGATATCCTTGTGTCTATTTATTTTGATAATCAGTTGAATTCGAGTCCACACAGACACGATTCCCATTTTCCCTGTTGTCCATGTATTTTTATTCTTCCTTATTCTCCCATGGAATGTTGTTATCCTTGGTCTGAAGAGCATTTGTTGTTCATTCTTAATTCACCTTGAACTGAGTCAGAGGGCATTCATGGGTGGACTACATTTTTGTGGGTCTGGAGTCACATGTTGACAGGACTCGTTATGGTCGGCAGATTTCCCTTTTGAAGGAACATGAATAAATGAGTTTTCAGCAATATAAAGTTATTGTCTCTGTTGCTGAGATTGGGTGTATTTTCCAGATTTTACTCATCGAATTTAAGTAACAGCAGCTGCCGCATTCCAGTCTCCAAAGATTACTAGCCCAATACATCGACGCTGCACTAACAACTCCCTGCTGCATTTCTCCATTCAAAGAATGACATTGTCAAATCAGGTTATTCCAAATGGAGAGAGAATAGGACGTGTTTCTGTGTTGGAATGGAAGCAATGTACGCTGGATTGGAATGTTTACTGGAGCAAGAGAATGGTGTGGAGACGATGTGAGCAAAAGCAGTTCTTCCTGTAAAAGTAACAAAATACCGCTTTGTTGAGGAAAATCTCTTAGAATGCTTTCAATACATCGACCTCTCTCTTAAGGCTCCAGCACGCTTTCTCTGAGCCAACCCTCAGTGCGGGTTAATGCTGCTGCTGAATTTTAACAATATAATAAATTGAGACTAATATGCCCTTCCACCTCGCCTTTGACCAGAAGCACTCCCAGCCTCAGCATTTCACGCGCTTGGATAAATAGACAAAGTCTTTTACCTGTTTCGGGGAGTCCAGAACGAGAGGGCATAGATTTAGGTTGAGAATGGAAACATATAAAAGAAACCTAAAGGTTTTCTTTTTCACACAGAGGGTGATGCGTGTATGGAATGAGCGGCCAGAGGAAGTGATGGAGGCTGGTACAATTGCAACATTTCAAAGGCATTTGGATGGGTATGTGAATAAGAAGGGTTTGGAGAGATATCGGCCGGGTGCTTGCAGGTGGGACAAGATTGGGTTGGGATATCTGATCAGCATGGACGGGTTGGACCAAAGAGTCTGTTTCCATGCTGTACATCTCTCTAACTCTATGACTCTATGACTGCACCTTTACCAGTCATGTCACTGGTGCCATAGAATAGCTTCACGTGCTCATTTCCACCCCCACTTCCGGTTTGGTATTCGTGGCTCCTCCACGAAGTTTATCTGATAACGGTTCTCAGAACTGGGGTTATGTGACTGACTACAGCAATGGGAACCTCCTTGTGTGGGGAAGTTGGTGAAAAAACTGTTATTAACACACTGTTATTTAAACATACATTACACTAATATCCCGCACTACCCCCTGAACCTTGTTGTTTCTAGAAATCTATCAAACTCAGTCATCAACATGCAGTCCTCGATGGAACCACCACAGCGTCTGGGGATATCGAATTTAAAGATTCAGCTAATTCTGAATTCCCACATGTCTGCTATCGCTCGCCTAATATTCCTGTTGTGCATCTGCTACTCTTCCTATCATACCCTCTGTCACTGTGATTTTCACTGTTTTAAAAGCGTGTCTCCTCATGACTCAGTGATTGTTTAATTCTTAAAATATTCTGCATTGTGGCCGCAGGAAGCTCGTTAGAATCCGAGTCACTGCATTTTCCTCCTTGTGACTCATGCTGAAGAAACACGGAAAGGAATTTGTTGATTTTACATGAAAGCATTCTCAGAGATTACGATTTCCCCCCATCAAACCCACTCTCTCACACACATCTCTGCGATTCATATTTAAGGATTCAGACTCACCCATTCTCAGAGAATTCCCTCCCTCCCGCAATCACTTACCACCTTTAAGTTCCCCCTCCCATTTCCCTTACAATCACTTTCACATTGACCCCGTTCAGCCTGTGTTGCTGCGCTCACTGTTGCTGGGTGGCCATGCGTAAGTCTCACCATCGGGACCTTCAAACCAGTTGATCCATTTCGATACCGCGGTTGTGAGATCAATCCTCAGGTTGCAGCTTTTACTGACATGGACCTGCGATTTTTGGAACATCAGGCTCAGGAAAAGGGCACAGGGCAACATTGAGGAAAATAAACTTTATTCAAAAAGCACCAGTTTCTGTGGACTTCCGCATCATTTATTTCACTTGTTCATTCGGCTCTAGCGAGACTATTGTGTGTAGTTATGCAATTCACATTATAGCAGGGATGCGACAGCACTGGAAACAATGCAGGGGAGTTTTGCCAGGATATTGTACGGGCTGAAGAAGAGGGATTGGACAAACTGGAGACATACAAGGTTATGGGTCAAGTGATTTTAAAAAGGAGTTAAGCAATTCTTATTGGGCAATACAGATATTCCGTTCCAAGTACGGGTTATAAATAACTGCCCTTCCATTCTCGAAGGGAAATATCACAGGAAGAACTGTGCTATCTGAATCAACGTGGGTGAGTACTACTGCTCCCGGGGAGACAGACTGACAGTGCAAACACGTGACTTCTGAAAGCTGTACCTAGTGTCGGCATTGGAATGAAAATCATTTGGCAGTTTTGCTCCATTGTGAGGTGTTTTCTTATAACAGGAAGCTCAGGATGATATGCATTCTACTGCCCTTTCTTCACTAACCCATACAGCTGAATACCGGCACGATGCAGGACAATTTCTCTCTGTACACCCTCGTCCAATCCTCCAGCACTTTCCCATATGACACCATTCCACGAAATCCCAGGAGGTGTAATGCTGCTCGATTACGATGTTCTCCTCACTGTGTAATGTTCCAGTGATTTATCTTCCCATCACTCAATTTAGCAAACTGCATTTTCGGCTCACAATGTGATATCGTCTAGACCGGGGAGAGAAAAACAGAGCGGGTGACAAACGTGAGTACAACATACGTTCTTTCTGCAAGCAAGAAAAGGTACTGAGCTTCAAGGTCCCTGTCACTGTAACATCCCACTGTGTTCCCATGCCTCCATTTCAGTTTGGTCTGCTGCAGAGCTCCCGCATGGCAAAGCGCACGTTGGAAGAGCGGCACGTCATTTCCTACTGAGAGACCATGCAATCTTCGTATCCAACATCAAGTTCAATCATTTTAGACCCTGTGCACCTTCATTCACCTTCCTGCCCCACCTACACATATCATTCGTTCCAAAGGCGGATCGTTTGGCTCGAAAATCTCTCCCCAGATCCACGAGACCTGTTGGTTTTGTTCAGATATTTCTGCTTTTCTTTGGATAATTTTGTTCTGTTCTGATCGCCAGCCACAGGCAACGTGTGTTTGCACGGGAGGGTGGTCAGAGGAGATTTACCAAGGTGGTGCCCGAGCTCGACCATTCCCCCTGCGAAGATAAGCGAAAGTGAGGGCTGCAGGTGCTGGAGCTCAGAGTCCAGAGTGTCGTGTTGGAAAAGCACAGCACGTCAAACAGCATCTGAAGAGAAAAGAATCGCTGCTTCGGGCACAAGCCATCACCAATCCATTACCAGCCGATGCCTGGAGGAAGAACGTCTCATATTCCACCTTCGGATCTTGCAACCACACGGGATAAATGTGTATTTCCCCAGTTTCATCATTTCACCTCGTCCCCCCATTATTCCAGTCCAAAGCCCCCAAATAGGCACCGGTCTCTGGACCCGGACATCAATTCGCCCCCACCACGGAACTACCATCTTCTCCCTCACCTTCATCTACCTATCGCTTTCACCAACCTGACCAACAACCCCATTCCTCTCCCTCAACACCGACTCAAAATTCTCATTCCTGATGAAGGGCGTATGCCCGATACATCGATTCTCCTGCTCCTCTGATGCTGCCTGACCTGTTGTGCTTTTAAAGCACGACATTCTCGCCACTGCAAAGATAGATGCGCTCGACTGGAGCTCTTTATCTGAGAGCGAAGAAAGCTGAGAGGAATTGTTTAACGTGCACAGAAAGGGGATAGATATGTGATACATGAATAAACTTCTATGGGAAGGGTTAATAACCAGGGATATAGATGAAACGCTAGAGAGAGGATGTTCAGAGAAGATTTAGGAAGAACGTTTGCATCCTGAGAGTGTCGTTTGTCTGGAACTCACTATTTGAAGGTGTGGTGAAGCGAAGGGTCATTAAAATGTTTCAGGAGTACTGAGCCGATCACTTGAGGGGCTAGACCACACACGGATAAGGACCAAGTACTGTAAACTGGGGCGAGAATAAAGAAATGCTTGATGAAAGACTTGTGCACCGTAACTTTGGGTGCAGTAAAATGGAGGCTAGAACAGCTCTGTGGTACATTAAAAGACGTGTTGGACTTCTACTGAATTGTTAAGATTGCGATTCAAAGTTTGTGGATTTGAGTTACAACAGAATCGGAGTATAGTTCAGATTTCTGCTGAATGAATACTGATTCACCGTCAGTTCCTGTCGTCTGGAGGTCTTCTCCCTGCTACTGAACAGAGAAGATTCCTCACTTTCTGGGCGGTGAGTTTTAAGGGAATCATATCACTTGAAACATGATCACCCCAGAATCGACTTCTCATTCGCAAAACCCACTGCGAAAGCCCACTGTCTATAAAGACACCCCCCTCCCACAGTTACAGAGTTTTTCAGCTTATTCTGTGCCTTTTTTCCCTTTGGGCGATATATTGATGTGGATGTTCTGGGAAAAGACATTGATGTGTTTGGTCAGACAAGGTGACATCAAATGGTGGAGTAGCGCTGGCAAGCGAAATGCCCCCCTCCTATTCCTCTCTGTCTGTGCTGTTTCTGACAGAGGGTTTTAAACAATAATATGATGAGGACCCTGTGAATCTACACTACGGAATACCATGGGCCTCCCCTTTATCCCACTGCTCTTACAGCTGGAATACACAGCTCCTGTTGTAGCTTTAGATCAGACAGTGGAGGATTTTCCAGGTGCTCTGTCAAACTACATGCCCCTTCACACAGGTTTCCAACTGGACACGTGGAGCAACGGCAGTGTGGATATTGGGGATTCAGGGACAGTTCTGGCCCCGGTAATAATGCTGAATTTGAGAAATTCAGTATCTCACTCTGGATTCTTAACACGTTACAATTTCAGTATTCAGGAAAACCGTGCAACATGTCCTTGGATGTCGCCATGGTGAAGATTGATGATGAGTGCAGTATCTTTCATGCTGTCAGTAGGAACTTGCAGAAGGAAGTTAATGAAGTGTGGTTGAATCGAATTCTGTGCTAAATTGAAGCAGACCGAATGAGAAGCCCTGTGACAGCGATAATATAACATTCTCTATAAACAACGCTGCGACCCACGGAAACCCAATTTTCAATCAAGTCTATTTTGGTCAACATTTTCCTGTGTCCCATTTCCTGAACCTGATGATCGAATAGTCACAGAACCATATCAGTTCCTCCTCCTCTGCCTTAGCTTTAATTTCAGAACCACAGCAAAAGTAGAACATGCGGGTCAAAGGTCCCAGAGGTACGAGTAGGGCACTTTATAGGCTTGCTGCCGGCGGCTCCAGTGGAGCAACCGATCCGCTCTTGGCACTGAACAGTGTGTTAAAATGCCGCAGTTGTAATTTCAATCCTTACCTAACGCTGGTTTTACTGACGTTAATCAGGAATTATTGGAGCATCAGACTGAAGCGTAGTTGAAGAATAATGTCGAATAAAGCAGCATGATTCTAAAACTCCAGTTTCTGATTTGTGGGATTGTTCTGTCTTTGGGAAAGGTATCAATTATTAATGGTAAAACTGCACATATCCCCCACGTTGACTATCCATCAATGGATCAAGAAACAGAGGTGATATTTTAGCTTGATGACGTTTTTCAAATCTCTGAAACTGCAATGGATTATATTCTTGAAAAGGCTGTTAAACTCGTTTCATATCATCCTGTTTGCTGCAAACTCACACAGCTCATGAAACCGTTCGAAAGGAATTCGATTTATCTCTTAGGGTAGATTGAATGTTGTCAGCGAATCTGGTAAAGTCATGACATATAGTTTTGCTGCTGTGCAGAACAGAGGGTTCCAACAGGAGTAAGGATAATTCTTGTCGCTGGATTTTTCGGGAGGAGATCAGTGAGTTTTAAAAGGTCTCAGTCCCGTTCCTGGTTATTGTGAACAAATGTTCAAGGCAACAGATGGCAAAGATAATTGTGCTTGACATTGACAGGTCCATTCCTACTCACTAGAGTTACAATTGTATTACAGATCACATGAGTGGTGGAGATGATGATCATTATGGCAACTTGAGAGAGTGCGACAATTAATCCCACGTTCTTAGTCTCACTCTATACCATAAACCATTTAGCCAGTGGACTGAGGTAACCGGCTTCCAATTAATGCAAAGCTAAAACAAACAGCTTAGTACATTAACAATTTGTAGTAGTTCACGTCGAATCAGCTGCTACACCTTTCAACACCACCAGCTCTTCTTACACTTAACATGTCCAGTTGCAGGTATGATGCAATTTCTTTCCAATGAACGCTAAACAATTTGTGAGTGTGTCACTTTTGCCTCCCCATCCAGGTAGCCCAGAATCCCTGCCCCTATTAAATTCGCTCTTTGTGTGTCTGCAACTGGCCTTTGAAATATGCTGGAATCATCTTCTAATTTTGTTTTCTGTCTGAAAAGTAATCTGCGATTTCAAAATCTCAGAATAAAAAATACCTGCTGCAAACTTCGTTGTCTTTCCTCGCTGGTTTTGAAGCTCTAACCTTTCGTTATACACTTACCTGAACGAGGTAATTTCCCTCTTATTTACCCTTACCAACCTCACATCCGCTGGAAAACCTCCATTAGGGTACAACTCAGTCATTCCTGATTGATGTCGCGTGAATCTTCATCTATTCCACCATCTTATTAAATCCCTTCTTTTCTTTTATCGTGGCTATACCTCCCAGTAAATCTAATTTCCATCGTCTCTAACGATTTTGTATCAAGGGAACTCTGACCATATCCTTCCGAACCAAATTGAACCCCCCAACCCCCGTGTATTTCATCAGTAAATCTCGCCCTGAGAAATGATGCTGGGTCTAATTCAACTCATGAAAACTTACCACTATGCTATGCAATCTCATTACTGGTACAGGAAAGATGAAGGCTATTTCACTTACAGCTGAATCTGTTGGTTGCAGCAACATTGGGTCAAATCGCAGTCACATAGGTGACTGTTGTTCTCATTTTTATTTCTTCTCAACGTGTGCTGAAGTAACACAGTGCTAAATAAATTAATATTGTTAGACATAAGTAAGGAGGCGTGTTAAATCTGAGGTTAGGAGAATAGGGCAGTTTTGATTAACATAGACCAGAGATTGTTCAAATCTCAGGCACATGAGATTGACAGAGAGCGATGTTGAGAGAAATAGACTGTCTTGGCAAATGCCAGTGTTATGAAGTTGTAGGTGTAATGTACTTTTAATGGTGCTGAAATGTCTGGCGAGCACAAGGAGTCCAGAACAAGGCAACAACATAACATTTGGTCAAAACAACTAAGAACCGTGTTACATGGATACAAAAATCAAATTTAAATTCGGCCAATCAGTTTAAATTATGTCCCAATCAAGTTGAAATTTGGTAATTTTAAAATGTTAAAACCAATGAAACGATCCGACGTTTTGTGCGACAAATATCAGATATTTTAAACAGTTAACCAGAGCGGCAAAGAACAGCAAAGAGAGCAGCTAAAAGACCAACAGATGGAGGATGGCAGTAAAATCTCCAAGAGGTGACTATCTGGAGATATAAATTGCATCGAAAAATTGCATCAACACCGACCTCGAGAAAAACATCTACAGAGGAAGATACAAAGAGAAGATTCGGCAACTAGCTGGTTTGTAAATTTAAACATTTTTGTAAAAGTTATTGGGGTCGGAGTGAGGGAAGGTATTGTAGAGCAGAAGGTTTAGAGAAAAGAGTTATAGGTTGATTATTCTCTGTTATAAAAGTAGTAAAGTTGTTATTTTTAACTTTAAGTAGTGATTTTTGGGTTGGTTCTTTGCCTCTGGAATTTTAACAGAATGCAGCAAGGGGTGAATCCTTTCTGTTTTGCTGGTTTCCATTAGCAGAGGGGGTTTACCCCGTCACGTAACACCAGATTCTGTGGTTGCTTTGTTGTTTTGCTAATTTGTGCATTTTGCCTCAGTAACGATTTTGACGTTGTCCCCTCTACACAAAACCTCCGTGCTTTTGCACCATTGTACAAAAGGTGCAGTGTGTCCAAGCGACAGGGATCCCTACAATAACATTCGACGCTGATTCAATCTATGTATCGTGTTATTGACGCATGGAAACAGCACTGCGCACTCTCCTCCAGCCTGGAAAACGATCCCCACACAGTTAATGTTACATCCCGCTCTCAAGGGGCTTTTCATTCCATCGCTTTCAATTCCTCACAGAATCCGTTTCAACAGAATTTGTCACTGAGTCATTTCTTTGTTTGTGCTCAAATCCGGTGAGTGGAGGGTCACAGTTGGAGCGTGCTGACCCCATAGCCCAGAGATTAGACCATACTCTGTGAACTGTACTCTGCTGTTCATCATTTCACTGACAGCAGGTAGACGTATCTATGCTCTGCGACATTTTCACGCCTGTTTTAAGAAGCAAGATAAACAGTTCCTGGTTCTGCTTTTGTTGTCACACAGACCAAGATTGTAAATGCTGGGAACATGCACTGGTCGAGACTGTTTGCTCTCCCACATCGGCTTTCTCCCCAGCAGGTGGTAAGATGATGGTCTGAATCGCTTTCTTCTGTTCCCTGTCACTCTGGGATGATGTGAGCTGTGAAATCTGTTCTCTGAGCTGTCGGTAACGTGATAAAACTTATACACATCAGGTGCAACGTGTCTGAGCGACAGGACTCGCTGCAGTGACATCCCATGCTGATTCAGACAGCAGAGCCCTCGCTGTGACTTCGAGAAGGACAAAGACACAGATGACTGGGAGAGATTCTCTCTTTCCCTGCAGTTCTTCACATTTCTATCTGTCTCAGATGGCGTTATTTGCACAAGGTTCCCGAAAGATTATTAAGTCCTGTGCATGCGCGATCTCTCTTTTGTGCAGCTTTCCAGAATTTCCATAACTCCCTCTACCTCTAACCCCCTACCGCGCTCCACAACCCCGTGTTTGATAGTGGGCTGAAAAGCGTGTTCATGTTTCTCTCCCACAACACTAATTGCCAATTGAAGATGAGTTCGTCCAGCTGCTAATGATGGGAGCCCGCTTGCAAAGGAAGTGGCTCGTACAGCCTCCGGGGAACCGGACGTCAGAATGGCAAGGAGCTGTTATTAAAACTCAGTGCGGCCTTCCCTCCGAAACACCAGAAAATCCCTATTTTTTAAACAAGGAAACTCCCCTGATTTATGGATCATGCTTCTGTTGCGGTTCTGGCTTGTTGGTCTTGGGTGCAATATCGCCTCGGGTGGGTGATGTTCGTGTGAGAAGTCACACTTGAGTACTGGAGTTTTGCATTTGGTTCTATTTTTGACGCAGAATGTATAATTTTGATGAGCTCGAGTTCAGAACAAGACACCAAAGCTTAAAGACACACAAAAGCAACTTCTTGGAGGTCGTTACAAGACTGAGAAATGGATTCCCTAACTCCAAATGATGCTGATCCTGTTAATGTGGATTTTGCCGAGTGCATGTCCTGTGTGGAGTAACCTGAAAGCCTTAATCAGTCCAACATTTTGTTTTACTTATGCTGTGATCTGCATGTCCTTGATTAGTATGATTTGCCTTTACCAATCGCAAACAAAAGTTTTCACTGTACTGAGGTTCATGTTATAATCAATCAATCAAATAAAGTCAATCAATCGACCGACATGAACATTTCCTTATTGTTTGGGGGCTGCATAGCCTCACTTTGCACTGTGACATATTTTGTGATTCTGAGTGAAATCACAGTTAAACCAACAGAATATGGCAAGTTAGTCACAGGTTATATTGACACAGCCGGGACACATCTGTGCTACAGTGTGTCACACAATAATAGTGAAGACCTTTTGAAATCATCCTCTGAGGTACAAGCCACGCGCCAGACGAAAAGCTGAAGACTGTGTGAGGCTGCTGTGGTCAGCGCTAACAGAGCGGCCCAGTGGGGCGTATTGGGCTCATAACCATGAAATTAATGGATTGAAAACATCCTCTACTCGTTGACAATTCCATGTTTCAGTGTGTGTACTGCCCCCTCCAGTGTTTCTCTATAATAGATCTCCATTCTACGCATTGCGTGCTGTTTCATTTCTGCTTCCTTTCATTCAATGTATCAGAAATGAATATTTCATACTGATACACACGGGAAATTTACACAAATGAGGAAACACACTTGTGAAGTTCTGGAACATCTTTCCCTGTTCTCTGTCGGTGTGCTCTGATCTGATTCGCAAAATCTCTTGCCAGAGCTGGGAATAAACTGGTGAAGGTGAGATACATCAGTTGTAGAGTGCTCTATGCGCATGACGCCCTGCATTTCTTCCCCATGCCGTTTCACACAGCAGTGTTCTTCCTGTGAAATAAAAAGCTGTGAATTACAATTGGATCAATTTGTTGGAGATAGAATTGCGATACAGGGACATCTCCACATTATTAGGACATACATCACCAACTATGAATAACCACAGGGATTATATAAGCGTCAGAGAGTCGCTATGGACTCGATGGGCTGAAGAGCTTCTATCGGCGCGTGAGTGACGCCACGGATTGATGCTGTCCCTCTTCCTGTCTCTGGGACAGAGTGGCTGATGGTGAAACAAAGTCTCATTGTTAACCCTATCTTCTGCGTTAAACTGTCTGCAGGCCCGCAGCTCAGGGACGTGGGGATGGCTCTCAGTGAGTGAGACTTTCAATCGAATTGTCTTTATCCAGGAAAGTTGGGGTTCAGATGTTCACTGCTGCCCGATTGCAGCAAAGAAGCCGATGTTAGTGTTACAAAAGCCTTTCTGCAGGATTGCTGTGTGAAGATGGATTTCGAACAGCAATCAGGCTGCACAAAAATGCCCTCACATGATTTTATCTGAGGGTGGAGAGTCCGGAGTACATTTGTGTCTTACCCACCAGCTCAACATCTTTATCGTTGGCTCAGATAAATGATATTTGCAGGAAGCTCCCAATCAAATTTGCTGATTCGCAGCACTTGATGGAACTGGCCGTGCCGATGACAGCGAGCTTTAGAGTGTAACCACACTTGCCTCTCCTCACACTGCTTGCCGGTGGAGGGAAATAGCTGAATACTCTGCCGATAGAGACAACTTAGTCCAAGCAGAAGGGATAAAGAGTACTGTTCTGTGAACAAGGAGACAAAATGTCAAGGCGATATTCTGAAAACACTTTGATGCTTAAAAATCTGAGAACAAATTGGGATGTAGTTGGACCTGACCGAATCTCAGCTGGTTTGGTGTTGGCAATGTAAGAGTGTCTAGGGCATGATCTTCGCTCAGCAGCTTGTGGTTAATACTGGCATGGGAGAATGTCTTACTTCAAGTTGCCATCTAGCCTTGGTTGTTTGACTTCACTTTTGCTCAGTCGTCCTATCAACTGTCTGATAAAAAGATGTAAATCATTAAGTTGCACTCTTTGAAATAACTTTGAGTTTTGGGGTCAGAAGTGTCATTGTAGTGGGCATGGCACAGTACCACATGTGGTGGAAGTCAAACAAGTGTTAGAGGATGTTCACCCACAGAATCGCACTCTGAATAAATCCACCATCTGGATATTTGCATAGTTCTGGGTGTGAAACTTTAGGAAGTGGGGACGTGAAATGATTGAAAACAGCGCTGAACAGGTTGATGAGAATAGTGTGGTATATGAGGAATATGAACAATAAAGGTCATTTGGAAAGTTGGGACAGGACTTTTTGGAGAGCAGAAGGCCAAAAGCTGGCCTTGTTCAACCTTTCCAAGACATGAGTAGGTTAGACAGAGGGAATAAGGAAGGGGAAATGCTCCCTACGCCTGAAAGGATCGAGAACGATTCGGCAGAGTTTTAAAGATATTAGTAAAAGAAGAAAAATGTACATGAGGAGAGATGTTTTCACATCGGGAGTAGTTAGGGTCTGACATTGACAAATACGCAGTTTCAATCGAGTTGTTGACAAACTAATTCAATGTTCATGTTGAAAGCAAAAATGTGTAGAGTTACAGGGAGAAGTCAAGAGAATGATACGAAAAGAGAAGCACATTTATCTCTGTAGAGAGCCAGCACAGCTAAGGTGTTTTGTTACACATTTGTGATTCTGACTGGAATCACAGTTCGACCAACAGGATGTAGGAAGTTAAAAAACGGTGATATTGGCAAAGCCGGGACACATGACACAATAGAAGGTTATCCAGCAAGTAAATGTCACAGGGAGGATGGCGCTGTCTGCAAATCCTGCAGGATGTCCTGCGGATCAGACACAGGAAATTTCACTATTCGAACCGAATCAGCCCGATGAATGGGAGCCAAGGAGCCGGAGGCGCCAGCTTCAGAACTCAATTATGAAAGAAGCTTAGGCTCGAGTCCCCACACTGCAATTTCTGTGGCTGCGGCGTGTTGAAATAATAAGCAGGATCGGAGTTTGCCTTATGGAGACGGGGTCAGTGTCCATCTTGTCATGATCGTGTTCGCCTCCCACATGGTAAATCGCGGGCTCAAGCTGCATTACGTTCCTGGCAAGTTGAGCTTGTACTGGAACCGAATGCAGACTGTTATTTCATCTCTGTTGTGAAACAAAGTCCTGCGGTGACTCGACTCGCCCTAATTTGATTTTCTGGCGAATGGAAAAATCGTTCCGATGAATTTCGGTGTCATATGTTATTGAATTTCTGCCATTTCCTTCATTTCGGTCCTGGAAGGGACAGTCAAGACTGTGATCTAATCGAGACTGTGAGTGGTGAAATTCACTTATTATGACCCATTCTTATTAGGTTCTTTCTCTCTTTTCAGTATTGACTGGGAAATGGTGGTGGCTGCCACAAAGCCGCAGGAATGGCGGTAGGGTCTGGTTCCGGTAGTTTAGTGGTCATCGCGTTCGTCTAAAACGCGAGAAGTCCCCAGTTCGAAACTGGGCAGAAACTGCGTTGTTCTTCAACTGCAGCATTTAACATGGACAAGAACGGAGCCTTCTTGCTTGCTTTCCCATCTGCAAACTGCCATCGAATTTGCTTGAACAAATCTGCTCTCGTAGTGAAATGTCATGCAACTCCATTTAATTACTGTGCAAAGTATTGTAATTTTTTCTCCAACCTGGTTGTGATCATATGCCATTCTGTTTGAGAGTGTAGTTACTGCCTCCTGGTCCTTCCACGAAAAGCAGTACCGCATTGGCATTCCTTGCGCAGGCGGCCCGTTTCCAAGACAGGGAAGAAGCTGATGCGCTGGTGTCACAGCGCACCACGGATTCCTGAACTAATCGGTCTGTCAAATGTACCCCCAAAGTCGTCTATGAAAGACATCATTTGGAAGCTGTCTGTCGTTATTCAACGTGCGAGAGTTGTCACCAGATGTCCTGAATCATGTTTTGGAGCAGTTCGCACGTTAGTGGCTCATTCAATCATCAACAGCAATGAAAGAAATGACACTCTCAGGGGAACCTCTGCACCTGTGCTTTCATAGCGTCGCTAGCATTAAGGTGCGCCCCGGGATCTAACCACGTTGGAACTGAAACGGAGGAATCGACAGCGAGGCTACAGAATGACATCGCATCCATTTGGTTTTCTTTAAATCACTGACGAGCAGGAAAATGTAAACGGGGAGGGCGAGTGGGGAAGTGAGGCAGTTGCAGCTCTGGTGAAATTCCTTCTTTGTGATTCACTCAGCAACCAGAGACGTGTGAAGGTGACTCAGACGCGAGAGCTCTTCACATCGAGAACAAAAAGCACTCAAGGGCAGTTAGCACCTCTTCTGGAGTCGGGGTGGGGTGAGCTAATTACCTTTTGACTTCCGTTACTATGTTCAGAAACTGCCTTTTAGATTGATGTGAACAGAAACTGGATTTCTAATAAGCACCGTGGAATTTAGCAAAATTTATTGAGTCGCTTCTCGTCGACTCAGTTGTTATCCATGTGGCTCATATCCAGGTGTGAACACCTCTGCAGCAAATTGCACGGTTAAGGCAAAAAGGCAAGGAAAGTGTCATCTCGAACTGGCTCCGAGGTCGGAGCATCCTCACAATGTGATCTGTCGTTCTCGGATTGTAATGCTACCTCCGGTTTTAGGGTGGAGAACATTCTTTGGGACTCTTATTCTGCAAAACAGACACAGTGACTGAAACGATGCTGCACGGTATGATGTGGAACACGGCCTGCTCAGCTTTGTGCATTTTCCCTGTAGTCCGGTGTGTTTCATGTTCCGTGTAAACGTGAAAGTTGTCCTGTTTCGATCAAAGGGTGAAATCATTTAGCAAAGCAAGAATCGAAATTGCAGTAATGTCAAGCAGCTCATGGTAATTTGACCAAATCATAACCGATCGTATGTTCTCACGCACTCACAGATACATTTGTAGCTGAAAAGAGTCTGAGAAGATAAACTCAGCTTAGCATTGACATTTATCTGGATTGATGGGCTATCATTATCTGCTGCGAAATTGATATTGTAGACGGGCACATCGCAGCAGTTGTGCGAGTCGGAGAGGGATCATGGAACCCTTTTCACGTGTTGTTATGCAGCATCACAATTGGAAGTGCAAGAAAATGGGGGCGCGCGGTTGGCTGGTAGTGTGGCCGAGCGGTCTAAGGCGCTGGATTTAGGCTCCAGTCTCTCGACGGAGGCGTCGGTTCGGATCCCACCGCTGCCATTTCTGCTGATCGCTTCCAACGACACAGTTTGTTAAAATGCTGTTTCGACTCCTGCTGCATTTCTGTTTAAAACGGAAGAAAAATGTGTGTGCTTCCCAGGCAATCAACTGTGTTGTGGAAAGTGCCGATTTTTCCGGTTCCGGGCTGTCATGATCGTGCTCGCCTCCCGCGCGGAAAATCGCAAACAGCTCTGCTATCCCAGGCAAGTTGACTGGAACCGCATGGAGGCTGTTATTTCATTGCTGTTGTGAAACAAAGTCCTGCGGTGGCTCGACTCGTCGTTATTTTGTTTTCTGCCAATGGGAAAAGCGTTCCAATGAATTGCGATGTCACATGTTATTGAATTTGTCCCATTTCCTTCATTTCCGTCCTGGCGACATCGGAAGGGAAAGGTAATGTAATCGAGACTGTGATTGGTGAAATTCACTTTTTATGGCCCATTCTTATTTTGTTCTTTCTTTCTCTCTTTTCAGCATTGTCTGGGAAGTGGTGGTGCACTCAGGTTCCAGTATGTTTGAAAGAGAAGTTTGGAATTGCCCTGTTGTTAGTTGTGAGATTACTTTATGGCTCATGCCCCCAGCCTGTCTCACATTTTGCATTCATGCTCGCTGTGTCTGAAAACGCATTTGGTTTGCCAGTTTTGTTTGTGTTCCGTGTTAAATTCTTTCTGTTTTGCGATTCGCTCAATACATTTCTGAGGTAACTTCCAGCCGCAAAAATCCTCAACTGAGAATCTGGGAAAATTTCCCGCAGTATGGTCAGTCGGAGCAAAAGTAAGGAAGTCGTTCGTTTCTGCAGTGTTTCACAATGCTACTTGTCCCGTGAGCAGTCGAACAGACTAAATGATACTGCCACAGACTGCGATGGCAAGCTCCGCTAAAAAGTAATCCTTTACAGCAGGTGTAAGCAACACAATGTTATTGGCGCACACCGCGTGGAAACAGATACTTCCGTGTATCTCGTCCATGCTCACCACATAGCCATGATTAAACAAGTCCCATTAAACAACGAGCTATTGGAAACAGAAAGGTGAAAGGTAAAATGGCTTCAATTTTCAGTGCTGGATGCCACTGAGCCTCCGCAGAGGAGATTGCGGCATGTTTCTGTAGTGTAGTGGTCGTCACGATTGCCTTTCGTGCGAAAGGTCCCCAGTTCAAAACTGGGCAGAAACTGCTTTGTTCTTCAACTACAGCATTTAACATGGACAAGAACGGAGCTTTCTTGCTTGCTTTCCCATCTTCAAACCTGCCTTCGAATTTGCTTGAACAAATCTGCACTCATAGTGAAATGTAATGCAACTCCATTTGATTACTGTGCAAAGCATTGTAACGTTTTTCTCCAACCTGGTTGTGATCATATGCCATTCTGTTTGAGAGTGTAGTTACCGCCTTCTGATCCTTCCACGAAAAGCAGTACTGCACTTGCATTCCTTGCGCAGGCGGCCCGTTTCCAAGACAGGGAAGAAGCTGATGCGCTGGTGTCACAGCGCACCGCGGATTCCTGAACTAGTCTGTCTGTCAAATGTACCCCCAAAGTCTTCTATGAAGGACATCATTTGGAAGCTGTCTGTCGTTATTCAACTTGCGTGAGTTGTTACCAGAGGTCCTGAATCATGTTTTGGAGCAGTTCGCACGTTAGTGGCTCATTTAATGAGTAACAGCAATGAAAGAAATGACACTCTCAGGGGAACCTCTGCACCTGTGCTTTCATAGCGTCGCTAGTATTAAGGTGCGCCCCGAGATCTAAGCCACGTTGGAATTGAAACGGAGGAATCGACAGCGAGGCTACAGAATGACATCGCATCCATTTGGTTTTCTTTAAATCACTGACGAGCAGGAAAATGTAAACGGGGAGGGCGAGTGGGGAAGTGAGGCAGTTGCAGCTCTGGTGAAATTCCTTCTTTGTGATTCACTCAGCAACCAGAGACGTGTGAAGGTGACTCAGACGTGAGAGCTCTTCACATCGAGAACAAAAAGCACTCAAGGGCAGTTAGCACCTCTTCCGGAGAGGGGGGTGGGGTGAGCTAATTACCTTTTGACTTCTGTTACTATGTTCAGAAACTGCCTTTTAGATTGATGTGAACAGAAACTGCATTTCTAATAAGCACTGTGGAATTTAGCAAAATTTATTGAGTCGCTTCTCGTCGACTCAGTTGGTATCCATGTGGCTCATGTCCAGGAGTGAACATCTCTGCAGCAAATTGCACTATTTAAGCTAAAATGCAAGGAAAGTGGCTTATCGAACTGGCTCCGAGGTCGGAGCATCCTCACAATGTGATCTGTCGTTCTCGGGTTGTAATGCTACCTCCGGTTTTAGGGTGGAGAACATTCTTTGGGACTCTTATTCTGTAAAACAGACACAGTGACTGAAACGATGCTGCACGGTATGATGTGGAACACGGCCTGCTCAGCTTTGTGCATTTTCTCTGTAGTCCGGTGTGTTTCATGTTCCGTGTAAACGTGAAAGTTGTCCTGTTTCGATCAAAGGGTGAAATCATTTAGCAAAGCAAGAATCGAAATTGCAGTAATGTCAAGCAGCTCATGGTAATTTGACCAAATCATAACCGATCGTATGTTCTCACGCACTCACAGATACATTTGTAGCTGAAAAGAGTCTGAGAAGATAGACTCAGCTTAGCATTGACATTTATCTGGATTGATGGGCTTTCAATATCTGCTGCGAAATTGACATTGTAGCCGGACACATCCCAGCAGCTGTGCGAGTCGGAGAGGGATCATGAAACCCTTTTCATTTGACTTTGCATCTGTTATTATGCAGGAGCACAATTAGAAATGCAAGAAAAGGGGAGTCGCGGCTGGTTCGTAGTGTGGCCGAGCGGTCTAAGTCGCTCTATGCAGATTCCAGGCTCGAAAGAGGCGTGCGTTCGAATCCCACCACTGTCGTTCCAGCTTATCAACCCCAACGCTGCGGCTTTGTTAAAATGCTGTTTCCATCCCCACCGTATATTAATGCTGAAAAAAAAGTAAAATGGGTTTGTTTCCCAGGGAATTAACTGTGGTGTGGGAAAGTGTCAAAGTGTCTCTGCTGTCGTGATCGTGTTTGCCTCCCGCGCAGAAAATCACAACCGCTTCTGCCGTTCCAGGCAAATTGAGCTTTTACTGGAACCGAATGGAGACTGTTATTTCATCGCTGTTGTGAAACAAAGTCCTACGGTGACTCTAATCGTTGTTATCTGGCTATCTGGCTAATGGCAAAATCGTTCCAATGAATTTCGATGTCATACGTTATTGAATTTTTCCCATTTCCTTCATTTCCGTGTTGGAGACATCGGAAGGGAAAGGTAATCTAATCGAGACTGATTGGTGAAATTCACTTTTTATGGCCAATTCTTATCAGCATTGTCTGGAATATGGTGGTGCGCGAAGGCTGCAGTATGTTTGAAAGAGTAGTTTGGAATTGCCCTGTTGTTTGTTGTGAGATTACTTTATGACTCATGCCCTCGGACTGTCTCACAATTAGCGTTCATGCATCTCTGTGTCTGAAAATGCATGAGGTATGCCAGTTTTGTTTGTGTTCCGTGCTAAATGCTTTCTGTTTTGCGATTCGCTCAATACATTTCGAGTTAACAGCGTTTCTGAGGTCACTTCCAGCAGCAAAAATCCTCAACTGATGATCTGGGAAAATTTCACAGAGTATGGTCAGTCGGAGCTAAAATAAGGAAGTCGTTCGTTTCTGCAGTGTTTCACAATACTACCTTTCCCGTGAGCAGTCGAACAGACTCAATGATTGTGCCACAGACTGCGACGGCAAACTCCACTAAAAAGTAATCCTTTGAAGCCGGTGTAAGCAACACGACGTTATTGGGGTGCACCGCGTGGAAACAGATACTGCGGGGTATCTCGTCCTTGCTCACCACATAGCCAAAATTAAACAAGTCCCGTTCCCTAGCATTTGGCCCCAATCCCTCTAAACGCATCCTATCCAGAAACTCACCCGATTACCTTTGCAATTTTCTGAGTGTAATAGCCTCCTCCACTTCCTCTGATAGCTCATTCCATACACGCACAACCTTCTGTGTGGGAAATGTGCCTCAGGTCCTTTGTCAATTTCAGCCCACTCACCTTAAACCCATGCTCTCGAGTTTTCAACTCACCCCAACTTGGGTAAAACACGTAAATACTCAGTTTACAACCCTTCCATAAGGTCATGTCGCAGCCGTTACGGCAGCAGTGATAACCAGTGAGCCAACTTACGGCCCTGTACAATATTGCAAGGCACATGCGGACGCGTTTGAAATGCGATTCCTGTCAAAGATCCTCTACTTTTGTTGTTGACCTTATTAGGAACAATAAATCCTGATTCTCTGACCAAGAAATGAACCCAAACCACAGCGGTGAAAGCGCTGCATCGTAACCATGAGTCGAGCAGGAAGGACGGCATGTGCAGTTGTATCGTCTCTCAGCAGCACAGCTTTCTTTTCCAGCGATGAGAAATTTCTATCAAAAAAGAATGTTCGTGACACCGTTCTTTTGCAGCACAGAATAATACATTATGTCAGTGCCAGTCATTAAACATCCATCCATTCTCCTTTCCAGTTACCACTACTTGGCCCACAGCCTGACGTCTGAAGTGTTCATTTCAATGAGACTTTCCATGCAAAGTTTTAATCTCAAATGAACCAGCGATAGAGACTGAAGTCAGATACCGTCACATTTGTTCCTGACCTGGGGAGAACTGAACCTCATTTTGACCCAAAGAGGGAACGATACAGACACATCTTTTGACAGCGACGAAGGACTCAGGAGAGCCCAATTTCGATAAAATGAAGAATTGAACAGTCTGGCCTCTTCTTTGTTCACTATTAGCTTTAAAACCCGTTTCTGTTTACATAGGTAAACTGGCAGGAGGCTGTCCTTCTAAGACTGCCCCAATCGTGAATATTTGGAAACTGCTAAACGGTGATTTCTCCACCTCTGGGGCAGCCTGGCTAGCTATGCTCTTCCAGCCTCCTATCTGTTTAATTTGGATTCCAGCACATTCCTACAGAAGGAACGGAAGCACACAGCCGCATCCCTGTACGTTTTCGTCCTGCACTGTTTCACCGTTACTTGACTGCTGCTACTGAGTCACGTTGTTCTTCTTGCCAAACAAAGGCATTCTTCGCATCAGAAGCTTGTCATTCTCATATTCCTCGAAAGAAAAACACGGATGTGGACTTCCAAACTGAAACAGATGAGGCATGGTCTGCGTAAAAAAATGACTTCCAGCTGTTCCTTCAAAAATGTTTCCTAACAACATATAGAACGCACCTTCGGATGCTTGCTGCAATAGTTGTAAGAAAATTCAGCAAGGCTGCCGTGAGAATGGAGGTTACAACTCCTGGTTTACAAAACCAGGGCTCGAACCACTGAGTTAAGGAAGCACTAACGTCTTGAGACTGACAAAAGATGATGACCTCGAGCAGAACAAATTTTGTCAAATCGGTTTTGTGATACAAGCTTCGTTTTGTGTGACAAAATACGACTTGAAACCCACTTCTTTGATCGCTTGTTTGTTATAACACTTTGTCAGCTTCCCAATATCTCATAATGTGACAGGGATCAACATTTGTTTAAACTCACACAGAGGAAATGTTTTGAAGTTTCTATTATGTAAAAGGCACGTTGTAGTGTTAATACCAATTAATTGTCCTTGATTTCAGCATGTATTACAGTTTTTCTTCATCACTTGGTGAGTAATTCCTTTCCTATAGCCCTGTGCGATTTACATAGCGATGGGATTTCATAATTTATGGCTTTGGCAGATGACGTTTAGGCACCAAACGTGAAACAGTTCAAATCGAACATGCTCTGGAGGTTGGTATTCGATGGAATGCACATATCTGAGAGAGCACTTTAAAACATAATCTCGGGTGTCGTGTCCGCTGGCTGGGTTGGCATACTATTGACCAGCTCTGTTTGTTCTTGAGTGGGCTGGACGACATGACAGTGATACATAGAGGGAAGACAGTCAAGAGATTTGTAGAAAATGATGAAACCTTTGAAATTTAGCTGCCCAGTGATGGCTGATCAACCCTTGTTGTGAATACACCCACATGCAGAGGAGGTATTGGAAGACATCAGGATTACATCATTGGGTGAATAACCTGCAACTCCTTCCCTTCCACCATCAGGGAGCCCGTGTGGAAAGATAAAGCTGCGAAGGCCGCATTGCACGTTTGGGAAAATGGGCGTTGGTAAAAATGTCATTCAGATAATGAACAATGAAACAGTGAACAGAACGCAAGTACACCCTTGAACAGAAGCTGAGGGAGTTAGAGCATAGAACATAGAACATTACAGCGCAGTACCGTCCCTTCGGCCCTCGATGTTGCGCTGACCTGTGTACCAATCTGAAGCCCACCTTACCTACATTATTCCATGTCCGTCCATATGCTTGTCCAATGACGACTTAAATGTACTTAATGTTCGGGAATCTACTACCGCTGCAGGCAAAGCGTTCCATACCCTTTCTACTCTCTGAGTAAATAAACTACCTCTGACACCTGTCCTCTATCTATCATTCCTCAATTTAAAGCTATGCCCCCTCGTGCTGGTTGTCGCCATTCTTGGAAGAAGGCTCTCCCTATCCACCCTGCCTCACCCTCTGAATATAATATATGTCTCTGTTAAGTCACTTCTCAACCTTCTTCTCTCTATCGAGAAAATTACGAGTCCCGCAGCCTTTCCTCGTAAGACTTTCCCTCCATACCAGGCTACATCCGAGTAAATCTCCTCTGCACCCTTTCCAAAGCTTCCATATCCTTCTTATAATGCGGTGACCAGAACTGTACACAATACTCCAAGTGTGGCCGCACTAGAATTTTGTGCAGCTGTAGCATAACCTCATGGTTCCAGAACACGATCCCTCTATTAATAAAAGCTAAAACACTGTGTGCCTTCTGAACAACTCTGTCAATCTGGGATGGCAACTTTCAAGGACCTGTGTACCTGGACACCGAGATCTTTCTGCTCATCTACACTACTAGGAATCTTACCATTAATCTAGTACTTTGCATTCCTCTTACTCTGACCAAAGTAAATCACCTCACACTTGCCCGCATTAAATTCCATTTTCCACCACTCAGCCCAGCTCTGCAGCTTATCTATATCTCGCTGCAACCTTCTACGTAACTCGTCACTATCCACAACTCCACCAACCTCAGTGTCATCTGCAAACGTACTAACACACCCTTCTACACCCTCATCCACGTCGTTTATAAAACGAACAGCAGTGAACCCAACAGCGATCCTTGCGGCTCAGCACTGTTAAGTGGACTCCAGGAGCAACATTTCCCAACAACTACCACCCTGTGTCTTCTTTCAGCAAGCCAATTACTGACACAAACTGCTTTATCTCCAACAATCTCATTCCTCCGGATTTTTTACAATAGCCTACTGTGGGGAACCTTATCGAACGCCTTGCTGAAATCCATATACACAACATCATCTCATCTACCTGCTTGGTCACCTTCTCAAGAACTCCATAAGGTTTTTGTGGCACGACGTGACCTTCACAAAACTATGCTGACTATCCCTAATCAAATTATTCTTTTCTAGATGATTATAAATCCTATCTCTTATAACATTTTCCAACACTTTACCAACAACTGAAGTGAAGCTCACTGGTCTATAATAAACAGGATTGTCTCTACTCCCATTCTTGAACATGGGAACCACATTTGCTATCCTCCAGTCTTCTGGCACTATTCGTGTAGACAATGACGATTTAAAGATCAATGCCAAAGGCTCGGCAATCACCCCAATGGCTTCCCAAAGGATCCTAGGATAAATCCCATCCGGTCCAGGGGACAAATTCACTTTCACACTCTTCAGGATTTCTAATACCTCCTCCTCCTCGTCCAGTTGCCTGTATCTAAGTATTCTCCTCGACAACATTGCCGTTTTCTAGACTGAATACTGTTGAAAAGTATTCAGTTGGTGCTTCCCCTATCTCCACTGACTCTGCACACAACTTCCCCCACTAATTTCCCTGATTGGCCCTAATCTTACTCTCGTCATTCTTTTATTCCTTAAATACACATCGAAAGCCATCGGTTTAACCCTGATTCTATCGGCCAACAACTTCTCACGTCGCCTACTGGCTCATCTGAGCTCTCTCTTTAGGTATTTCCTGGCTACCTTGTAACCATTAAGCGCCCTAAATGAGCCTTCTTCTTCCTCTTGACCAGAGAATCTACTTCCTTCGTAAACCACGGCTCCCGCGCTCTACAGCTTTCTCCCTGCCTGACAGATTCATACTTATCATGGACACACAGTAGCATTTCCTTGAATTAGCTCCACATTTCTAACCTGCCTACACTGCAGTTTCCTTCTCCATCCTGTGCTTCCTAAATCCTGCCTCATCGCATCATAAGTGACGTTTCCCCAGCTGTAACTCTTGCCCAGTGGTAAACACCTATCTATATCTATCACAATAGTAAACTCAACAGAACGGTGATCTCTATCACCAAAGTGCTCACCTACTTCCCAGTCTAACACTTGGCCGGGCTCATTACCCATTACCGAATCTAATGTGACCACGCCCCTTGTTGGCCTGTCTACATAATGTGTCAGGAACCCCTCCTGCACACAGTGGACAAAAACTGACCATCTATAGTAATCCTACTATAGTGTTTTCTGCCAATATTTGGAAAGTTGTAGTCCCCCATGACAACTACCCTCTCACCCTCACTCCTATCGAAAATCATATTTGCTATCCTTTCGTCTACATCTCTGGAACTGTTCGGAGGCCTGTAGAAAACTCCCAAAAGCGTAACCTCTCCTTTCCTGTTTCTAACTTCAGCCCATATTACGTCAGTTGACGAGACCCAAACACCCTTTCTGCAACTGTAATACTGTCCTTGACAAACACAGCCACACGTCTCCCTCTTTTACCTTCTTCTCTGTACTTCTTGTAATCCTGGAATCTGCAACAAAGATTCCTGTCCCTGCTCTGTTCATGTCTACGAAATGGCCACAACTTCGAATTCCGAGGTACCAATGCAAGCTGCAAGTTCATCCACCTTATTCTGGATGCTCCTGGAATTGAAGCAGACACTCTCCAAACCAAATTCTTGCTTGCTGGTGCCATCTTGATCCCCTGAAGCTTGATTCTGGACCTCCCTACTCTCAAAAATTTCTATACTTGAACTGCAATTTTGGTTCACATTCCCCTGCTGGATTAGTTTAAACCCACCCCAATAGCCTTAGCGAATTTCCCGACCCCACCTAAAGATATTGGTGCCCCTCTGGTTCAGATGAAGATCATCCTGCTTGTACAGGTCCCACCGACCCCAGAAAGAGCCCCAATTATCCAAGAATCCAAAACCCTCCCTCCTGCAACATCCGTGTAGCCACGTGCTCAACTCTTCTCTCTCTCTATCCATTGCTCCACTAGCACCAGAGCATGGAGAGAATTTGAAAGAACGGATCGAAGTGTATTATTACCGTGTCGTCCAAACGAATGGTTTAGCGTTTGAGCTGCAGGAGGGCAGAGACGTGGAAGAGTTAATGATGTTAATGAGGTGCAAGTCGGCTGACATGGTGAGATGGTGATATGTGGTTAAAAACACATCACGAGTTGAAGGATGTCACCATGGTAATGACGTGTCTGTTCAGACTCAAACCAATGCGAGGGAGAAATTTGAATCAGTGGCGAGGCATTTTCTCTTGTCACGTCGTCGATGATGCCTTCCAGCTCATCTCATCCACTTCCCTCAACCCCACTCCCAAAACCCATCCCTCCAACTATGACGAGGACAGAACTTCCTTCTTCAATACTTTAAAATCTGGCAGCCTCTGTAGACATCATGTCATCCTCCGGTATTTCCGTCAGCTGCAAATGAACCCCAACAATTAAGATGTGCTTCCCTCCCCACCCCTATCCATTTTCTGTTAAGATCATTCCCTCTTCCACTCCCTTACAAAGTGCATGCTTCCACAAAACCACCCTCCCCTCCCAGCACCTTCTCATGTGCAAAACATCCACGCACACATCCGTCCTCAACTCTGTCAAAGGCCCAAAAGACACTTGCATGTCCATCAGAGTTTTACCTGCATTTCCACGCATGTCATTTACTGTAACAATTGCTCCCTTTGCTGTCTCCTCGACATTGAGGAAATTGGATGCCTAATTACAGACCGCTTCGGAAAACATCTCCGGGACACCCGCACCAAACAACACCACTGGTCTCTGGCTGAACAGTCAGCTCTCCCTCCCACACAGCCAAGTTCATTCAGGTCCAGGGCCTCCGCCGCTCTCACGAACTGTCCTATCTGTCCATCTTCCATCCCACCTATCTGCTCCAGCCTGCACTGCGACCTTTCATCATTGTCCCCACCTCCATCAATCTATCACACTCTCCGCTACCTTGTCCCACCCCACCCGCGTTCATTTGTCTCTGTACCCCCTCGGTTCACAAGCCGCTTTCCTGATGAAGTCTCGTGTCCAAAATATCGATAGTCCAGCTCATTCGTTGCTGCTTGCCCTGCTGCGCTTTTCCAGCATCACACGTTCGACTCAGTGGCGAGGCAGTGAATTTTGAGTTTGGGACTGAAGTCAGAGGCCTCAATTTTGCAATGATTGAATTGTAAGAAATGTCTGCTCCAACAGGACTATATGTCAGACATGACAGGACAGTGTTTGACCTGGAGGGAACACGGAGGCGATCGTGCTCATATCCACCTGCTGACCTGCTCGTTTTCTGTGGTGGAAGTTGTGTGCATGAAAGATTCTGACAAAATTTTGGTCAAATTCTTAGTGTCGAAAATCCCTTACCTTCAGACCATATCTTCAGACAGATTCTAAAGTCTTTTGAAAGACGGTTTCACACTTTCATTTTGGGGTCACATCAATTTCGCAGGATATTAGAAGGGGAAGATTTAGAAGTCAACCTCTCCACCAGAATCTGATGAAACCACGAATTTTATCCCAAATACAACTTGATCAGATTTCGAATATGAAAGGAAAAAGCTCTGGTAATAGTGTGACGTAAGTCGTTCACTTATTGCGCGTGTGGACCAGGTTTTTACCTGTCATCAGACATACACACCTCAATTGCAGTCATAGTGAGGAATGACTGTGGAAATGTAGGGATTCATTTCCCTGTCTGAGCTGAATTCCCATGGACGCAATGATACCAGGAACAAGCCATTCACCTGCTCAGAGTGTGGGAAGGGATTCACTCTGTCTCTGACCTGCTGCGACACCTACTCGTTCAAAATGATGAGAAACGATTTCAGTATCTGAACTGCGGAAAATGCTTTAAAACGTCCAGCGATTGGAGAACCGAACACGAAGCTGATACTAATGAGAACCCTTTTCTCTCTCCGAACTTTGGAAAATGTTATCAAACCTCTATGTGTTGCATCTCTGAGAAATATGCCCACATAAATAAGAGTCCATTAAGATATATAGAGACCTGACGTCTGACCCACGTGCTCACCCGGAATAGAGACCTTTCCAATTCCAAATCTGTGGGACCTTGCTGCAAAGTCCGAGCGACCGGATGGATCATCACCTTTCTCGCCATATTAACAGGTCTTTCTAAATGCCATGACTGCGAGAAGTGCTGCAGAAGATGCTGAATGCTTGCGTGTGTTCAACGTGTTCACACTGAATAAAGACATTAATCATTATAAACATTCCTGGGGACAGTTCATCATGAGCGTCATCACATTGTGGAGAGACCTATCAAATATGTAGCCTGTGGGATGTGCTCTCTCGTCTCTGTAGAACTGATTTCCCACGATATTTTCGAATTGTGAGAGACGTTTCAAGGAACCTATTCCAGGAATAGGTTTAAGCCAACATCTCAACTCTCAGTACACCATCTGGTTTGCATTTGGCCGCAAGCATTTACCTGCTCCATGTGAACAAAATAGTTAGGTCACTCATCGATCCTGTTGAGAGAATAGAGGATCCCACTGAGGGAAGGAATTCACTCACTCATCGACCCTACTAAGGCAGCGTCGTGTTTACTATCGCAACAGCAATTGAACATTGTTGTTCTTCACATTCAGGCCTGGAATCAAAGTTGGAATATTCTAGATAACATTCAAATAAATCAGCTTTGTGTTAAATGCTTTGAGTAGGTAATGAGCAAGTTAGACGGAGTCAAGCCGGTGGAGGTGACCAGCTTGAATTTCCCCAGGCATATGTCAAGGTGCAGTACGGCAAACTGCTAAGGAAGAGGACATGGATTGAGGCTTGGCTGATTGGCAGAAGGCAGACAGTTGGGTAAAGGGGTCTTCTCCAGGATGGCAGCCCGTGACTAGTGGAGTTTTGCAGGAGTCAGTGTTCCAACACATTTATTCACATTATGTATGAAGGATCCATTCAAAGGAATTGAGGGTGTTGTTGCTCCATTTGAAGAAGACACAATGATAGGCGTAAGGGCAGATCTTATTGTTGAAGCGGGCATGCTGCAGGATGACTTGAACAAACTGAGTGCTTTGAAAAAATAGTTGCAGTTGCGGTACTTTGTGGAAAAGTGTGCGGTCATATGTTTGGTGGTAAGAGTAGAGGCACAAACAATTTTATGAAAGTAGAAAGAATTCAAAGTTCAATTTTCTCTTATGTTTCACATGCAGTTTCAGTTGGTGTTTAGGAAGGCAAATACAATGCAGGCGTTTAGTTAAAGCAAATAGGAAAGCATGGGCAGAGGTTTAGGCCTCAGTCAATAGGAGGCTCTGGGCAGATGCATTTGGAACATTAAGAGTAGGTATTGGTGATGATATATTTTGAGTGGTGGATCGGAGGTTTATAATGGCTGCCTCAGTGGCGAGTACCCATGTCTTGCGGCCTCAGCGATGTTGGTTCAATATCTACTTTGGATGACTGTGTATTTGGAGTTTGCACATTCCTCCCCAGACGAAAGATGTGCGGCTGACGTTCTTTGGTCAAGGGAAATGCAGAGTTACAGGAATTGAGTAGAGGTGTGAGTTTGAGTGTGATTCCCTTCGCAGGATTAGTGGGGGCTACTTGGTCCGAATGGCCGGGTTCCACATTGTAGGTATTCCGTTAGAACAATGTTGGTTGCTGAGGCCTTGTCATAAGACTTTTTTTTAAAAAAGGGGACAGCTTCCATATAAACACATGGTTTCAAGTGAATCTCTTGAACGATATAAAGAGTGGAGGGGCATTCTTAATGGAGGATATTATAAATGTCAATCGAGGATATGAGATGTCATCAGAACATAAAGCTAAGTATAGTCTAAAGAGAATCTACAATAATTAAGAACTTGAGACCAAATAGGACTTTAAGATGAAAGAACTCACCATTGTCTTGAATCTCAGCAGATGGAGAGACATATAATGTTCACTTCGCGTCAGTTTACACCATGGAGAACGACATAACGGGTACAATTAAATATTGATGTTTTTAATGTCGTTCACATTGAAAAGGGGAAGGGCTGGAGGACCTGGAAAATATAGAGTTGGATATTTCTCTGGGATCTGATCTCCTGTATCCCGGAAACTTGTGGGAAGTTCGGGAAAGAAACCTTTGGAACTTTCGTAGAAATATTTTTATCATCTATTATGACAAGTGGGGCGCCGAATGACCAGGGGATGGCTATTGTGCCTTTGTTTAGAAAGGAATTCACGGAGAAGCCTGGGAGCGATAGATGATTGTATCTGGTTATGGTCGTGGGTAAGTTGTTTGGTGCAATTCTAAATGAATGTTTAGATACAAGGAATGAATCGGGATAATCAGCATTGTTTTGCACATAATTGATTGAGTTTTTTGAGGGCGTAACCAAGAAGATCAATGAGGACAAAGTAACAGACTTTGCTCACTTGGACTTTAATAAAATATTTTACACGGTTCCACATGGTTGAATAATTCATAAAGTTAGATCGCATAGAGTTAAATGTAAGTTTTCCACTTAGATATGAAATTAGTTTAACAGCAGTATGCTGAGAATGGTGGTGCGGGGTCGTTTTCAGGCTGAAGGACTGTTACCAAAGGTGTCCCATTGGTGAGCGCACATTCATTTTCTTTACATTTAAATAAATGTTTTAGGTGGCAAGATAGAAATAAATTTGCAAAATTGGTAGTAAAAGGTTGTGAAGCGATTTTCTCGTCAAGTCAGTTTCTCTCTGGCCTCGAGTTTAAAAAGCGTGTGGGAGAGGAGTGGAGAAGTGTCATTCGTCCATCGTGAAGCGCACGATATCAGGCATACATCTATCCTCGTCCCGGTTTGCAGCAGTTACATTCTCCCTGTGATCTAAAATGACATAACAATGGTACTGAAGGTTGACCTGGTCACACTGTTGTAACCCCTTTGAGGAGTGTATTCTCATGTTCACATACAGAGGCAGTCACACAGGCACATTCCCCGACAGTGACAGTGTCCTCAGGATTCTCCCCACTCCATGCGCTTTACGTCTGTAAGTTTCTCCAGAGAAAGGCGGCTTGAAGTGGAATACAAGGCACTTCGCCAGAAAATGTGCACCATTGTGGTGAGACGCGATATGAAATGGATACTGAGCTGAAATAATCGAACACGCTTCTCATGTGTAACTTTCAATAACACAAATCCCAGCAAAACAAGCCGTCTGGCTCCTGGGGCCTGACAGAATAGCGCCCAGCAGACATTCCTCACAAAAAATAACGGACCCACGGCAAAATCTAAACACTTTCAAGTCTCATCTTGTTCTATTTCTGCCTCTGTCACACCTCCACTTTCCCCTGAACGTCCAGTCCCGATGTCAACGAGGTGTTTGATATAAACACAGGCACATCGTGAAAGTAATCTTTATCTCAAAAGCAGAGCCAGGGAATGTAAGCTGCAAGGGCTTGCTCTCGGCTGGTTAATGAGACATCACGGTCTCATCATCCTGATTATCATATGGACTGATTCCACAAATATGCACCGTAATAGTTATTACCAATTGAAATGTGGCAATGAATACCGTGACTGTCAGAACTATCGGGGAGAGTAGCTTCGACTTCTTCCTCGCCGAGGGACATTTTGCAAAGGATGTCCTGTTACTTCACAAACTGACCACCTCGCAGCTGGCCATGGAAGTGTCTAGCACAAAAATGCCCTTTGGCCCACTAAGTCTGCACCAGTCCAACACAATCCCCTGAACGGTTCTTATCTCATTTGGCGTCACTTTTGTCAGAGGGGCAAACGTATTCAGTAATGGAAGTGTACAACTAAATGGATCTTACCTGCTTTGGAGTTTTCTGCCTTTTCCATCCTGACAGGCGGTTGGTTGCAGATTACTAACGTTCCTTGCCTGAGTTGTACGGATTTCACCTTAACCTGCGATTTGAATTTGAAACAAGAAAGCAGAGAACAGGCACTCTCCAAGTTCACTCTCGACTCTCAATTACAGTCAGAAAATACTTAACTGCAATGAGGAATCCACAGTGGATTTAACGCCCATCGCGTCAACCACTTGGCCATAACTGCAGAAGCGCGCTACTAAACTTGTTTCAAGTTTATTTGTTTGAATTCAATCACCACAGTTTCGATAGGGTTAAATGTCAGGGCATGTTTGGACTGTGTAAACAATCTCGATGGTTGAAATGGTCATTCATTTAAAAAGAAAGGGAGAGATTGCAGGAAAAACTAAACAGATCTGGCAGCATCTGGGAAGAGATAAACAGAGACAACGATTCGGAGCTTCTCCAGGAGTTTTTCAGATCTCCATTTTCTCTCACAGGTACTGTCATACCTGCCGAGTTCCTTGAGCAGTTTCGGTTTTTGTTTGAGAGTCCGAGTGTCCACAACCCTTCACGAGCCATTCAACAATACAGAAACGCATTTGTGTTTCCTCACTGATTTGGTTTCCGTTTGGCTACATATTACAGACCCTATTAAAAACCAGAAAGTGCACAGCAAAGGAGTCGGATGGATAAGAACAGCGACCGCTCCATGCGTGGGTCCCCCCTCTCGGTTAACAGCCAAACGAGAGGACTAATTGCTTCACAGAGGCTGGGGAGTCCCTTGTAGCAGGCCCCTTGCAGGATCTCCTATGGCAGACTGTTAGTGAATTCAAGCTTTTGCCTGTCCTTCGCAAAATGAAAATTGTCTTCAATTGGTTTGACGTTTCCAAACTTAATCCTGGAGCATTCATTGTGAACAATGGGAACAGTTTGATCTCACACTTTGCAGACACATACATGTCACCGGGAACCAGCTCTCCTAAAAGCGGAACCTTCTCCCTTCGAGCCTTTTGAGGAATATTTTTCTGAACTCGGTAAAATCCCGGAACTGTGCGGACAAAAAAAAAACAGATTGTGTGAGAACAGCTGTCGCTCTGTTCCTGGGTCGTGGGAGAACAGCAACCTGTCAGTGAAGAACCGAACCCACTGACTAACATCGCCACAGATACTGTTGAGCCAATGGCTTCAATGATCCCCGAATGCAAGCTGCAGCCTGCTCCTCCCATATTGACAAACATCTTTAATTAGTATGTCGTTTCCGAAATAAATCCTGGGCAATTCACGGTGAAGACATGGGAATAGGCTGATCCCACCCTTTACAGTCACAAGCATGACACCGGAAATCAGTTATCCTCCTACAGAGATCGCCTCATTTCCAGCCTTTCAGTGTCCTATCTGTTCCCGCATTTTCTAATTGCCCCGGAGCTGAGATGAGATTTGTCTTCCTGATGTGCAGGAACAGAATCCTTCAATGTCACAGATCAATTCAAGTCCGGAGTACATCACAGTCAAAATACCGGCCTCCGAAAGAACAGAAAGATTTCTAAACTGTCTCTGCCCAGCCGGCCAGTTCACCCTTCATTTTCCACTAAATCCGCGCCCCAAGGAAGATCTAAAGATTCACAAAGCTCGACGCTGGGATTTCTGTTTTGCTTGCTGAAAGGTTTCCCACTTGACAATTGGCAACATTTTCCCAGAATCTTTTCACAGTCCTCTGCTTTGAAACATGCAGAGAGATAAATAAAACTCCTTTTGTGGAGAGATTCACGACTCTGGAAATGTTTTCTTTGGAGCAAGTTTCCTGTATGTCAAGAAATGAGCAGACCTGAGAACATATCGATTTGTTGAGACGGTTTTTCTGGAGTTGCAGAGATAACTCATCCAACAAGAAATCATTTAAAATTAACTGTGAGTGAAACATGCTCGGTATTGATGAGAGATTGAATGCATATAACGGATCCATTTTCATGAGCAGAGAGGTTAATAATATGGAAATGGTCGAGTGAAAAAAGATGCACTTTTATCGCGCCTTTCAGCTCCACTCCAATCACAGGCACTGAATCACCTCTGAAGCAGATGTGTCATTGTCAGTAATAATGTGCTCATCAGGGCAGTTTGTTCAAACAGAGGTTAAAAAAGAAAACTCAGAACTGGCACTGGAGACAGCAGTGAGATTGTGTTTTACTTTCAAAGTTTGTTCTGTTCTACTTTATATCCAGAATAGTGAAGGACCGGAGATCCCAATCTCAGGGGAAGGGGTTACCCACATAAGAAATAAATGAGGAGGATGGTCTCACATTCAGAGGGTAGCAAGTATGTAGAAACATTTACAGCAGAGGCCTTTCAAGACTGGGTATATTCAAGGCTTCAATTATCTCTCTGTTAATAGCATGGAGAAAGGGGCAGTGTGAAATGTGTCCAAATTTGCTGACAATACACACGCGTGGGAGAGCATGTTATGATGAGATCGTGGCAATATGAATAGGCATATAGATAGATTGGGTGAGTGGGCAAAAACTTGTCAGATGCAGTTACATGTCAGGATTATGAGGTCATGCACGTTAGTCGGAAGATTCAAAAGACAGAGTACCAGTAAAATCGAGAGAAAGTAGAAGAAACGTGTGACACAGTGGAGTCTTATACACGCCACAAACAAAGTTTAGTATCATATTATTTCCATGACAAAAAGGATGGCTCCCTTTACGATTGCTAACAATGAAAGGGATGATTTCCCAGGAAAGAAAAAAAAATTACTGAAACTAATAGCCGAATCGAAAATTTAGAAAAGACTTGGATCGTTCCAATGGACGACGTTAATGTTTATGGTTCTCTAACATTTGTTTACAATGGGGCTGGGTGTGGGAATTAGGGGAGCTGCGGAGTGGAAGTCAGATTTCCCATGATTACTCTCATCCTTCATCTGTCTTCGTCATTTGTACGTTTTATTTCGCATTTTGCTTCCTTTGAGTGCCCTTGTAAACTGTACCCGCTGGTGTCTTATTTCCCTGGTTGTTCTTCATCACGACCCGAAAGAAATCAACATTCGTTTCTCCTGAATCTCGGTAATCTCTGATCAAATGTCACCAGCACCTCGACATTTTCCACGTCGGTGTGCCTTCTTGAAATATTAATTGATCTGTCACTGTGTTACTGTTGCACAAATCAAGAACAAATCAAACAGCACCAATAGCATCTAGGATGTAAACGCAGATAACTGCAGCCGTTCCCCAGAGTACTGCCAACTGTGCGATCACAGAAGCATACATTGTACAGCCAGGATACTCAAAACAACAGAAACACTCTTTTGGGCTGCGGACCTGGTTGTGTTTCTCAACCAGCAATCGAATTTTACATTGGTAATATCAACAGTTCCCTCACACAAGGAACTAATTAATGCTGCAGACGGAGGATAAAGTGTGGACTGTAGATACTGGAGATCAGAGTCAAGAGTGCGGTGCTGGAAAACACAGCAGATCAGGCAGCATCTGAGGAGTAGCAGAATCGACGTTTTGGCCAAATATCTGATGAAGTATTCATGTCAGAAACATCCATTCTCCTGCTTCTTGGATGCTGCCTAACCTGCTGTACTTTTCCAGCAACACATTCTCCATTGCTGCAGACTGTCACACATTGCGAGATTCCAGCCACGGAATCAGCGACACTCAGTGTCATGAGTCAACCTACTGCGGACACCTGGCAGTGGTGTTTCATGTCAAGTTGATCTTCAAGAATGCGAATCGTGAGTTGTCTGTCCTGTACAATGTTTCCTGCAGTCACGACATGCAATAGTTTTTTTCCAAATTTGTCTTGCCTATGATATGTATTTGGTCCATTTTTTGGTGAGTTGTTGTCAAATATGTCTTTCGGTTTATGCTGTCTCATAACTCCGAGTGGTCAGAGGAGTCTGGCTGTACGTGCCGAGACATACTTTTACCTATAATGTAGAGAGCTTGGTTTGTTGGGTAATGGCATGTCCTCCTGGCGTTGGTTTTGACAATGAATCTGCGGGAATATCTATTGTTGCAAAATATTTCTGGAAGATTCACTAAACAACACAAGTAGCTGTTCCGAATAGCAATGCACAGCGATGACGAGGACAACAAATTCGACTGTGACAACACAAATACATTGGGGCCAGCTAAACAGAGTGAAGCCAGAGAATGTGGGCGGCACGGTGACGCAGTGGTTAGCACTGCTGCCTCACAGCGCCTGAGACCCGGGTTCAGTTCCCGCCTCAGGCGACTGACTGTGTGGAGTTTGCACGTTCTCCCAGTGTCTGCGTGGGTTTTGTCCGAGTGCTCCGGTTTCCTCCCACAGTCACAAAGATGTGCAGGTCAGGTGAATAGGCCATGCTAAATTGCCCGTAGTGTTAGGTAAGGAGTAAATGTAGGAGTATGGGTGGGTTGCGCCTCGGCGGGTCGGTGTGGACTTGTTGGGCCGAAGCGCCTGTTTCCAACACTATAATGTAATCAAATTTCTAGAATGACGAGACTCATCCAATGACTCCATCAAAAAACAAGTTGATCTGGACTCAACATACTGGGACATGCAAAGTAACGACAAGAAACAGCAGCTGAAAGCAGTGGGAAGTAAATCAAATCAATTCGAAACGCTGCAGGGCAGCAGAGCTTCACATGAGTTTCATCTGCCTTGAAGATATCACCGAGAAAGTGGAGGAAACGGCCGCAAACCAACTTCCCAAAACCACCGAATTTCCCCACACCATCTGCATCCTTCACCTGAAGAACAGATCTTTACACAAACCTTGAAACCCTGAAACAGTCAGAGTCGCCCCGGCGGGAAAATGAACACTGGCATCCCACGTGACAACTGAGGTTACCAAACGCCACACGGTGGATGTCGGAGCTAACTGAGGCTGCAAGCTACTTGTGCATGCTCTTGTCAATAACATCTGCTTGATTATCCTCATCTCATTTTCCATCATTTAACGTTGTATGCCTTAAGCATTACAAATTCACAGTTAAGTATCTCTGAAGATTATTAGAATTTCTGCCGCTCTGACTCATAGGGACAGTGATGTCCAGATTCCAATGACTCGCCAGCTGATAAAGTTGTTTTTTTATGTAGAGCTACTCGAACGTTTATGACTCTTATCTTCAATCTATGATTGATTGATCCATTCATCATGAGAAATCTTTCGTTAAGTGTACCCAATCCATGCCCCTCATTATTTCCTACATCTCAATACTGTCTCCTCTCAATCTCTCCTGCTCTCACAAAAGCAAGGCCAGCCTGTCTAAACTCTTTCATAGCTGAAGTTCTTCAATCCAGACAATATATTGGCAAATCACTTCTGCACCATTTCCACATCTGTCATATCGCTTCTTTTATAAGAATTGCAGAGTTATACATAACACTCTAGCGAGAGACGAATAAAGATTGAAATAAATGTGGGGAATTCGCAAACATTGGTCTTTTCTAATAAAGTCTCTTTTCCTCGATACTGTTCTGCGTTCTTTTCATGAACCCAGTGCTCCAATGATATCTGGTCCATGCAAGATATCTGGTCCATCTGGTTACATGAGGATTGATAACCCAACCACATTATCTGATTGCATTAAGTGGCTTAAAGCTCCTCATGGTGGTATTGGTGCAAGTTCACCTAACAAGAGTGACAGCTGCAGCACTAACTTAACGGTGTCAATGTGAAAGTGAATGTTACTTTGTGCAATGCCCCAGTGGCATGTGAGGAAGGATAGAATGGAAGAATAGTGATTGGGAAAGGGAGGAACTTCTCCGAGATTAGGTGCAGATAAAGTTTGAAGCAAAAAAATCATCACCTTCGAGAGCATGTTAACCTTAAAAATGACATCTTCCTTTCTGCGTTTGTTTTGCAAGGGTTATCTGGAGTAACATGGAACAAATGCGCATTACTGATACTCGGATTTGAATGGAGGTTGCTTCGGCCACAATACAGAGGGCGAGCCACTATACGATCACATGAAAAAATAACCAACAGTAAAAGCAATAAATGCAATGGCTAAGATTGGCGAGGAACAGCACCACATGCACAAGAGGATAACCTACTGAGATTGGGTTGTATCGTCATCTTCGATGTCCTCAGTGGCTGTGGAGAGTCCATCATTGAGAATGTTGAAGACTGATTTTGATAGATTTCGAGAAAAGATGAAATGTACAGGCTTAGCAAACAAATTGTTGAAATGTTGGTTTAAATAACAACGAAGTTTCTCATCGTTACTTTACCAGTGCCTCGAGACAAGGTTGTAACTACGGTTGCTCATTTCAATCACACTGGCTTCGAGGTCTGGAATCACAGAAATTTAGCGACGCAGTGGCGAAGATCCGATCGGAATTTGAGAGCGGAATGAACGCGTGAATCTCTACTCTTTCTGCCAGTGACCAAGTCCGTGAGCATGCAGTTCTTCTATGAAGGCAGAGAGGCGCGTGAAACGCCCAGGATGGGAGCGCCAAACTAGGCTGGAGCAACTGGAATAGGGAGCTGTGGGAGAAAAGGCTGGGAGTTCTAACCTTATCTGGATACACTTCAATTGACATGGCGCAATAACCTTCGGGTTGATGGAAAGTATCCTGAGCCGTTTTAATCTGAACTGAAATAGTTTTTGGCAGCATACATTTTTGTGGATTGAGGGAGGATCTGCCCCAGGGAATTGTCACAATTATAAATAAACATTTCGCAAAGACTGAACTCGTCTAGGTGTATCTGTGCATTGTGAAATGGGCTAAATATCACTGCACTCTGACATTTCTCATATTCTGGCTTTGCAGTCGGTTAATTTTCTGGAAGGAATTTTAAATATATTTTTTGTGTTATTCAATTTCCTGCTAGCTTGTTCTGGTCTGATCATTGATGTAACATGAACAACCGAATATTAAGATGATTTTGGGATTTGGTTCGACGTTCCCTCGAATTACGGAAGAACAACAGGAGAGCAGAGGTGAAATTTATCAGAATAGCTGTGATCAAATTGAATGAATGGGCAGACAGAGGATGAAAGGAAGCTTCATGGGGATAAATGTCTTTTCTTTGCCAATGAAACTACCCGCGTCACAAAGTGTCTCACCTGGACTGACAGAAATGAAGTGTATAAGTCCTTCTACATTGAGTGAGGTGGGGAGAATGAAAACACAGCAAGCTCCAAAAAAAACAGAAACAATTGTTCTTTTCTAAACCTCAGTCCCGGACTGACTAAGATGACCTTTGGAAAATTATTTTGCACAATGTCCGAAGAGGACTTACAGATTCGACCACGGAATCCAAATTAAATATCAAGATCAAATCATACCACTTTATTCGCTACATCCCCCCTTTTGACACATGGTCCTCACTGTGTGTTAATTGGCATGGAATGGGAATAATGATCGCGTTGACAGGGTTTACCAATGGGACCACACCACACCCATTCCCTCATTCTGCCCCCTGCCATTTTCCATTCACGCTTGTCCTTCGGCGTGGCCTGCGACTCGACTTCCCATAAGTCTGCTTTGGATTACAAATATTTGACATACACATGTCAACTGATCACTTGGCGGCTGCTGGGCTGCCGTCCTTCCCGGTGAGTTTGCATTCGCATTGCCTTGAGAAAGAGAATCGTACGTTTTCGTGTGGGCATCTCATTGACAGACAGCGAATGATTTAGGCAGTAGGACCACTTCCAGGAGGTCAGAAGTCAGGCCATGGTGTATTTTGGACTTTCTAGTGTAGGTCAAGAAGCCCCTGTGTTTCCACAGAGTTCCACAATTATGTACAACCCCGAATGCTTATCTGCTGTCTGTGTAAATATTCACTATCATTCACTCAGCCAATTGACATGCCTCAGTCAAGACAATCAGCTCTGCTGCTTGAGCTGACAGATGACAAGGGAGTGATTCTGCTTTGACTACCTCGTGGGTAGTTACTACAGCATACCAAACACAATTCTGGCCTGTCCGTTTGCCCCTGAATGCGGACCCATTCACAGAAAAAAACGCAATATCCTGATTCTGAGTTTGTGAATCCTGCACGTCTGGTCTTGGTGAGTTACAGCGACACAGTCATGTGGGTCTCTGTCTCCTGTTGTGGCGAGAAGGCTAGCAGCATTACGGACGTTACATCTCGTTATTGTAATGTTAGGCATCTCCAATAGTACAGTATTGTTTCTGAGCCAACGTGCTGCAGACATGTGTGCTGTGTTTTTCTCGGAAAACAGTAAGGATGCATGTGGGACCAGGAGGGTTAATTCTCCAAAGCCGACTGTGTCCCTGGACGCTACAACAAACTTTTTCAGCTGCAGCCACGGCTTGCAGGCATATGGGCAATCCTATAGCCAAAATGTAAGCCTCAATTTTCCCACATTCTCCTGCATCAGCTCAGATGTAATGCATCCACCGTTTGTACCAAAGGCTTGTTTGGATTCGGACGCCCAGTGTAGGTGTGGTTTGGAGCGCCTTTTTAATTCAACTGCAACGGTCTCTGGTTCTGAAACTCTAAGCCATTGGAAATTTCATTTAGTGGCGCCTCAAGTGTTGTGTAATGTGGGATAAAAAATCGACAGTAGGAGTGCATGACCAAAAAGAATAGCAATTGTTACTTCGTGTGAGGCTTTGGAATTTGCTGGATTGCTTGAACTTTGTCTTGACCAATGCCCTTCCCTTGTTCAGACAGGAAATGACCAAAGAACTTCACCTGTTGTTGCACAAATTGTAGATTTGCGAAACTAGCTTTGTGCCCATTCCTGGCTAGATGGCAGAGCAACGCAAGCGTATCTTTCTCACATTGTTCCTCTGTTGGTGCTGCTATTAAGCATTCGTCTACATACTGCAGAAGCGCTGACCCCGGGGTTAAGACAAGAATCTCCAGACTCCAGCATCGAGCCTCATTAATTATGGTGGGGGACTCACAGTCATCTTCACAAAATCGCTTGAATGTATATGATTTGCCTTTGAGTGGAAAAGTGAACCAGAATTGACTTTCTGGGTGTACCGGTACACTAAAGAAGACATTTGATAAATCCATAGCAGAGAACCATTTACTGTCAGGTGGAATTTGAACTCATATGGTCCAAGGATTAGGAACATTTGGGGCGGGCGGAACAACAGCATAATTGACTACCTGCAGGTCTTGAACAAAGCTCCGCTTCCCCGATTCACCTGGAATGTTTGCCTTTTTGACCAGAAAAATGGGTCTCTCACCGGTGATTATCCACAGGGAATTATCACTAAAGCTTTCAGGAGGGATGCAAAGTAGTATCCTTTGACAGCCTCGTGTTTTAACGGGTCTCGTGCTCTGCATGGACGATACTCAGACTTCCGGGCTATTCTTATGGGTTCATAGCTTCCTATGAACCCCACATCACGTTTGCCTTTTGCCCTGCACTCAGTAGTGACCATTCTTCATCTTGGGACCGAGACATCTACCATACCTAATCGCCACGCTACCCTCTTTGCGGGGGTTACCTGGACTGCTCCATCTGCCTGAGTTAGCCAATTTAGTTTCTTCATATCTGTCCTGATGTGTGCTTTGAATCAGGTATGCACATTGTCGCTGAAAACAGAATCTTTCGTTTTGTTGTGCCTGCAGTGTGCATCGTCTCAAATTCTGCCACCTCTCGCTGGATGCCTTCGCCAATGGTACGTGAGGAAAGGTGCCTTCCACATCAAAAGGATTTTTCTTCTCATTCCTTGACTGTTTGTCCCTGATATGGTAGTTTACTGGCCTTGTATGTCTGCTATTATTTCGGTTTAACTTTACATTTTTTTCTGTCTATCTGCAACACATGCCTCTGCAAAGTCAGGTAATTACTTATTTGTTTCCATGTGCTTTTATTGGATTTAAAATAAATGTTACTTTACCATTACAATGGACATCACATTATTTTACAGGTTGTGGCAACAGCGAGGGCCAAAGTGCCTGTACTGCATTGTAACGTTCGATGTTGTCAGTTACATTTCCTGCTGGTTTCAGATATCTCTCCTCACTCTGGAAGCTCCCGGTCGCATGTTCCAGAGATTTGTCTGCACTTCAGTTAATCTAGGCAACTGTATTTCCTGCCCAGAATGTGATCTCTCTACAATGGAGAGAGGAAAATAAAGTCGGTGACAAAGCTGAGATCACTTACGATCTGTCCAGAATCAACAAAAACTATCCCGATCTTCCAGTCTCCTATAACTTCAACATTACACTGTGTTCCCACCCTTCAGGCTCTCTGTTTGTATTCCTGATGAAGGGCTGTTGCCCGAAACGTCGATTTCACTGCTCCTCGGATGCTGCCTGAACTGCTGTGCTTTTCCAGCACCACTCAAATCTAGACACTGTGTTCCCAGGCCATCATTTCAGTCTCTGGTCTGCTGCAGTGCTCCTTCAAGACACAACACAAGCTGGAAGACACGCAACTCATTTTCTACCGGCAGACCATGAAAACTTTAGGACCCAACATCAATTTCAATCATTTTAGAAACCGTCCGCCGTCTTACACATTTTTCACCCACCCTCCCTTCCCATTAGTTCTGAAGACGGATCGTTGGACTCGAAGCGTTAACTTTCCTTCCTCATCAGAGACAGACAAGAGCTGCTGATTTTGTTCAGACCTTTTGGCTTTTCTTCTGAGAACTTTGTTTTTCTGTTGTAATCGCCAGATACTGGAAGCGTCTGAATGCAGGAGGAGAATTTCACAGGAGATGAAAAGAATGGAAAGGTTTTGACCACTCCCATTCTGAAGGTACGCGAGCTAGACTGGGGATGTTGCTCTAAGCGCAGAGAAGGCTGAATAAGAAACCGATTAACGTGCTCATTTTATGAAGAGGATAGATATGTGTGACAGAGATAAGCCTGTGTTGGGAAGGAACAGAGTAACATAAATGGAAGACAGGAGACAAGGAGGAGATTTAGGAAGAATACTTTCACCTAGAGAGTATTGATTATCTGGAAATCATTATCTCAACATGTGGTAAAGGTAAGTGTCATGAGAACGTTTCAGCAGTCTGTCGCCGAACACCTGATGAGCCAGAGCACGAGTGGATAAGGACCAGGTATCAGAAAGTGTGACGAGGACAGACAGGCGCGAGATGGGTGTCCTGAATGCAATGCGTCAAAGGCAAACTAATGTGCTTAAGGAGTGCAGCTGGCGCGGCTCTATGGCGCAATGGAAAGCGCGTTGGACTTCTACATTTCTATTCAGGTTGCTATTCAAAGGTTGTGGGTTCGAATCCCATCAGAGTCGAGTTTTAATTTATGTTTTGCGAAGTGGTCAGACCAGACTCGGCTGCTCATTTGCATTATCGATGTCTATTTATGGTAGAGATCGATAAATACCTGTTCGCCAGTACGATGTTGTGGATGGGCTGGAAAAAGACATAAAATTGTTTGTGAGCCATGATGATATCAAATTACGTGGCGGGGCAGGATCGGTGTTAAGAATGGCCTCATTCTGCTCCTTTGTGTCTGTGCCATTTCTGGCCAAGGTTTTTAAATGATCACAATGAGGACAATATGAATTAAACGCCAAATGATATTTTGGTCTCATCTCCACTTCGCTTCCCTCCCGGCTGGAATAGACAGCCCTTGTTTCAGCTTTAGATTATACAGCGGAGGATTCTCACAAGTTCTCCTTCAGGCTGAATGTTCCTTCACATAGGTTTCCAAGTGGACACATGGAGCAAGCAATTGCATGGATGCTGGGGATTCAGGGGCAGATTTCCCCTTTGCTGGGCTGGAATTCTGGCCAAGGTAATGAACGTGAATTTCTGACATTTTGAATCTTACTCTGGATTCTTGCGACTTTACGAATTAAACTGAATATAAGTTCCCCTTGCAGAACATTATTCAATCTTCACTGTGCATAAAAACCATGCCACATGCTCTTGCACATAGTATGCTGAACATTGTTGATGTTGTGTGCAGTGTGGGTCGATGTCTCAGATGAACATGCCAAAGGAAGTTGGTGAAATGTCAGTGAATCGAGTTCACTGACGAATTGAAGCCGATAGAAGGAAAATCCCAGTACAATAGCCACATAACATTGCCTGTGACCAACGCAGGAAGCCATGGTAAATGTATGTAGTATTCAATAAAACCGATTTTCACCACATTTCTCTATGCCATTTTCCTGAAGCTGATGCTTCATAATCGATTATCCATTATCATTATAGACACCTCTGCACTGCGTGTCCTTTCAGATACACAGAAAAAAAATGAGTAATTGGGTTGAGGGGCCCAGTGGTAAGATCAGGAGCCGTTCGTCACCATTAGACGGCAGATCCAGTGGTGCAGTTAGTTAGCTTGCTGACCTTGCATGACAGAATGGCAGCACATGAACTGCCAAAGTTGGATTGCATTAGATTCTCGCCAGGTGTTTGTTTTACTGATACTGACCAGAGATGATTGCAAATTCAAGCTGAAGAACAGTTTAAACCCGAAATATTACATTTCAATAAAGTGCTTTTGGTACTAATGTTGCACCGACCTGTAAGACCAATCTGAAGTCCATCTGACCAGCATTTTGACATTATAAGCCGTAAGTTTATCCAATGATCATTTAATTGCCCTGAAGGTTGGTGAGTCTACGACTGTTGAAGACAAGGCGTTCTGCACTCTTACTACTCTCTGAGAAAGGCAGCTACCTCGGCATCTATCACCCTCAAATTACATCGATATGCTCTTGTGCCAACCATCACCATTTGAAGAAAATGCCTTCACTGTCCACCTTACGGCAAACTCTGATCATCTTTTATGTCTCTATTAATTCACTTCTCAAACTTCCTATCTCTATCAAAAACAGCCTCAAGTCCCTCAGCCTTTCTTCGTAAGACCTTCCCTTCACAGAAGGCAACATCCGAGGAAATCTCGTCTACAACCTTTCCAATGCTTTCACATCCGTCCTATAATGTGGCGACCAGAACTCGACAAGTTTGGCCATACCAGACACATTTCTGGAGCTGCAAAGGGATCGTTCGGCCCTGAAACTCAATCCCCCTCCTAATAAAAACTAACACACTGTGCTCATTGCAAACAAATCCATCAACGTGTGTGTTAACTTTCAGAGTTTTATATACATAGATGCCGAGATCGCTCTGCTCATCTAAACTTCCAAGAATATTACAATTAGCCCAGATCATTTTATTCTTGTTGTTCATTCCAAAGTAAATCACCTCACACTTTTCCACAATAACCTCGATATGCCACCTCTGAGCCCCGATCTGCAGATTATTCATGTCCGTCTGTAACCTGCAGCAGACTTCGGCACTGTTGACAACTCCATCGACTTAGTGTGTTCTGCGAATTTACTCATCCATCATCCCATGCTCGAACCCAGGTCATTTATAAAGGTGACAAACAGCAATGGACCCTAAAAGGAACCTTGTGGTACACCATGAATAACTGAACTCCAGGATGAATATTTTCAATTAACTACCACAGTCTGTGTTCTTTCAGCGAGCCAATTACTGATCTAAACCGCGAAATCACCCTCAATCCCATGTCGCTGTATTTTATGCAACAGCCGACCGTGCATTCGTGAAAATCATATCCAGAATGTTAACCACTTTACTCTCATCCACTTGTTTGTTGTCCTTTTCAAAGAGCTCAATAAAGTTTGTGAGCTATTCGCAAAATCGTATTGACTGTAGCGAATCAACTTCTTCCTGCTTAGGTGATCATAAATCATATCTCTCATAACCTTTCCCAAAACTTCACCTTCAAGGAAATACGGCTCACTGTTCTATAATTTCCAGCGTTCTCCCTACTAATCTTCGTGAAGAAGGGGACAATATTTGCTGAACTCGAGTCTTCTCGCACTAATTACATAGACACTGACGAAATAAAGTTGGTCGTCAAAAGTTCTGCAATCTCCTCCCACGATTCCCAGAGAAACCTATGATACATCCCATCAAGCCCAGGGGACAAATTTATTTTCAGGCTTTCAAGAATTGCTAACAACTCGTCTTTATGAATATCAATTTCGTTTATTCTAACAGATTGCATCTCAAAATTCTCTTCGACAGCATTGTCTTTTTCATTTGAGATATGATGAAAAATATACATTCAGCGCCTCTCCTATTCTCGGACTCCATTGACGACGTCCTCCTACTGTTCTTGGCAGGCCCAAATCATATCCTAGATATTCTTTTATTCTTGAAATGACAAGAGAAAGCTTCCGGGTTTTAAATAACCCTGCCAGCTAAAGACTTTTAATGTCCCCTCTTTGCTCTGAGTAGCTCTCTCTTTTGGCCCTTCCTTGCTAGCTTTTTTTTTTCAAGTGCCCTAACTCAGCTCTCGTATTACATGTTTACATGCACCACCTTCTCCATCTTGACAAGAAATTCAACTTTTTGAGTAAAAATGGCTCCCTGTCTCAACCTCATATTCCCTGCATGACGCACACACACTTATCAAGGACATGCATGAGCGCTTACCTGAACAAGCTCCATATTTCAGGTTTGCAAAACCCTGCGTTTACTTTCCCATCTGGTGCATCCTAACTCTTGCTGATCGCATCATACTGGCCTTTCTCCCAGCGATACCTCATGCTCTGCGATATATATATATTCCTATCCATCACTAAATAAACATACCGAATTGTGGTCCCTATCACCAAAGTGCTCAATTATCTCCAAATCGAACAGTTGACTTGCTTCATTACGCAGTACCAAATCTAATATGTTTTTGAATCTTGTTGACCTGTCTCCATGCTGCGTCACGAAACCCTCCTGCCCACATTGGACAAAGACTGACCAATCAGAGCTCCTCAAACAATAACATTTCCAATCAATATTTGGAAAGTTAAACTTCCCCACTGCAACTACCTTGTTACTTCCGTTCCTATCCAGAATCATCTTTGCAATCTTTTCCTCCATATCTCTAGAACATTTTGGTGGTGACCTCCACTTGCCTGATTTTAATCTCAGCCCATTCTAGTTCAGCAGATTGTGTCGGGTCCTCACCAAATATCCTTTCTGCTACCATAGCACTGTCTTTGACTAAAAATGCCACATCTCCCCCTCTTTAACGACTTCCGTGTTCTTACTGAAAAATCGAAACTGAGGTGCAAGGAACAACCATTCATTTCAGTGCTCCATTCATGTCTCTGAAATGGCCACAATATTGAAGTCCCAGTTAACAACCCATAACACCTGCTTTATCCCAGATGCTCCTAGCGGTGAAGTAGACAGACTTCAAACCATCTTCATCCTTGCCAGCATTCACTCGCAAACCCGAAAACCTATTTATGTCCTAACCACTCAAAACTTCCAGCAAACCGCAGCTAAAATTCGGGTTCGCAATCCGCTGCTGAATTCGTTTAACCCCTCTGAAGAGCTTTAGAAAATTATCCACTCAGGATATTGGTACCCTTCCGGGTCAGGTGTAGGCCATCTTGTTTGTAGAGGTCCAACCGACTCCAGAATGAGCCCCAACTATCCAGATATCCAAATCCCTATCACCTGCACTATCCTTACAACCACGTGTTCATCTGCTCTCTCCCTATTCTTTCCCTCACTATAAAGTGGCATGTGTAACCAATCAGAGAGAACAACTCTGTTTGATCTAGATCTAAAATGTCACCCTGGATCCCTGAATTTCTGCCATACATCCACATCAATTTTATTACATAAGTTGTTAGTGCATATGTGAAACATGACCTCGGGCTGCTCCCCCTCCCCTTAAGGATCCTGAAAACACGCTGCGAGACACGCTTGGTAACTTGGAGGTATCACATCAATCATGAGCCTGCCCTGTATCCACAGAAACTGCAATCTGTCCCCCTCACCATGTAGTCCCCAATAACTATTGCTCTCCTCCCCTCTCCCCTACCCTTCTGATCACAGGGACAAACACTGTGCCAGAGATCTGTACCCCATGGCTTACGCCTCGTAGGACATCCCCCCAAAAAGTAACAAATACGGTATGCTTGTTACAGATGGGCACAGCCAAAGTGGATGCCTGCACTGGCTGCATGTTCCCTTTTCGTCTCCCGACTGTATACGATCGACCTTTTTCTTGTATCTGAAGTGTAACTGCCTCCATATAACTCCTCTCAATTCACCTCAGACTACCCGAAGATCCAATGTTCAGCTCCAGATCCCTAAAGCTGTTGCCAAGGAGATGGAGTTGGGTGCAATTCCCGTAGAATCAAATGTCAGGGACAATACAGTAAACTCTAAGCTCTCACATTCTACAGGAAGAACATTCAAATGGCCGACCATCCATTTCTAATGTTCTGAGTTCACACACACACACACATACGCATGTGTGTGTGTGTGTGTGTGTCTGAATTTAGAATATTTCGAATTGGTTGGTCGGCCATTTGTTTGTTCTAGGAGAAAGTGAGGACTGCAGATGCTGGAGATCAGAGCTGAAAATGTGTTGCTGGAAAAGCGCAGCAGGTCAGGCAGCATTCAAGGAACAGGAGAATCGACGTTTCGGGCATAAGCCCTTCTTCAGGAATGAGGAAGGTGTGTCCAGCAGGCTAAGATAAAAGGTAGGGAGGAGGGACTTGGGTAAGGAGCGTTGGAAATGCGATTGGTGGAGGGAGGTCAAGGTGAGGGTGATAGGCAGGAGTGCGGTGGGGGCGGAGAGGTCAGGAAGAATATTGCTGGTTAGGAAGGCGGTGCTGAGTTCGAGGGATTTGACTGAGACAAGGTGGGGGAGGGGAAATGTGTAAACTGGAGAAATCTGAGTTCATCCCTTGTTTCTGGAGGGTTCCCAGGCAGAAGATGAGGCGCTCTTCCTCCAACCGTCGTGTTGCCATGGTCTGGCGATGGAGGAGTTCAATGACGTGCATGTCCTTGGTGGAGTGGGAGGGGGAGTTAAAGTGTTGGGCTACAGGTGGTTGGGTTGGTTGGTCCGGGTGTTCTCTGAAACGTTCTGCAAGTAGGCGGCCGGTCTCCCCAATATAGAGGAGGCCACATCGGGTGTAGCGGATGCAATAGATGATGTGTGTGGAGGTGCAGGTGAATTTGGGGTGGATATGGAAGTGTCCCTTGGGGCCTTGGAGGGAAGTAAGGGGGGAGGTGTGGGCGCAAGTTTTGCATTTCTTGTGGTTGCAGGGGAAGGTGCCGGGAGTGGAGGTTGGGTTGGTGTGGGTTGTAGACCTGACGAGGGAGTCACGGAGGGAGTGGTCTTTTCGGATCGCTGATAGGGGAGGGGAGGGAAATATATCCCTGGTGGTGGGGTCCGTTTGGAGATGGCGGAAATGACGACGGATGAAACGTTGTACATGGAGGTTGGTGGGGTGGTAGGTGAGGACCAGTGGGGTTCTGTCCTGGTGGCGGTTGGAGGGGTGGGGCTCAAGGGCGGAGGAGCAGGAAGTGGAAGAGATGCGGTGGAGGGCATCGTCGACTACGTCTAGCTGGAAATTGCGGTACTTGAAGAAGGAGGCCATCTGGGTTGTATGGTTTTGGAACTGGTCCTCCTGGGAGCAGATGCGGCGGAGACGAAGGAATTGGGAATATGGGATGGCGTTTTTACAGGGGGCAGGGTGGGAGTCGGTCGGTTTATAGTAAATGTCCGTGTCGATTCGGTCACCCGAGATAGAAATGGAAAGGGGAGGGAGGAGTCTGAGACGGTCCAGGTGAATTTGAGATCGGTGTGGAAGGTGTTGGTAAAGTGGAAGAACTGTTCAACCTCCTCTGCGAGCACGAGGCAGCGACGATATGAAGTGGATGAACTGTTTAACCTCCTTGTAAAGTGGATGAACTGTTCAACCTCCTCGTCGAATGTTCTTCCCGTCGTATGTGCGAGCTCTCTGTATATTCATATGTGTATGTACACATATGTATAAATGTGTGTGCGCGTGCATGTATGTGTGTGTGTGCATATATATTTAAAAGTTGCAAAAGAACATTGAGTAAAACAGCATTTCTTCAAAAAAAATCTGATTTTGTGGAGTGTTCTGTCCTTGGGAAATACCTCAGTTACTTAAGGCCAGCCATAAAGACTCCCTGAGTGAATATCCATCACTCACTAGAGATACAGAGGTGATTTTTGAAGTCGATGACGTTTGTCATGTCGCTGATCCTGCGCTGTGTTAAATTCTGGAAAGGACGTTTAGCTCGTATCATATTACTAATTTTGCTGCAAACTCGCACAGTCCATTAAAACAATCCAAAAGTTATTAGGTTTATCTCATTGGACATTTTGCCTGTTATCAGAAAAACTGGAATAGAAATGACAAAGCTGTTTTTCAGTACTGCGATGAAGATTACAGAATTCAAACAGGAATTATTTTCGTGTCTTGTCACTAGATATGGTTGGGGGAGATGAGTGAGCATCAAATGAACTCACTCCCTTCTCTGTGATTGCAGCCAAATTTCTGCTGCAACAGATGAAAGAACAAAGGTGCATCACATTGGCAGGTCAGTTCCAACTCACGGTAGTATAGTTTCACTTTGATTCTCGCCATCTCCTAAAGTATTAGCTGAATGGGGAGATCAGGATCCTAAAGGTATGCTGAGACATTGCGCGAATTATTCCCACACTGTTGGTATCACTTTATATCATAAACCAGTTATGCAGCAGACTGTGCTAACCGGCTTCCCTTTAATGCTGAGCTAACACAAACAGCTCAGTTCTTTTACAATTTATAGAAGTTCACGTAGGACAAGCTGCTAAAGCTTTCCTCACAATCAGCTCATTCTGCACTTAGTCTTGCTCAGTTGCAGGTGTTATGAGGTTTCTTTCCAATTAACGTTAACCAATTAGAGAGTGTGCACGTAACGTGTAACCATTCTGGCCGCCCAGACTCCCTGTCCTGGTGAAATTCACTCCTTGCGTGTCTGCACGCATCTTTACAAATATTTTAGAATCAGCTTCTGAATAATTTTTCCTGAGAAAAAGTAATCATTTTCGAATTCAATAGCTGTAGAAAGAAAAAGAATGCGAGCTCCAAACTTCTCTTTATCATTCATCGCTGGTCTTCAAGTTCTATACTCTAGATTTAGATCCATCCGAATGAGGGAATTTCCCTCCTGTTTACACTCACCAAATTCACATCGCCTAGAAACCTTCTATACGGACACAACTCAGTTTTACCTGGTGTCACTCCACATGATCTCTTCGTCTTTTCCACCATCCCATGATACCCCGCTTCGTCTGTTCAAATGGCATTACCCCCCACTACATCGTTGGCTTCCTTTCCATTTTTCTGTTTCCAAGTAAACGCTGTCCCTTCTTCCTGACGTCTTTTCATTCCAGTCATCGCCATCCATGTCTTTTATCATCTCTTTATGTCCCAGTATAGTCCATGTTGAGAAAGGATGCTGGGGCCAAAACAACATATGAAAACCCGCTCTAATGCTGTATACTACAATTACCAATGTAGGGAAAATGGGAGCTAGTTCAGTCAAAAGTGAATCCGTTGGTTGTTGCACAATGGATCAATCACTGATTGGGTCGTGACTCTTTTTCCTCACTTTTCTCGCCTGTCTGAACATGTGCTAAAGCAACACAATAAGAGAACATGGAATGCCTACAGTTCAGAAATTGCCTACTCGATGCAAGAAATGCACACAAATCCTCCTGGAATTAACCCTCACAGAACAATTCCTTACCATTTTTCTCTTCATTTGCTCCTGAATAAGGCAGCTTACTGACAGTCGACCCAGTTGTCGGCAAATCATATCTCTGGCGCTGTGAGGCAGCAGTGATAACCAGTGAGCCACCTTGCGGCCCTGCACAATTATTCAAGGCACATTCGGACGCGTTTGAAATGTCAAAGCCGCTCGACTTGTTTTGTTGCCCTTATCAGGAACAATAAATCCAGATTCCCTGACCAAGAAATTAACCCAAACCACAGCGGTGAAAGCGCTGTATGGTAACCACGAGTCGACCAGGAAGGACGGCATGTGCAATTGCGTCTTCTCTTAACAGCATAGGTTTCTTTTCCTGCGATGAGAAATTCCTTCCAAAAAAGAGTGTTTGTGACACCGTGCTTTTAGAGCACAGAATAATACATTATGTCAGTGGCAGTCATCAAACATCCAAATATTCTCGTTTCCACTTTCCACTAATTGGCCCACAGCCTGACGTCTGAAGTGTTCATCTGAATGAGGCTTTCCCTGCAAAGTTTTAATCTCAAATGAACCAGTGAATGAGTCTGAAGTCAGATACCGTCAGATTTGTTCATGAACTGCGGGAGAACTGAACCTCATTTTGACCCATAGAGGGAACTATACAGACACATCTTTTGAAAGTGACAAAGGCCTCAGGAGAGCCTAACTTCCATAAAATGAGGAATTGACACGTGTGGCCTCTTTGTCCTTCATGACTCCCTTTAAAACCGATTCTGTTTACATAAGCAGAGGGGTAAACAGGCGGGAGGCTGTCCCTCAAGGACTGTCCCAATCGATAATAATTGGTACCTGCTCAACGTTGACTTCTCCAACTCTGAGGCAGCCTGGCGAGCTGTGGTCTTCCAACTTCCTGCCTGTTTAAATGGATTCCAGCAGATTCCTGTTTCTACATCAGGAACAGAAGCATTCAACCGCATCCCTGTACGTTTTCGACCCCCATTGTTTCACCATTACTTTTCTGCTTTTCATGAATCACGTTGTTCTTCCTGCCAAACGAAGGCATTCTTCGCATCAGAAGCTTGTCATCCTCATGTTCCTCGAAGGAAAAACACGTATGTGGACTTCCAAACTGAAACAAATGGGGCCTGGGGCGGGGGGGGGGGGGGGGGTCTGCCTATAAAATGACTTCCAGCTATTCCTTCAAAAATAATACCTAACAACACGGAGTACGCACCTTCGGATGCTTGCTGCAATAGTTGCAAGAAAATTCAGCAAGTCTGTAGTGTGAATCGAGGTTACAAACCCGGGCTCGAACCACTGAGCTATGGTAGCAGTAACATATGAAGCGTTTTGAGACTGACAAAAGATAATGACTTCCAGCAGAAAAACATCGGTCATCTCAGTTTTGTGATACAAGCTTCGTTTTGTGTGACAAAATACGATTTGAAACCCACTTCTTTGATCACTTGTTTGATATAACATTTTGTCAGCTTCCCAATATCTCATAATGTGACAGGGATCAGCATTTGTTTAAACTCACACAAAGTAAAAGCTTTGAAGCTTCTTTTATATAAAAGGCACGATGTAGTATTGATACCAGCTCATTACCCTTGATTTCAGCATGTATTGCAGTTTTTCTTAATCACTTGGTGAGTAATTCCTTTCCTTTTGCCTGGTGCGATTTACGTTGCCACGGGAATTCATAATTTATGGTCTTGGCAGTTGACTTTTAGGCACCAAACGTGAAACAGTTCAAATCGAACATGCTCCGGAGCTTGGAATTCGAGGGAATGCAGAATATCTGAGAGTGCACTTTAAAACATAATCTTGGGTGTCGTGTCCGCTGGCTGGGTTGGCATACTATTGACCAGCTCTATTTGCTCTTGAGTGGGCTGACAGTGATAGTTAGAGGGAAGACAGTCAAGAGATTTGTAGAAAATGATGAAAAATTTGAAATTTTGCCGTCCGGCAAAGGGTGATCAACCCTTGTTGTGAGTACTCCCACATGTTGGAGAGGTATTGGAAGACCTCAGGATTACATCATTGGGTGAATAACTTGCAACTCCTTCCCTTCCACTCTGTGGGAGCCCTTGTGGAGAGATAAAGCTGCGAAGGCCGCAGTGCATGTTTGGGAAAATGGGCGTTCCTAAAAATGCCATTCAGATAATGCACAATGAAACTGTGAACAGAACGCAAGTACACCTTTGAATAGAAGCAGTGGGAATTAGACCATAGAACATAGCACATAGAAAATTACAGCGCAGTACAATCCCTTCGGCCCTCGATGTTGCGCCAACCTGTCATACCAATCTGAAGTCCATCTAACCTACACTATTCCATGTACGTCCATATGTTTGTCCAATGACGACTTAAATGTACTTACAGTTGGCGAATCTACTACCGTTGCAGGCAAAGCATTCCATACCCTTACTACTCTCAGAGTAAAGAAACTACCTCTGACATCTGTCCTATATCTATCACCCCTCAATTTAATTCTATGCCTCCTCGTGCTCGCCGTCACCATTCTTGGAAGAAGGCTCTCCCTGTCCACCCTATATAAACCCTCTGATTATATCATATGTCTCTATTAAGTCACCACTCAACCTTCTTCTCTCTGACGAAAACAACCACAAGTCCCTCATCCTTTCCTCGTAAGACCTTCTCTTCATACCATGCAACATACGAGTAAATCTTCTCTGCACCTTTTCCAAAGCTTCATTATCCTTCTTATAATGTTGTGACCAGAACTGTATACAATAGTCCAAGTGCGGCCGCATTTGAGTTTTGTCCAGCTGTAGCATAACCTCATGGTTCCAGAACTCGATCTCTCAATTAATAAAAGCTAAAACACTGTATGCCTTCTTAACAAACTTGTCAACCTGGGTGGCAAATTTCAAGGATCTCTCTACCTGAACACCGAGATCCCTCTGCTCACCTATACGACCAAGAAGCTTACCATTAGCACAATACTTTGCATTCCGGTCGTTCCGATTAAAATGAATCACCGCTCACTTGTCCGCAGTAAATTCCATTTGCCACCTCTCAGCCCAGCTCGGTAGCTTATCTATGTCTCTCTGTAACCTACAACATCCTTCATCACTATCCACAACTCCACCGACGTTAGTGTCGTCTGGAAATTTACTAACCCACCCTTCTACGCCCTCATACAGGTCGTTTATAAAAAATAACGAACAGCAGTGGACCCAACACCGACCCTGGCGGTATACCACTGGGAACTGGACTTCAGGATGAACACTTCCCATCAACCACCACCCTCTGTCTTCTTTCAGCAAGCCAATAACTGATACAAACTGCTACATCTCCCAAAATCCCATTCCTCCGCATTTTGTGCAATAGCCTACTGTCGGGAACCTTATCGAACGCCTTGCTGAAATCCATATACACAACATCAACCGGTTTACTCTAATCGACCTGCTTGGTCACCTTCTCAAAGAAATCAGTTAGGTTTGTGAGACTCGACCTACCCTTCACAAAACCATGCTGACTATCCCTGAACAAATTATTCCTTTCTAGATAGTTATAAATCCTATCTCTTATAACCTTTTCCAACAATTTACCAACAACTGAAGTGAGGCTCACTGATCTAAAATTAACAGGATTGTCCCTACTCCCCTTCTTGAACATGGGAACCATATTTGCTATCCTCAGGACTCATGGCACTATTCCTGTAGACAATGACGAATTAAAGTGCAATGCCAAACGCTCGGCAATCTCCCCCCGGCTTCCCAGAAGATCCTAGGATAAAGCTCATCCAGCCCAGGGGGCTTATCTATTTTCACACTCTGCAGGATTTCTAATACCTCCTCCTCAATCCCACCTAGGGTAGTAGCCTGTATCTCAGTAATCTCCTCGACAACATTGTCGTTTTCTAGACTGAAAACTGTTGAAAAGTATTCATTTAGTGCTTCCCCCATCTCCTCTGACTCCACACACAACTTTCCTCTGCTATTGCTGATTGGTCAAAATCTTACTCTCGTCATTCATTTATTCCTTAAATACCTATAGAAAGCCTCAGTGTTTACCCTGATCCTATCCACCAAAAACTTCTCATGTCTACTCCTGACTCATCTGAGCTCTCTCTTTTGGTCTTTCCTGGCTACCGTATAACCCTCAAGCGCCCTAACTGAGCCTTCGCCTCTCATCCTAACATAAACCTTCTTCTTCCACTTGACCAGACAGTCTACTTCCTTCGGAAAACACGGCTCCCGCTCTGGACACCTTTCACTCTGCCTGACAGGTACATACTTATCTCGGAAACACAGTAGCGTTTCCTTGAATAAGCTCCACCTTTCTAATGTGCCTATCCACTGCAGTTTCCTTCTCCATCCAATGCTTCCTAAATCTGGCCTAATCGCATCATAATTGCCTTTCCCCCAGCTGTAACTCTTGCGCAGTGGTATACACTCATCCATTTCTATGTCAAAAGTAAACATAACAGAATTGTGATCGCTATCACCAAAGTGCTCATCTCCTTCCAAGTCTAACAACTGGCCGAGCTCATTACCAAGTACCAAATCTAATGTAGCCGCGCCCCTGTTGGCCTGTCTACATACTGTGTGAAAAAGCCCTCCTGCACACATTGGACAAAAACTGACCCATCTATAGTACTCGCACTATAGTGTTCCCAGTCAATATTTGGACAGTTGAAATCCCCCATAACAACTACCCTGTCATTCTCACTGCTATCGAGAATCATGTTTGCTATCCTTTCCTCTACATCTCTGGAACTATTCGGAGGCCTATAGAAAACTACCAACAGGGTGACATCTCATTTCCGGTTTCTAACTTCAGCCCATATTACCTCAGTTGACGAGTCCCCAAACATCTTTTCTGCAACTGTAATACTGTCTTTGACCAACACTGCCACAGGTCCCCCCTCTTTTACCTTCTTCTCTGTTCTTACTGAAACATCTAAATCCTGGAATCTGCAGCAACCATTCATGTCCCTGTTCTATTCATGTCTACGAAATTGCCACAACACAGAATTCCCAGGTTCCAACCAATCCTGTAAGGTCATCGACCTTACTCCAGATGCTCCTGGCGTTGAAGTAGACATACTCCAAACCAACGTCTTCCTTACTGGTGCAATCTTGCGACCCTAAGACTTGTTTTGGACCTCCCTACTCTCAAACTTTTCGATACTTGAACTACAACTTTGGTTCACATCCCTCTGCTGGATTAGTTTAAACACACCACAATAGTCTTAGCGAATTGCCCCCCAGGATATTGGTACCCCTCTGGTTCAGATGAAGACCATCCTGCTTGTACAGGTCCCACCTGCCCCAGAAAGATCCCCAATTATCCAAGAATCCAAAACCCTCCCTCCTGCACCATCCCTGTAGCCACGTGTTCAACTTCACTCTCTCCCTATTCCTTGCATCACGAGCACAACAGCAGGCAGGGAATTTGAAAGGACGGATGGAAGTGTATTATAACCGTGACTTCCAAACGAATGGATTAGAGTTTGAGCTGCAGAAGAGCAGAGACGTGGAAGAGTTAATGATGGTAATGAAGTGCAAGTCGGCTGACATGGTGATGTTGGGGATATGTGGTTAAAAACACAGCAGGAATTGAAGTATGTCACCATGGTTATGACGTGTCTGTTCAGACTCAGACAATTACCAGGGAGGAGATTGAATCAATGGCGAGGCATTTTCTCCTAGGACTTGGTCGATGATGCCTTCCAGCTCATCACGTCCACTTCCCTCAACTCCGCTCCCAAAACGCATCCCTCCAACTGAGACGAGGACGGAACTCCCTTCTACATCACATCAACTCTGTCCAAGGCCCCAAAGAACCCTTCCATGTCAATCAGAGTTTCACCTGCATTTCCATGCATGTCATTTACTGTATCCATTGTTCCCTTTGCAGGAGGAGATCGGATGCCTAATTACAGACAACTTCAGAAAACTTCTCCGGGACACCCGCACCAAACAACACCACTGGCCCCTGGCCGAACATGTCAACTCTCCCTCCCACACAGCCAAGTTCATTCAGGTCAAGGGCTTCTGCCGCTCTCATGAACAGTCCTGTCTGTCAATCTTCCTTCCCACTATCTGCTCTACCCTGCACTGCGATCTAAAATCATTACCCCCATCTCCATCCTCCTATCACACTCTCAGCTACTTTGTCCCAGCCACACACGCTCCCATTTGTCTCTCTACCCTCTCGCTTCACAAGCCTCTTTCCTGATGAAGGCTCGTGCCCGAAACGTCGATTGTCTTGCTCATTGGATACTGCCTGCCCTGCTGTGTTCTTCCAATAACACACTTCCAACTCAGTGGCGATGCAGTGGATTTTGAGTTAGGGACAGAGGTCAGATGCCTCAGTTTTGCAATGATTCAATTGTAAAAAATGTCTGCTCCATCAGGACTGGATGTCAGACAAGTCAAGACAGTGTTTGACCTGGAGAGAACAGGGAGGTGATCGTGTTCATATCCACCTGCTGACCCGCTCGTCTCTGTGGTGGAGGCTGTGTGCATGAAAGATTCTGACAAAATTCTCTTCAAATTCTTCGTGTCGAAAATCCCTTAACTTCAGACCTTATCTTCAGACAGAATCTAGAGTCTTGTGAAAGACGGTTTCACACACGCATTTTTGGATAACATCAGTTTCGCAGGATTTTAGAAGGGGAAGTTTTACAAACCAACCTCTCCACCATAATCTGATGAAGCCGCGCAGTTTATCCCGAATAAAAATTGATCAGATTTCGAGCATGAAATGAAAAAGCTCTGGTCGCAGTAGGAAATAAATCGTTCACTTATTGTGTGTGTGGACGAGGCTTCTACCTGTCATCAGACCTTACACACCTCAATTGTGGTAATACTGAGGAAAGTCTGGGGAAACGTGGGGATCCACTCCCTGTCTGAGCGGAATTCCCGTGGAAGCAATGATACCAGGAACAAGCCATTCACCTGCTCAGAGTGTAGAAAGGAATTCACTCTGTCTCTGACCTGCTGCGACACCTACTCGTTCAAAATGATGAGAAACTATTTCAATGTCTGAACTGCGGAAAATGCTTTAAAACGTCCAGCGATTGGAGAACCGAACACCTCGCTCATACTAATGAGGAACCTTTTATCTCTCCGAATTTTGGAAAATTTTATCAACCCTCTATGTGCTTCATCTTTGAGAAATATGCTCACATAAATAAGAGTCCATTAAGAATCATAGAGACCTGACGTGTGATCCACGTGCTCACCCAGAGGAGAGACATCTCCAGTTCCAAATCTGTGGGACGTGCTGTAACGTCCGAGCGACCGGATGGCTCATCACCTTTCACACAGTATTAACAGGTTTTTCTAAATGCCTGACTGCGGGAAGTGCTCCCTTGTTTCCTGAATACTAACGTGTCATCAACGTGTTCACACTGAAGATAGACATTAATCACTATAAACGTTCCTGGGGACTGTATATCATGAACGTCTTCACATTGAGGAGAGACCTTTCAAACATGTAGTCAGTGGGATGTGCTCTCTAGTCTCTGTAGAACTGATGTCCCATCGATATTTTCGAATTGTGAGAGACATTTTTATTCCAGGAATAGGTTCAAGCAATCATCTCAACTCTCCGTACACCATCTGTTTTGCAGTTGTCAGCAAGCATTTACCTGCTCCATGTGAGAGAAACAGTTAGGTCACTCATCGAACCTGCTGAGAGAGTAGAGGGATCCCACTGAGGGATGGAATTCACTCACTCATCGACCCTAAAGAGACAGCGTAGAGTTTACATATCTCAACACCGATTGAACTTTGCTCTTCTCATTCAGGTCTGAAAGCAAAGTTTTAATATTCTAGATAACAATCAAATAAATCAGCTTTGTGTTAAACACAGTATCGAAGTCATTGGAAGGATGGGATTATAAAGTACGTGAAGCATCAGCACAGGTTGTCAAGGAGAAATCACATTTGACAAATATATTAGAATACTTTGAGGAGGTAATGAGCAAGCGAGACGATGTCAAGCCTGTGGAGGTGACCGGCTTGAATTTCCATAGACATATGTCAAATTGCAGTATGGCAAACTGCTAAATAAGAGGCCATGGATTGAGGCTTGGATGACTGGCAGAAGGCAGACAGTTGGGTAAAGAGGTCTCTTCCAGGCTGGCAGCCCGTGACTAGTGGAGTTCAAATGAGTCAGGGTTTGCACCATAGCTATTCACATTATGTATGAATGGTCCATTCAAAGGAACTGAGGGTGTTGTTGTTCCATTTGAAGAAGACACAATGATAGGTGGAAGGCCAGATCTTATTGATGAAGCGGGTATGCTGCAGAATGACTTGAACGGAGTGAGTTCTTCGAAAAACGTTGTAGTTGCCATACTTTGTGGAAAATATGAGGTCATATGTTTGGTGGAAAGAGTAGAGGCATAGACAATTTTCTGAAAGCAGAAAGAATTCCAAGTTCAATTTTCTCTTATGTTTAGCATGCAGTTTCAGTTGGTGTTTAGGAAGGCAAATACAATGTCGGCGTTCAGTTCAAGCAAATTCAAAAACACTGGCAGAGGTTTAGGCCTCAGTCAATAGGAGGCTCTGGACCATTGCATTTGGAACATTGAGAGTAGGTTTTGGCTCCATATCTAAGTGATGGTATGTTTTGAGTGGTGGATAGGAGGTTTATAATGGCTGACTCAGTGGTGAGTAGTAATGTCTTGCAGCCTCCGCGATGTTTGTTCAATATCTACTTTGGACGAATGTGAATTTGGAGTTGGCACATCCTGTCCGTTTCAGCCTGCGTTTCCTCCCCAGACGAAAGATGTATGGCTGACGTTCTTTCGTCATGGGAAATTTAGAGTTACAGGAATTGGTTAGAGGTGTGAGTTGGGTGCATTTCCCTTCGCATGATTCGTGGGGGTTTCTTGGTCCAAATGTCCGGTTTGCACATTTTAGGTATTCCATTAGAACAACGTTGATCGCAGGGATTTAGGCCTTGTCATAAGGTTTTTTTAACGGAGGTGACACCTTCTTTATAAACACATGGTTTCAAGTGAACGTCTTGAACGATATAAGGAGTGGAGGGACATATTTGAGGAGGACATCATAAAGGTCAATGGAGAATATTAAATAGCCTCAGATAATAACGTTAAGTATAATCTAAAGAGATTCTGCAAGTACATTAAGAAATTGAGACCAAATAGGACCACTTTAAGATGAAAAAGCTCACCTATGTCTTGATCCTCAGCAGATGGAGAAACATATAATGTTCATTTCACGTCAGTTTACACTGTGGAGAACGAAATGGCGGGTACACCTAAATACTGATGTTTTGAAAGTAGTTCACATTGAAAAGGACAAGTGCTGGAGGACCTGGAAAATATAAAGTTGGATATTTCTCTGGGATCTGATCTCCTGTATCCCGGAAACTTGTGGGAAGTTAGGGAATGAAACTGTTGCGCCCTTCGTAGAAATAGTTTTATCATCTATTATTACGAGTGAGGCGCCGAATGACTGGGGGATGGCTAATGTTGTGCCTTGGTTTAGAAAGGAATTCATGGAGAAGTCTGGGATCGATAGACCTGTGTGTCTGGTTATGCTCGTGGATAAGTTGTTGAATGCAATTCTAAACGATAGGATGTATTAGAATTTTTTGATACAAGGAATGAATCGGGATAATCAGCTTGGTTTTGCACAAAATTGATTGAGTTTTTTGAAGGCGTAACCAAGAAGATCAATGAGGACATAGTGGTAGAGTTTGCACACTTGGGCTTTAATAAAAGCTTTTACACTGTTCCACATGGTTGACTAATTCATAAAGTTAAATTGCATAAGTTAAATGTAAGGATTCTAATTCGATATAAAATTAGTTCGATAGCAGTATGCTTAGAATGGTGGTGGAAGGTAGTTTTCAGACTGGAGGACTGTTACCAATGGTATCCCATTGGCTGAGCGCACATTCATTTTATTTTTCATTTAAATAAATGATGTATTTGGGAAGATAGAAAGCATGGTAAGTAAGTTTGCAAAATTGGTAGTAGAATGGATAATAATAAGGTTCTGGAAGGTTGTGAAGCGATTTTCTCGTCAGGTCAGTTTCTCTCTGGCCTCGAGTTTAAAAAGTGTGTGGGGGAGGAGTTGTAAAGGGCAATTCGTCCATCGTGAAGCGTACGTTATCAGGCATCCATCTATTCTCGTCCCAGTTTGCAGCAATGAGATTGTCTATGTGATCTGAAATGACATAACAATGGTACTGAACGTTGACCTGGTCACACTGTTGTAACCCCTCTGAGGAACGTATTCTCATGTTCAAATACAGAGGTAGTCACGCAGGCACATTCCCCGATAGTGACAGAGTCCTCAGGATTATACCCATTCCATGTGCTTTATGTCTACAAATATCTCCGGAGAAAGGCGGCTTTAAGTGGAATAGAACATAGAACATAGAACATAGAACAATACAGCACAGAACAGGCCCTTCGGCCCACGATGTTGTGCCGAACATTTCTCCGAGCTTAAGCACCCATCCATGTATCTATCCAATTGCCGCTTAAAGGTCACCAAAGATTCTGACTCTACCACTCCCACAGGCAGTGCATTCCATGCACCCACCACTCTCTGGGTAAAGAACCCACCCCTGACATCTCCCCATACCTTCCATCCTTCACCTGAAATTTATGTCCCCTTGTAACACTCTGTTGTACCCGGGGAAAAAGTTTCTGACTGTCTACTCTATCTATTCCTCTGATCATCTTATAAACCTCTATCAAGTCACCCCTCATCCTTCGCCGTTCCAACGAGAAAAGGCCTAGCACTCACAACCTATCCTCGTACGACCTATTCTCTATTCCAGGCAACATCCTGGTAAATTTTTTCTGCACCGTCTCCAAAGCTTCCACATCTTTCCTAAAGTGAGGCGACCAGAACTGCACACAGTACTCCAAATGTGGCCGAACCTAAGCCCTGTACAGTTGCAACATCACTTCACGACTCTTGAATTCAATTCCCTCTGCTAATGAACGCTAATACACCATAGGCCTTCTTACAAGCTCTATCCACTTGAGTGGCTAGGCACTTCGCCGGAAAATGTGCACCGTTGCTGTGAGCCGCGATATGAAATGAATACTGAGCTGAAATGGTCCCAAACGCTTCTCATGTGAAACTTTCAATAACACAAATCCCACCACAACAAGCCCTCTGGCTCCTGGGACCTGACAGGTTAGCGCCCAGCATACATTCCTCCATAAAAACAACGGACACACGGCAAAATCTAAATACTTTCATGCCTCGTCTTGTTCTTTTTCTGTCGCTGTCACACCTCTAGTTTCCTCTGAACGTCTAGTCCCAATGTCAATGAGCTGTTTGATACAAACACTGGCACATCGAGAAAGTAATCTTTATTTCAAAAGCTGAGCCAGGGAATGTGAGCTGCAAGGGTTTGCTCTCTGCTGAGTAACAAAACATCACGGTCGCATTGTCCTCATTATCATATAGACTGATTCTACAAATATGCAGCGCAACAGTTATTACCAATTGAAATGTCCCAATGAATACCATGACTGACAGAAAGATCAGGGGAGAGTAGCTTCGACTCCTTCCTCGCCGAGGGACATTTTGTAAAGAATGTCCTGTTACTTGACAAAATGACCTCCTCGAAGCTGGCCATGGAAGTGTCTAGCACAATAATATCCTTTGGCCCATATGTCTGCACCAGTCCAACACAATCCCCTGAACTGTTCTTATCTCATTTGGCGTCAATTGGTTGAGAGGGGCAAATGTATTCAGTCATGGAAGTGTACAACTAAATGGGTCTTACCTGCTCTGGAGTTTTCTGTCTTTTCCATCCTGACAGGCAGTTAGTTGCAGATTCCCAACGTTCCTTATTTGAGTTTTACGCATTTCACTTAATCCTGCGATTTGAACTTCAAATAAGAAAGCAGAGAACAAGCATTCTTCAAGTTCACACGCTGCTTTCAATCACAGTCAACAAAATGCTTAACTGAATGAGGAATCCACATTGCATTTAACGCCCATCGCCTGAACTACATGGCCACATCTGCAGAAGCGTGCTACTAAACTGGTTTCAAGTACTCCCTCCCTGTGGAGCTGAGAGATAGGCAATCATTGTTCTGTTTGTTTGAATTCAATCACCACAGTTTCGACAGGGTTAAATGTCAGGACATGTTTGGTCTGTGTAATCAATCTCGATGGTTGAAATGGTCATTCAGTTAAAAAGAAAAGTAGAGATTGCAGGAGAAACTAAACAGATCTGGCAGCATCTGGGGAGAGACAAATAGAGACAACGAATCAGAACTTCTTCAGGAGTTTCTCCGAACTCTGTTTTCTCCGACAGGTACTGGCAAACCTGCCGAGTTCCTTCATCAGTTTCTGTTTTTGTTTTAGATTCCGAGTGTCCACAACTAGCCAGTCAACAATACAGTAACGCATTTGTGGTTCCTCACTGGATTTGGTTTCCGTTTGGGTACATATCCCTGACCCTATTAAAAACCCGAAAGTACACAGCAAAGGAGTCGGATGGATAAGAACACCGGCCGCTCCATGCGTGTGTACACTTTCTCGGTTAACAGCCAAACGAGAGGACTAATTGCTCCACAGAGACTTGGTAGTCCCATGTAGCAGACCCCTTGTAGGGTCTCCTAAAGCAGACTGTCAGTGAATTCAAGCTTTCGCCTGCTCTTCGCAGAATGAAAAGTGTCCTCACTTGGTTTAAGTTTCCAAAATGAATCCTGGAGCATTCATTGTGGACAATAGGAACAGTCTGATCTCATGCTTTGCAAACACATACATGTCACCGGGAAACAGCTCTCCTAAAACGGGGAACTTCTCCCTTTGAGCCTTCTGAGGAACATTTTCCTGACCTTGGTAAAAATCCAAAACTGTGCGGACAAAAACAACAGATGGTGTGAAAACAGTTGTCGCTCTGTTCCTGGGTCGTAGGAGAACAGCAACCTGTCAGTGAAGAGCCGAACGCACTGACTAACATCGTCACAGAGACTAATGAGCCAATGGCTTCAATGACCCCCGAATGCAAGCTGCAGCCTGCCCCTCCCATATTGACAATCATTCTTAATTAGCATTTTTCTCAAATAAATCCAGGGAAATTCACGGTGAAGACATGGGAATAGTCTGATCTCACCCTCTATAGACGCACCCATGACACCGGAATCAGTTTTTCTCCAACCGGGAGTGTCTCACTTCCAGCCTTTCAGTGTCCTATCTGTTCCTGCGTTTTCGAATTGCCCTGGAGCTGAGATGAGATTTGACATCCTGACGTACAGGGACGAGAATCCTTCACTATCATAGACCATTTCATGTCCGGAGAACATCAGAGTCAAAGTATCTGCCTCCGAAAGAAAGGAAAGATTTCTAAACTGCCTCTGTCCAGTCGGCCATTTCACCCTTAATTTTCCACTGAATCCGCGGCCCAAGGAATATCTAAAGATTCAGAAAGCTCGAGTCTGGTATTTCTGCTTTGCTTGTTGACAGTTTTCCCACTTGACAATTGGCAACATTTTCCCAGAATCTTTTCACAATCCTCTGCTTTGCACCATTTACAGAGATTCACGACCCTGGGAATGTTTTGTTTGGAGCAAAGAAGATTAATGGGAAATTTCTTGGGGACGTTTATAATGATTTGGGCGAAAGAGCTGTGGATGGGCGGATTAATGGTCAGGAGGAACTGCTGCCTCTGACCAGGGTAATTGACCAGAGAACGAGGAGTGAAGACGTTTAATGGAAAAAGACGACTTGTTTCAAATTAACTCAGTGAAACCTACATATATCCCATGCTTTTTTTAAAATCTTCTGTGGATAGAGAATCAGGACCGTTTTGAGTCAGGTCCGTTTCTTGTTCAGAACGCAAGTTTCCTGCATGTCAAGAAATGAGCAGACCTGAGACCATATCGAGTTGTTGAGGCGGGGTTTCTGGAGTTGCAGCGATAACTCTTCCAACAAGAAAACATTTAAAATCAACTGTGCGGGAAACATGCTCGGTATTGATGAGAGATAGAATGAATATGAAGGATCCCTTTTCATGAACAGAGAGATTAATAACACGGCAATGGTCGAGTAATAAAGATGCATTTCTATCGCGCTTTTCAGCTCCACTTTAATCACAGGCAATGACGCATCTGTGAAGCAGATGTGTCATTGTCAATAATAATGTGCTAATCAGGGCTGTTTGTTCAAACAGAGGTCAAAAAAGAAAACTCAGAACTGGCACTGGAAACGCCAGTGAGATTATGTTTTACTTTAAAAGTTTGTCCTGCTCTTGTGAATATCCAGAATAGTGCAGGACCAGTGATCCCAATCTCAGGAGAAGGCGTTACCCTCTTAAGAAACAAATGAGGAGGATGTTCTCACATTCAGTGGGGAGCAAGTATGTAGAAGTATTTACAGCCGAGGCCTGTCAAGACTGGGTATGTTCAAGGCTTCAATTATCTCTCTGTTAATAGCATGCAGCAAGTGGCAGTGTGAAATGTGTCCAAATTTGCTGACAATATACACTCGTGGGAGCCCATGTTATGATAAAATCATGGAAATATGCATAGGCATATAGATAGATTGTGTGATTGGGGTAAAACTATTCAGGTGCAGTTTCATGTCCGGATTATGAGGTCATACACTTTGGTCGGAAGAGTCAAAAGACAGATTACTATTAAAATCGAGAGAAAGTAGAAGAAACGTGTGACACAGAGGAATCTTACACATGGCACAAACAAAGTTTAGTATCATATTCTTTCCCTGACAAAAAGGATGGCTTCCTTTCCGAATGTTAACAATGAAAGAGATTGTTTCCCAGGAAAGAAAAATAACTGAAACTAATAACCTAATCGAAAATTTAGAAAAGACTTGGATCGTTCCAATGGACGACGTTGATGTTTATGGCTCGCTAACGTTTGTTTCCAATGGGGCTGGGAGTGGGAGTTAGGGGACCTGGGGAGTGGAAGTCAGGTTACCCATGATTACTGTCATCCTTCATCTGTCTATGTCCTTTTGTACGTTTTATTTCGCATTTTGGTTCCTGTGAGTGCCCTTGTAAACTGTACCCGCTGGTAACTTATTTCCCTGGCAGTTCTTCATCACGACCCGAAAGAATTCAAAATTCTTTTCTCCTTGATTTCGGTGATCTCTAATCAAATGTCACCAGAACCTCGATAATTTCCACGCCTGTCTGCCGTCTTGCAATGTCAGTTGATCCGTCACTGTGTTACTGTTTCACAAATCAAGAACAAATCAAACACCATCAATAGCATCTCGGTTCCGAACGCAGATAACTGTAGCCACTCCCCAGAGCACTGCCAACTGTGCGATCACGGAAGCACACAATGAACAGCCAGGAAACTCAAAACAGCAGAAACACTCTTTTGGGTTACGGACCTGGTTGTATATCTCAATCAGCAAACGAATTTTACATTGGTGATCTCAACTGTTCCCTCACACAAGGAACTAACTATTGCTGCAGACGGAGGAGCAAGTGAGGACTGTAGATACTGGAGGTCAGATTCGAGAGTGTGGTGCTGAAAAACACAGGTCAGGCAGCATCCGAGGAGCATGATAATCGACGTTTTGGCCGAATGCCTGATGAAGTACACATGTCAGAAACGTCCATTCACCTGCTTCTTGGATGCTGCCTAACCTGCTGTACTTTTCCAGCAACGCACTCGCCATTTCTGCAGACTATCACACTATCCGAGCTTCGAGCCACGGAATCAGCGACACTCAGTGTCATGAGTCAACCTACTGCAGACACATGGCAGTGGTGTTTTGTGTCAAGTTGATCTTCATGAATGTGTATCGTGAGTTGTCTGTCCTTTATAATGTTTCCTGCAGTCACTACGTGCAACATTGTTTGTCCAAATTTGTCCTGCAGATGATGGGTATTTGGTCCATTTTTTGGTGAGTTGTTGTCAAACGTGGCTTTCGGTTTATGTTGCCTCATAAATCCGAGTGGTCAGAGGAGTCTGGCTGTACGTGCCGAGACATTTTTTTTACCTATAATGTAGAGTGATTGGTGTGTTGGGTCATGGCATGTCGTCCTCGCGTTGATTTTGGCAAGGGATCTGCGGCAATATCTACTGTTGCAAAGTATTTCTGGAGGATCCAGTAAACAGCACAACCAGCTGTTCCGAGCAGCAATGCACAGCGATGACGAGGACAACAAATTCGACTGGGTCAGCACAAAAATAATAGGACAAGCTAAATAAAGTGCAGCCAGAGAATTTCTGGAATGACGAGACTCATCCAATGACTCCATCAAAAAACAGTTGATCTGGACCCAACATACTGGGACATGTAAAGGACGACAAGAACCAACAACTGAAAGCTGTGGGAAGGAAATCAAACCAATTCGAAACGCTTCAGGACAGCAGCGTTTCACGCGAGTTTCATCTGCCTTGAGTATATCACCGAGAGAGGGGAGGAAACGGCCGCAAACCAACTTCCCAAAACCACCAAACATCCCCACACCATCTGCACCCTTCACTGGAACTGCAGATCTTTACACAAACCTTGAAACCCTGAAACAGTCAGAGCCGCCCCAGCGGGAAAATGAACCCTGGCCTCCCACGTGACAACTGAGGTTACCAAACGCCACACGGTGGATGTCAGAGCTAACTGAGCCTGCAATTACTTGTGCATGTTCTTGTCAATAACACCAGCTTGATTATCCTCATCTCAGTTTCCATCATTTAACGTTGTATGCCTTAAGCATTACAAATTCACAGTTAAATATCTCTAAAAATTGTGAGAATTTCTGCCGCTCTGACACATACAAACAGTGATGTCCAGATTCCAACCACTCCCCAGCTGATAAAGTTTTCTATCTACAGCTACTCGAACATTTATGACTCTTATCTTAAATCTATGGCTACCGTTTGATTGATCCCTCCATCATAGGGAACGTTTTCGTTACGTGTACCCAACCCATTCCACTCATTATTTCCTACAGCTCAATACTGTCTCCTCTCAACCTCCACAGCTCTCAGAAAAACAAGGCCAGTCGAAATGAACTCTATCATAGCTGAAGTTCTTCAGTCCAGACAATATATTGGCAAATCACTTCTGCACCGTTTCCACAGCTGGCATAGCGCATCTTTTATGTGAATTGCACCATTGTACATAATACTCTAGTGAGAGACGAATACAGACTTGAAATAAATGTGGAGAATTCACAAACATTGGTCTTTTCCAATAAAGTCTCTTTCCCTCGAAATTGTTCTGTGTTCTTTCATGAACCCAGTGCTCCAATGAACTCTGGTCCATGCAAATCAAACACTGTACATGAGGATTGATAACGAACCACATTATCTCATTGCATAAAGTGGTTTAAAGGTCCTCATGGTGGTATTCGGGCATGTTCACCTAACAAGAGTGACAGCTGCAACACTAACCTACCGGTGTCAATGTGAAAGTGAATTTTAATTTGTGCAATGCCCCAGAGTCATGGGAGGAGGGATGGAAAGGAAGAATAGTGATTGTGAAAGGGAGAAAATTCTCCGAAATTCGATGCAGATAAAGTTTGAAGCAAATAAATCATCACCTTAGAGGGTATTTTCACATTAAAATTCGTTGTTTCCTTTCTGCTTTTTTTTTTTGCAAGGGTTATGTGAAGTAACATGGAACAAATGCGCATTACTGATATTCGGATTTGAATGAAGGTTGCTAAGGCCACAATGCTGAGGACGATCACATGAAAAACTCAACAGTAAAAACAATAAATGCAATGGCTGAGATTGGCGAGGAACAGCACCACATGCACAAGAGGACAACGAACTGAGATTGGAATGAATCGTCATCTTTGATGCCCTCATTGGCTGTGGAGATTCCATCATTGAGAATGTTGAAGACTGAGTTCAATAGATTTCTAGCAAAGATGAAATGTACAGGCGATAGTACACAAATTGTTGAAATGTAAATCTCAAAAACAACGAAGTTTCACATCGTTACTTTATCAGTGCCGCGGGAGAACGTAGTATCAACTGTTGAACACTCACGTCACACCGGTTCCCAGGTCTGGAGTCAGAGAAATTTAGTGACGCAGTGGCGAAGATCCGATCGGAAATTGGGAGTGGAATGAACGCGTGAATCTTTACTCTTTCTGCCAGTGACAAAGTCCGTTTGCATGCAGTCCTTCTATGAAGGCAGAGAGGTGCGTGAAACGCCCAGGCTGGGAGCTCCAAACTCGGCTGGAGCAACTCCTGTTGACATAGAATAGGGAGCATTGGGAGAAGAGGCTGGGAGTTCTAACCTCATCTGGACACACTTCAATTAACATGGCGCAGGAAACATTGGGTTGATGGAAAGTACCCTGAGTCATTTCAATCTGAACTGAAATAGTTTTCGGCAGCATACATTTTTGTGGATTGAGCGAGGATCTTACCCAGGGTATTGTCACAATTGTAAATAAACATTTTGCAAAAACTCAGCTCGTGTGGGAGAATCGGTGCATTATGAAATTGACTAAATATCATTGCACTCTGACATTTCTCATATTCTGACACTGCAGTCGGTTAATTTTCTGGAAGGATATTTTAATTTTTCCTTTGTGTGTTATTCAATTTCCTGCAAGCTTGTTCTGCTCTGGTCATTGATGTAAAATAAACAACCAGAAATTAGCATGAAGTTAGGATTCGGTTCGAGGTTCCGTCGAATTACGGAAGAACAACAGGAGAGTAGAGGTGAAATTTATCAGAACAGCAGCGATCAAATTTAGTGGACGGGCAGACAAAGGGTGAAAGGAAGCTTCATGGGGATAAATGTGCTTTCTTTGTAAATGAAACGTACCGCATCACAAAATGGTGACAATTGAAGTCAAGCATTGTGGGTGATAATATTTGCTGGTTTTGTGAATGTCTCACTTGCACTGACAGGAATGGAGTGTATACGTCCTTCGACACAGAGTGAGGCAGGGAGAATGTAAACACAGCAAGCTCCAAAAATGCAGAAATATTTCTTCTTTTCTGAACTTCAGTCCCGGACTAAGATGACCTTTGAAAAATTATTTTACACCATGTCAGAGGAGGATTTACAGATTCGAACACGGAAACCAAATTATGTATCAAGATTAAATCATGCCACTTTATTCGCTAAGACAAAAGCAACATGGAAGTTTTACCTTCTGACTCGCAATAATTCTTGCACAATATCATAAATTTGTTTCCCATGAAACGGGAACAGCTGCTCTTCCTCTAACTTCCTAAACGTATTAAAACCTTGGTATGTTGAACAAATCACACCTGAATCGTTTTTGATGTCTGTAGAACAACTTCAACTTCTCCACCCTGAACTTAGATATAATATTCCGCATTTCTTTGACTGTTCTGATAAATCTCCTTTTCGATTTCTCCACAGACATTCACATTCTTTGTCGAGATCACCTGTTTGCGCAAACCCAAATGCTGTGTATTCATGTGGGTGATGTCATCACACACAGGCAATTGCTCAGTAACATCACCCTGATTCCTGTGTATTTCCTCAACTGTGAACGTTTGCTTTGACCACAGTGCTTCTGATTTCGTTCGAGCTGCTGGGTCCAGCATTTGATTAGCAAAAGGAAATCAAATAAATCAAATAAATTACTTCAGTATTTTTTTACTGATAATCTACTGTTACCATCTGACACAACCTTTTGTACTGTCCACTCTACTACCAATCTTGATCTCATCTGCAAACTCACTGACCATGTTTTATACATTTTTATCTAAATCATTTGTATGAATGAAAAACGAAAGTGGGCTCAGTATTGAACCCTGTGGAACACAGCTGGTAACAGTCCTCCAGTCAGAACACTACCTTCCACCACCGTTCATGCCTTCTACCATTAAATTAATTTTATATCTAATTGTAAAGCTTACGTTGAAGTCTATGTTAAAAATTAATCAACCTTGTGGAACCTTTTAAAAGGATTTATTAAATTCCAACTGAACAATGCCTACCACTTAGTCCTCATCAATATTCTTGGTTACGTCCTCAAAACACCCAACCATGTTTGTGGGACAGAAATTCCCTCGCACAAAACCAAACTGATTAGTCCTATTCATTACTCGTCTCTCAAAATACATATAAATCCGATTGCTAAGAATTGCTTCCAACAACTTACCCACGACCTTAGCAAGCCTCACAGGTATATCATTTTCAGTTTTCTCCATTCATCCGTTCCTCAACAAAACTACACCCTAATTATTGGGCACATCACTCGCAGTAATAGGTGATGCAAATATTTCTACCAAGGGCCCTACAGTTTATTTCCCTGTTTTCCCACAAAGCCCTTGCTGCACGTAATCAGATCCCAGAGAAATATCCAACTTTATATTTTCCAAGTCTTCCGGAACTTCCTTGTTTCAATGTGAACTACTTTCAAAACATCAATGTTTGTAGCCTCCATTTCGTTCACTAATGTGAAATGAACATTTAGTGTCTCTCCCATCTGCTGAGGTACAAGACAAATGTTAGCTCTTGTATCTTCCTGGGATCCGATGTGGTCTCGAGCACTGAATGTACTTATAAAACCTCTTTAGATTATCCTTAACTTTATGTGCTAAGGCTATCCAATATGCTCGCTTTGCCTTCATGATTTCCTTTGAAGAATGCCCCTCCACTCCTCATATTGTTCAAGAGATTGACTTGAGATCGCATGTTTACATGGAAACTGTGATTTTTTTAAAACAATAAATTCTTAGACGACAAGTCCTTCATCCCTGCGATCAACGTTGTTCGAATACAATCCTGACAATGTGCGTAAAGGCAAATCAGCCCAAGAAGAACCCATGAAACATACGAAGATCATTGCACATAAGCTCACACCTCAACCAGATTCCTGTAACTCTGCATTTCCCATGGCCAAATGACATCAACAACGTTTTTTCCTTCTGTGGAGAAAACTCACGTAGACACGGAAAGAACGTGCAAACTGCAGACAGTCGCCCGATGAAGCAATTGAACCAGCGTTGCTAAGGCTGGAAGACAGCAGTGCTGCCACTGTGTCAGCCATTGACAACCTCCTATCCACCAATGTATCTCCCCTGAGACATGAGGTCAAAACTATTCCAGATAATCCAAATGCGTCTGACGAGCGCCTCTTATCGCGTCAGTTGTAAACCTCTGCAGCTGGTTTTTAACTCGCCTGAATGAATGCCGACATTGCATTTACCCTCCGAACGGCCAACAGGACCTGCATGTTAAACATAAGAGAAACCTCAACTAGATCTCTCAAGTATCTTTAACCGAGGGATCTCTGAAGCCTTTCCCCGTCACAAAATGGTCTATGCCTCTAATCATGCATTACTTTATGGCCTCACTCTTTTCCACACAGTGTTCTAACTGCAACAATTTTTTATCCAAGCATTCAGCAAGTCCATGTCATTCTGCAGCCTGCCCACTTCCTCAAAACCATCTGTCCTTACACCTGTTGTTGTGTATTCTGCAAAATATCAACAACACTCTCAGGTCCTTTGACCCAATCAGTCACTCATAACGGGAATAGTTGTGGTGCCTAAACTGACTCTTGCTGAACCCCACACGTCACGCGCTGTCATCCTGGAAAAGACCCTTTCACCCAACTGTTTTCAGCCAGTCAGCCAAAACTCAAGCCATGCCAGTACTTTGCCCCTGACACCATAGACCCATATTTCGCAGCTTCCGATACTGCACCTTGACAAATACCAGCTGCGAATTCAAGCTGATCACATTCACAGAATATACTGTTTCTCACTTGCTCATTACCTCCTCATAGAATTCTATTACATTTGTCCTTAAGAACCTGTGTTGATGCTTCAAGTACTACGGAATCCCATCCTTATATTGACCTCTCGTACGGTATTGAATACAAAATTGTTTTGTTTGACATTTATCTAAAATATTAAACTTTGCTTTCAGTCCTGAATGTCACGAACAACAAAGTCCAATCGCAGTTGAACTCTGCGTTCTGAGCTCTCTCAGCAGGCTCGATGAGTGAGTGAATTCCTTCCCCCAGTGGATCTCTCTGCGGTCTCAGCAGGGTCGATGCGTGAGCTAACTGTTTTTCTCAAATGAAGCATGTAAATACGTTCTGCCCACTGCAAACTCGCTGGTGTACTGAGAGTTGAGATGATCGTCCAACCGAGTCCCACAATGAAAACAATTGAATGTCTCTCAACTTGTGAAAATGTCGATGAACATCAGTCCTGCAAAGACTGGAGAGCACATCCCACCACACACCGGATATTTGATAGTCTCTCCACAATGTGAAGACGTTCATGATTAAACGATCCCAAGGAACTTGTATAGTGATTACCACAATCTCAGCATTTAAAGGGTCTCTTCTTTGTGAATACGTTGATGCCATGTCAGTCCCCAGGAACATTTGCAACACTTGTCACCGTCTGGGCGTTGAAAAGACTTGTTAGTAATGTTGATGGGACTTCACATCGATCGGACATCTGCAGCACGTCCCACAGTTGTGGAATTGAAGATGAGCACGTGGATCGGACGCCAGGTCCCCAGAACTTCTAAAGGACTTTCATTCGTGTGAGCACATTTCCCATGCATCAACTACACAGAGGTATGATAATATTTTCCAAAGTCTGGACAGATGAAAGGTTTCTCATTAGTATGAGCATGGTGTTGGATAATCCAATCACAGGATGTGTTATCGCATTTTCCGCAATCCAGACTTTGAAATGATTTCTCGTCATTGTGATCGAGCAGGTGTCGCAGTGGGTCAGAGAAGGAGTGTATCCCTTCCCACACATTGAGCTTGTTCCTGGTGACATTGCTTTCATGGGGTTTCAGCTCAGATGGAGAAATGAATCATCACTTGTCTACAGTCTCACTTAAATATGACTACAATTGTAGTTTGTGAGCTCTGGTGGGTGCAGAAGCCTTGTCCACACACAAAACAAGTGAAGGATTCTCTCCCACCGTAACCGGAGCCTTTTCCTTCCATGTTCAAACTCTGATCAAGTTCTATTTCGGATAAATTGCGCGACTTCATCTTATCATGGTGGAGTGATTGTTTATTAAAACTACCCCTTCTCATCTGCTGTGAAATTGATGTTATAATTTTTTTAAAATCAAGAGAATGGGAAAGAGTCTCTCACAGACTGTGGATTGTGCCTGAAGCTAGGATTGAAGTTAAGGGATTTAGGCACCAACAATTTGACAGGAAATTTGCAAGAATCTTTCAGACACACAGCCTCCACTTCTGCGAAAGAGCAGGTCAACAAGTGGATGTGATCACCATCACATCCCCGTTCGCTCGAGGTCAAACACTGTCCGGACTTCTCTGATATCATGTCCTGTTGGAGCAGACATTCCCTACAATTGAATTGTGCAAAAGTGAGGCCTCTATCTTCAGTCCCCAACACAAATCCACTGCCTCGCCACTGAGTAGAGATTGTGGACTTGGAAAGGCACAGCAGGGCAGGCAGCACACGAGAAGCAGGAGAATCGACGTTTCAGGCAAGAGCTCTTCATTTGGAATGAGGCTTTTGAGCCGAGGAGGTACAGAGACAAATAGTAGGAGTCAAGGTATCTGAGAGTGTGATAGGTGGGTTGAGGTGTGGGTAATGTAAGATTGGTAAGATAACGAGTTTCTTTTTTATTCTTTGTTTTTTCAACAGTCTCTTTGGGAATTTAGAATCGTGGGAATGGAGGTGAGGGCATTTGAATGTTCCTCCTGCCGAATGTGGGAGGTGAGGCTCATGACTAGTGCCCCTGCTGACTACATCTGCGGGAAGTGCACCCAAATCCAGCTCCACGAAAACCGCGTTAGGGAACTGGAGCTAGAGCTGTATGAACTTTGGATCATTCAGGAGGCAGAGAGGGTTATTGAGGGGAGTTACAGGGAGGTAGTCACTCCTCAGGTACAAGTAAAAGGCAAAATGGTTACAGTCAAGGGACGGAAGTGCAACTGGCAGGCACTGCAGAGATCCCCTGTGGCCATTCCCCTCAACAATAAGTATACCGTTTTGAATACTATTGTGGGGGACGACTTACCAGGGGAAATCAGTGGGGCACCGGGCTATGGCACAGTGTCTATCCTTGCTGGTTAGAAGGGAAGGGGGGAGAGGAGCAGAGCAGTATTCATTGGGGACTCCATAGTTAGGGGACAGATAGAAAGATCTGTGGAGACGGAAGAGACTCACGGTTGGTGTGTTGCCTCCCAGGTGCCAGTGTTCATAATGTCTCTGATCGTGTTTTTGGGATTCTTAAGTGGGAACGGAAGCAGCCACAGGTCATGGTCTATCGAGCACCAACGATATAGGTAGGAAGAGAGATGGGGATTTAAGGCAGAAATTCAGGGAGCTAGGATGGAAGCTAAGAGCTAGGACGAACAGCGTTGTTGTCTCTGTTTTGTTGCCCGTACCACGTGCTAGTGAGGCGAGGAATAGGAAGAGATTGGAGTTCAACACGTGGCTAGAGGGATGGTGCAGGCTGGTGGGTTTTGGATTCTTTGATAATTGGGGCTCTTTCTGGGGTATCTGGGACCTGCACAAGCAGGATGGTCTTCGTCTGAACCAGAAGGGTACCAATATCCTGGGGGGGGGGCGGGGGGGGGATATTCGCTAAGGCTATTGGGGGTGGGTTTAATCTAATCCAGCAAGGGGATGGGAACCAGAATTGTAGTTCGAGTATACAAAAGGTTGAGAGTATGGAGATCCGAAATCAAGTATCAGGGATGCAAGATGGCACCGGCAAGCAAGGTGTTGGTTTGAAGTGTGTCTACTTCAACGCCAGGGGCATCCAAAATAAGGTGGATGAACTTGCAGCATGGGTGGTACCTGGGACGTCAATGTTGTGGCCATTTCGGATACATGGATAGAGCAGGCACAGGAATGGTTGTTGCAGGTCCCAGGATTTAGATGTTTCAATAAGAACAGTAGGTGACACAGTGGTTAGCACTGCTGCCTCACAGCGCCAGACGCTCCAGGTTCAATTCCCACCTTGGGCGACTGTCTGTGTGAAGTTTGCACATTCTCCCCGTGTCTGCGTGGGTTGCCTCCAAGTGCTCCGGTTTCCTCCCACAGTCCAAAGGATGTGCAGGTTAGGTGAATTGGCCATGCTAAATTGCCCCGAGTGTTAGGTGTAGGGGAATGGGTCTGGGTGGGTTGCTCTTCGGAGGTCGGTGTGGACTTGTTGGGCCTAAGGACCTGTTTCCACACTGTAAGTAATCTAATCTAATCTAAACAGAGAAGATGGTAAAAGTGGCATTATTGGTCAAGGGACAGTTGCAGAGAGGATGTTTGGGGACTCATCAACTGGGGTAGTATGGAATGAGGTTATAAACAGGAAAGGAGAGGTCATGCTGTTGGGAGTTTTCTATCGGCCTCCGAATACTACCAGAGATATTGGGGAAAGGATAGCAAAGGTGATTCTCGATAGCAATGAGACAGACAAGGTAGTTGTCATGGGGGACTTCAACTTTCCAAATATTGACTGAAAACACTATAGTACGAGTACTATAGTTAGATCCGTTTTTGTCCAATGTGTGCAGGAGGGCATCCTGACACATTATGTAGACAGGCCAACAAGGGGTGAAACCACATTAGATTTGGTACTGTGTAATGAGCGCGGCCAGGAGTTAGAGTTGGAAATAGGTGAGCACTTTGGTGATAGCGATCACAATTCTGTTATGTTTACTTTAGTGATAGAAACGGACCGATACATACCACTGGGCAATATCTACAGCTTGGGAAAAGGCAATTACGTTGCGATTAGGCAAGATTTACGAAACATCATATGGGGAAGGAAACTGCAGGTTTTGGGCTCATTAGAAATGTGGAGCTTAATCAAGGAAAAGCTCCTGAGTGTCTAACATAAGTATGCACCTGTGAGGCATGGAGGAAGCTGTAGAGCGTAGGAGCTGTAGTTTATGAAGGAAGTTGAATCTCTGATCACGATGAAGAAAGAGGTTTATGTTCGGATGAGATGTAAAGGCTCAGTTAGGCCGCTTGAGGATTACACGACAACCAGGAAAGACCTAAAGAGTGAGCTCAGAAGAACCAGGAGGAGACATGAGACGTTGTTGGTGGATCGGGTCAGCATAAACCCTGAGGCTTTCTACAGGTATTTAAAGAATAAAAGAATGACAAGAGTAAGATTAGCGCCAATCAATGATAGTAGTGGGAAGTTGTGTGTGGAGAAGAGGGCACAGGGGAAGCACTAAATGAATATCTTTCGACATTAATCTCCTAGAAAACGGCCATGTTGTCGAGGAGAATATTGAGATACAGACTACTAGACTTGGTGGGATTGAGGTTCACAAGGAAGAGGTATTAGAAATCCTGCAGAGTGTGAATGTAGATAAGTCCCCTGGGCCGGACGGGATTTATCCTAGGATCCTCTGGGGAGCCAGAGAGGAGATTGCCGAGCCTTTGACATTGATCTTTAAATCGTCATTGTCCACAGGAAGAGTGCCAGAAACTGGAGGATAGCAAATGTGGTTCACCTGTTCAAGAAGGGGAGTAGAGACAACCCTGGTAATTACAGACCAGTGAGCCTTACTTCAGTTGTTCGTAAAATGTTGGAAAAGGTTATAAGAGACAGGAGTTATAATCATCTGGAAAAGAATAACTTGATTAGAGATAGTCAGCACAGTTTTGTGAAGGGGAGGTCGTGCCTCACAACTTTTATTGAGATCTTTGAGAGGATGACCAAACAGGTAGATGAGAGTAAACCGGTTCACTTAGTGTATCTGGTTTTCAGCAAGGCGTTCGATAAGATTCCCCAGAGTAGGCTGTTTTGCAAAATGCGGAGGAATGGGATTATGGGAGATATAGCAGTTTGGATTAGTAATTGGCTTGCCGAAAGAAGACAGAAGGCGGTGGTTGATGGGAAATGTTCATCCTGGACACCAGTTCCCAGTGGTGTACCGCAAGGGTCGGTGTTGGATCCACTGCTGCTCTTCATTTTAATAAACGACCTGGATGAGGGCGTAGAAGGGTGGGTTAGTAAATTTGTAGACGACACTAAGGTCGCTGGAGTTGTGGATAGTGACGACGGATGTTGTAGTTTACAGAGAGACAGAGATAAGCTACAGAGCTGGGCTGAGAGGTGGCAAATAGAGTTTGATGCGGACAATTGTGAGGTGATTCTTGTTGGTCGGAGTAACCGGAGTGCAAAGTATTGTGCTAATGGTAAGTATCTTGGAAGTGGAGATGTTCAGGAACAGAGATCCTTGAAATTTGCTACCCAGGTTGACAGGGTTGTTAAAAAGGCATACAGTGTTTTAGCTTTCATTAATAGAGGGATCGAGTTTCGGAATCATGAGTTTATGCGACAGCTGTACAAAACTCTGGTGCAGCCGCACTTGGAGTATCGTGTACAGTTCTGTTCACCACATTATAAGAAGGATGTGGAAACTTTGGAAAGCATGCCGATTTCCTCGGATGTTGCCTGCTATGAAGGGAAGGTCTTACGAGGAAAGGCTGAGGGACTTGACGCTGTTTACGTGGGCGAGAAGAAGGTTGAGAGGTGACTTAATAGAGACATATAAGATAATCATAGGGTTAGATAGGGTGGTAATTATTTCTGATGAAATTATTTCTCCAGGGCTAATCTGTTTGAGTTTGAAATTCCACTTCTGTGTTTCTCCTTCGAGGAACATATGGATAACAAGCAGCTGACGTGAAGAATGCTCCAGTTTGGCAGGAAGAGCAACATGAGAGAATAGAAGCCGTAGAGTAACGGGGAAACAGTTGGGGAGGAGACGTACGGGAAGCGGCTTAATGCTTCTCTTCCTATGTAACGACAACACAACTAGAGGAATCCAAAGTAAACAGGCAGGATGATGGGAGATTACAGGAAGCCAGGCTGCCTCAGGAGGTATACGTTCAGCGTGTATCAATTCTAAACGGCTTGGCCTGTCCTCGAATGGCAGCCTGCTGCCTGTTTACATCTTTGCTTACGTAAACAGGCTCTGGTTTTCAAGTCTAAAGTGAAGGAAGAAGTAGCCAAATGGTAAAATTCCTAATTTTCTGAAAGTCGGCCCTACTGAGGCATTTGTCACTCTCGCAAGATGTGTCTGTGGTAATAGAAAGAACTAAAATTCCACCGAATCGTTCAAAAGAATTGACGTCTTCATTGGAATCATCTTGCAAAGCAAGTTGTTTATCTTCTTAAACTCGGTTTTCCTAAATATCTCTCAAAAATGAGCTGTTTCTGAGTACTTTGTAGCCAGAGCATTTGAAAGAAATTAATTCTGTTTGAATTATTTGTGGCACTTTTTAATATACCGATTAATGTCTCCAATCGATGAATGCAACCGAGAATATCAGAGTCAACCTCAGACCGCTGTCAGAGGAGGGGAAGAGAGGAGGGGAAGGAAGGAGCATCTCGCACGCAGCGCTTGTGCACATTATCAATTTCAAACCAATCCAATACCTGCAACCCGTGGGAGTTTTAAGGAAACAATTAAAAAGAGCCCCGTTTCAAATCTGTGAATCTTTAGGGGAATGAAGGATGAACTGACCGAATGAGCAGAGACTGTCAAGGTCCCTTCCCCTTCTTGAAGGAGCAGGGACATGAACTCTGATGTTCTCGAGGCATGAACTGATCTGAGTTATTGAAGCATTCCCATCAGAGCTGCTCCACTGTCGTTGTTGTCACTCTCAGCAACAATATAACCTGATTCCCTGACCAGGCACCCAACCCTGGCCGCAGTGAAGAAAACACCGACTCTTTACCAATACACCACCAGTGTTGCCTCGCAAGGTGTTGAACTGCTTTTTAATGCCAAAGCATATGGCGTTTAATTTATCAGTACATAAGTTTGAGCAAGTCATCTACTGGTTACAGAATGGAAAGAGGCCCATCATCCAAGTTTTCAGCTCTTGGCCTCTCCCGTTGTGTTCTCAAATGTTTCAAGCACTCAAATGCTTTCAGGCACGTTTTGCAATGTATCCGACTGAAGTTTAAGATGGATAACCTGTGTTCACACCCCCTCGGTGCTCTAAACCCCATTTCACTTACAGAGGCAAACACACAGACACGTTCTGGCGAAGTGACTGTGGCCTTTGGAGAGATCAGCCAGAAAATAGGATTGCACTCAATTGGCTTATTTTGTCCCATTTCAAATTTCAACACCAGAGTTTGGTTGCAGCAAAGAGAGGAAGCTTTCAGCCATTCCCCTGTCTGTGTTCCTCCCCTATCTAAGCATTGAACTACGGAGGCAGTGTGCTCTGAGATAAGGATCCTCACTCTTTAGAAAAAGCAACATAATAGATGATTGGATAGCCCGTGCATTAGAAACCAGTCGGAACAAAACCAAGACAGAACTGAAGGCATCATGAGCAGAAGGATGGGAGACCGTAATGCCGAATCAGACAGTGTCCATGTTGATAGAAACAGCGACTGTCCCTGGAAGTCCAGTCATTTGGATTCCGTGCTCTCACAGCCATGGCCTGCGAATCGTTAGCATTTACTGTTACCAATATGAAATGCTGCCTTCCCCTTAAAAGTAGAATTATGACCTGGACATGCACACATAAATTGTGAAATTGATATAAATTGATGTTTTATTTCTTCCATATTTGGGCTGAAAGTGTAACATATAAATACTTAGATGATCATTAAAATCCAATATTTAAGCCAGTTAGTGTTGTCACAAAACTGCAAAAACCAGAGGAAAAGCTGGGTTTTGCATGACTGAAGGAGGTGACTGCTCCTGCTTCCGACCCACTTTTCATCCCTTTTGTCCCAAGTTCAAGTGCAGAAGCCAAATACTGGCAATCTGATATATATTTAAAAAACACAGAAAATGCTGGAAGTATTCAGCTTGTCTGGAAGCTTCTGAAAGTGTGGTAGAGGTCAACACCATCACAACCTGATTATCTCTACTTTGTATTCACGATAAGTAATGTCCAAGTCACAACTCATTCAGACACATTTCCTCATCTTTAAAATGTATGCACGCTTTCAGTTTGCCATGAGAAACGTTTTGTCAATTAATTTAGTACTGACAGGATAACCGTTTAAAGCTGTATGAAACATGTTGCAAACGGTCATACCATACAAAATGAGGTGCCACGTGAAGAAATATGCGTTTCATTCAGGAAAGTTAAAATAGAATTGTTCACAGAAAATTGTGGTGAACTTTCTGCCGATTTTTTTGATGAGGTAAGAAGAAATCTTGATGATGCTAATCCAAAGCGATCAGATAAATGTAGCTTGGCAAAGCAAAAGACAAAAGTTCTGTGAGACCGCTGTGCATGAAACCTGGAAATGAAGGAATAGAAGGGATAGTAGCAATATTGATCATAAATTGGCTGCGTGAAAGGTTACTGATGAAGGGTGCCTGCCTGAAACTTCGATTTTCATGATCCTCGGATGCTGCGTGACCTGCTGTGCTTTTTGAGCTCGACTCTAATGCTGACTCTGATCTCTAACATTTGCAGTCTTCACTTTCGTCTGCGGGAAAGGGAACAGAGTCATCATTAACAATTGTGTTTTGAACTGGAAGAATTTTTCAAGCGAACTTTGATTGAGCATTGGTGTGTGGAAGTTCTGATTAGATTATTTTAGACAAGCAGCATTCTCTGATTTATCAGACCGCCCAGAGAGCCCATGAGATTCTCTGATTGGTTGGAGGACCAGTGCCTCCAGCTTGGTCCTGTAGGACCGCCTCTTCTTCGCTGTTGAACATTATACGTCATCACTTGGGATGGGTCCTGCAGTATGCAGAGGGTTAACATGAACTGTGAGCATGCTCGCAGCGAGTGCTCAATGGAACGAAATGTTGTTGTCTCCAATCGACAATCGTTGACTGAGGGCTAAAGGGGAGGGAAGCGCCAGATGCTATAGTCCAGTTAGTGGTTATAGGTTTGGTCATGAAATGATTCTGGAACCAAACATAGTTTATCTGGGATCGCAAATTAAGCCACAGAGAGCATGAGTCTTCTTCTCAGAAACAGGCCCCCGTCAGCGACCGCTATTCCTGTTTCAGTTTTTTTTTAATTTATCACGTTACGGTTGGTTGATCTATCTTTAGTGTGAATAGAGCTGAAAATAAGTGATATTGTTTGAACTGATTGCGGTGGTCCATGAGGATGTAATGTTGTTGGGAGACGCTTGGGAGTGTATTAGTGACTGGAATTGGTGGGAAAGTGTACCCCATGAACATCTCTATCACTGACCTTGCTGTAAATTTGTCAGAGACGGAAAGAATGGAGCAGGAAGTGGAGGGACAGGACTCCTGAACAGGATAGCGGGTCGCGGGAGTTTTGTAATTTGGGGTCATTCGTGGCCAATCCCTCAACAAAAACCCGACCCATTGTTTTTCTCACTGCTCCCCTTCCCCACACTTTCCTACCATTCCCTCCACCCAGTATCAGCAACATTTTAAAGACGTTTACTTATTTCATACATACTATCTCGTTTTTGTCAGAACATTCAGCAATTTGAGAACTGAATTGAAATTGAGATACAGAACAGCCAGTGTACGAATCTCAAAAGTTACTTTGCACCTCCTCGAATTGCCAAAGTTCGTATGCTAAAATTGCTCCCCGATTACTGTTTGGTAAGTACTTACAGAATTATTTTTTAAATCTAGACAATATGTTACTGATATCTGCGTCAGTTAAAAACAATTGGTTTTCATATCCCACCTTTAACAGAATGGAAATATGAAATATTAGAACTGGCCTGGCTTGTTGTGATGTTTGATCCTTCTCTATAATTTAGTATGATCTTATATGATCATTCCGCACAGTAACCTGGTACTTCTTTAGGCCTACACCTTATGATCCGTCTTGCCTCAAAACTTTAGATATCTTCATCTGTCAATATTCCACATTCTGGCTTCAATTACGTTCTGTGGCATCAAATTTCACTTAGTAACCAGTCTTTGATTAATAAATAAAATCGTCATCTCAGTCTTAAATGGACTACCCATATTCTTAGAAGTGACGCCACCTCCCAACCCTCTATGGTTTGGACGCCCTGGTCATTGAAAGCATCCTCCTGCATTTACCTTGTTCGTACCTTTTAGAATTTTCGGTGACATCCTACTTCATCATTCTAAACTTGAGTGATTTTCATCCAAACGAATCCTCATACGTCAGTCCTGTCATCCCATGAATTTTTCTGGTAAACTTTTATTGTGCCATCTCCGAATGGAGAACATCCTTTATCAGATAGGGATCCCTAAACTGCACTCTCGGTTGTGCTGTCAACAAGAGTCTGCACAATTTCAGGAAGTCTTCACTGCTCATGTGTTCAAATCCTCTCAGTACAAAGGCTAACACACCGTTTGCCTTCCTCACCTGCTGCTGCTCCTGCATGCTTACGTTCAGCGATTTGTGTACAAGAAGACGAGATCGCCTTCCCTATTTTAGTTTCGTAAATTCATGCTGGCTCTGTCCAACCCAATTAGTGTTTTCCAGTGTTAGGCTAACTTTTCTGTCATTCCATGTTTTCTTGATACTTCCTTTTATAAATCGTGGCGTCATATTAACTGACCTCCAAGCCCTAGATATTGTTTCAGAGTCGATAGAATATTGAAATATGATAATTAATTTACTCTATTTAGACTCCACACTCTATTTACAGAACGCATTCACTGCATTTATAGTACACTGATGTGTGATTCGCAGTTGGTGGAATTTACTGTCTTTAATCTCATCAATTTCCACAACACTATCTCCCTGATAATACTGATTTCTTTCAGTTCCTCCCTCTCTTTTTCTTCCCAGATCTTTAGGAATATTACTTTTATCATCTGTGATAACAGAACCAATATACATGTTTATTTGGTGTGCTATATATTTATCCCGCATTATAACATCCTCTGTTTCTCATTGTAAGGGATTTGTTTTCAATAATCGATTTTTTTTCAATTCATATACCTTCAGGAGCTTTAACAATTCTTTATATGCTTACTGTTAAACGACATTTTCGTTCTGTATTAATTATTTCTTCATCTTCTGCTGATATCTGATGTTTGCTGCTATTTTCAGCCAAGTTGTAAGGCTCCTTGAGTGCAATGCTATGCCTAATATCGCTTGTTAGCCATGACATGGCCACGTTTCCCGGTTTCTTTGTGTCAGACAGGAGTGAGAAGCAGTTGCAGTTCCTGCAAATGTTTTTGAAGTTCTTGTCATCCCTTTCAGTTCTGTTCCCCAATTCGTTGTACCCTGCTCACGCTTCATATCAGTATCATTTCTTCTATTTCGATTTCGGCTCATAATCTCAGTCAGCTCAATCACTCTCCACCTTAATGAAGAGTTCTCTCACTGACTTCTTCACTCTTCCTGAGGGACAGCATAGAGATAGATTGTCAATTATTCCTTGACATATATACAAATAAAGCTTTGAAATCAAAGTTGACATATTCCCAGGCCTGCTGACTCATTAGAGACAGAGAGAGAGAGGGAGAGAGAGAGAGAGAGATATCGCACGATTTGACTGTTGGTGCTTTAACCTGAGAGTCGTTGTGCCTCAGGCACAAGGTGAAAATGTGGGGACTTCATGAGACCAGTACGAGAACTGTGCACATGCTGCTGCTGTCATTCTTCATCGAAATCTCGTCGACCAGCCAACTAAGCTAGCTCACCAATATCCATTAAACAGTACGTAATCAAGGATGCTCTGCCCTCCATTTGTGTCCTTAATATAGCGACTCAGAAAACCATCTCAAACATACACCACGTAAGTCTCCTCCACTGATCTGACTTGCTCAGTCTATGGGCAGGTTGAAGTCACACGCAATAGCGAGAAGGCCACAAGATAAAGGAGCAGCATTCGGCCATTCAACCCATCGAGACCTCTCCAATATTTGGTCATGGTTGATATGTTTCTCAACCTCATTCTTCGGCTTTCTGCCATCTCCTGTAACTGTTGATCCTCTTATCAATCAGGGACCTATCTATGTCTGTCTTGAAAAATTGCAATGTCTTGACCACTAAGCCTCTTGCTGAAGAAATTCCTCCGCATTTCACTTCAAAATGGTCATCCTTTCTCTCTATACTGCGCAGTCGGCTCCTGGTCTCTCGTGCTAGTTAAAAAACTTCTCCACAGCCACTTTAATAGCCCCTCTCTGCATAGTTTAAGTGTCAATCAGATTCTCCTCAAACTTCTAAACTGCATCAAGTACAGCCCCCGAGTTTTCAACATTTTATGACAAGCATTTCTTCCCCCCAGGATCATTCTTTTAAACCTTCTTCTGACCCTATCCAATGTCATCATATCTTCTGGAGTGTTGTGTACAGTTCTTGTTTCCTCGTTATGAGAAGGATTTTAGTATATTGGAGAGGGTTCAGAAAGTATTTACCAGAATGATATCATTAATTGAAGTCTTCTGTTATAAAAATAGGCTGCGGTTTCTTTTTCACTGGAGCAGAGCACTTCGACGTTTGGCCTTATAGAGATTTGTGAAATCACGAGGAGCATAAATCAGATTACTATCAAAGGTGAGGGAGATCGCATCCAGGGGCATATGTTTAAAGTACGAGAAGGAAGATTTATAAAGGACATGAGTGGCAGCTTTTGTTTTACACCCGTTGGTCACTGTGTGCAATAAACCGCTGGAGGAAGTGATGGATGCAACTACAGTTAAATTATTTAACAGTCAAAGCTTGTGCGAAGATTTGTAGCTCGGGTGCTCGTTGTTGTGATTCTGTTCGCCGAACTGGAAGTTTTTGTTGCAAACGTTTCGTTCCCTGGCTAGGCGACATCATCAGTGCTTGGGAGCCTTCTGCGAAGCGCTTCTTTGATGTTTCCTCCAGTGTTTATAGTGGTCTGTCCCTGCCGCTTCTGGTTGTCAGTTTCAGCTGTCCGCTGTAGTGGTTGGTAAATTGGGTCCAGGTCGATGTGTTTGTTGATGGAGTTTGTGGATGAATGCCATGCCTCTAGGAATTCCCTGGCTGTTCTCTGTCTGGCTTGCCCTATGGTAGTAGTGCTGTCCCAGTCGAATTCATGTTGCTTGTTGTCTGCGTGTGTGGCTACTAAGGATAGCTGGTCGTGTCATTTCGTGGCTAGTTGATGTTCATGTATGCGGATTGTTAGCTGTCTTCCTGTTTGTCCTATATAGTGTTCAGTAAAGTCCTTGCATGGTATTTTGTACACTACATTAGTTTTGCTCATGTTGGGTATCGGGTCCTTCGTTCTGGTGAGTTGTTGTCTGAGCGTGGCTGTTGGTTTGTGTGCCGTTATGAGTCCTAGGGGTTGCAGTAGTCTGGCTGTCAGTTCTGAGATGCTCCTGATGTATGGTAGTGTGGCTAGTCCTTTTGGTTGTGGTATGTCCTCTTTCCGTGGTCTTTCTCTTAGGCATCTGTTGATGAAGTTGCGCGGGTATCCGTTTTTGGCGAATACCTTGTATCAGTGTTCTCTTCTTCTTTTTGCAGTTCTGGTGTACTGCAGTGTATTTAACAGTCATTTGGATAAGTAACTGATTAGGAATGTATTGGAAGATTTTGGGACAACGGCAGGCAGGCGGGTCTATTTTAATTTGGCAATGAGTTCTGCATGGTATATATGAAGTGAATGGTCTGCTAAACTGCTGTATGACTCTGAAATACCCTTAGATATCGGACCTAACTTCCTGCAATATTCCAAATGCAGTCTGACCATGACTATATAAATGCTCAACTGGACATTTCTGCTCTTGTATTTGAGGCCCCTTGATATAAATTATAAAATTGAATTTTCCTTCCTGAATTCCAACTGAACCTGCCTGATCTAGGGCTCCCAAGTCACTTTGTCCTTCTGATTTCTAAAGACTTTCCGTGAACAGAAATTAGTCGAAGCCTGCCTTCTTCCTCTCATACTGCATAACATGACACTTCCATTTTTGTATTGCATTTGCCACTTATTTGCCCACTCTCTGCGCCTGCCTAGCATCTTATGAAGTTTCCCAGCTTTCTTGACACGACCTGTCTCTCAAACTACGTTTGTGTCAAGTGCAACTGTAGCGAAAATGCACTCTGTTCCTTTGTCCAGATATTTAACGTGTAACTTGAATAGTCATGCTCTCAACACCGATGGTTGTGCAAGTCTTAAAAAATCAGTAGATGCCATCCTGTAAAAGACCCCTCTGTTCTCACTCAGCCAGTCAGCAAATCCCCTCCTTGTCACTAACAGCATGATTTTACCTTATTTACCAGTCTGCTGTATGGCACCTTATCACAGGACTTATGAGTATTGAATTAGATCACGTCGACTGGCTCTGCTTTGCCTAACTTACTTGGTACTTCCTCAAAGAGATCTAGCATAGCTGTCAGACATGACGTCCACTTGATGAAGACATGCAGACTTTGCTGTATTTTACCATCCATTTCCAAGTACTGTGCAACACTGTCAGTAGTCTGTGTCTGCCTCTCCCCTTCCTTTCAGCAGGGGTGTTGCATTTAAAAATTTCCCGTCATCTGGGACCCACCCTGACGCCGATGACTCCTGACTGATCACGACCAATGCGTCCACAATCTCCTCAGCAATCTCCTTCAGAAATCAGGAATGCAGTCCATCTGGTCTCAGTGACTTAATCCCTTCAGACCTTGCAGCTTCCCCGGCATCTTCTGGTTATTGTTGGTATTTCATTCACTTCTTCCCTACGTGTCTATTAATTCACATATTTTGTTGTTGTCTTTCATTGTGAAAACTGATGCAAAGTACGTGTTCCCCATTACGTCTTCTCCAGTGCACCAATTTGCACTCTTCTCTCTGTTGTCTCTCCACCCTTCAGGCGCTCTGCCTGTATTGCTGATGAAGGGCTTTTGCCCGAAACGCCGGATTTTCCTGCTCCTCGGAAGATGCCTGAACTGCTGTGCTTTTCCAGCACCACTCTACTTCAGAATCTTGTTTCCAGCATCTGCAGTAATTGTTTATACCGAGTTGACTTTCACCCTACTGCGAATACTCTTGCAAGGATGCCTGCCTTGAAGAAATTTTCCTCCTCTCTCTACAAGAATCTCAGGGAGTCCTCTTCCACTGCAACTCCCAGGTCATTTCCTCTGCCCTGAAGCTACCTTCTCCCACTCTCCTCACTGACCTGTCACCTTCATCCTCACCCACAATCACCTATTGTACTCTATTCTACTTTCTCCCCATCCCCGCCCTCCTCACATTTAATTCTCCACCCGTCAGGCTCTCTGCCTGTACTCCTGATGAAGGGCTTTTGCCCGAAAAGTCGGAATTTCCTGCTACTCGGATGCAGCCTGAACTTCAGTGCTTTTCTAGCACCACTCTACTCAACAATCTGGTTTCCAATATCTGCAGTCATTGTTTTACCTTACTATTCTCTCTGTAACCTTTTAAATATGTGAACAAACACTTGCACCATTCTTTATATTTCAAGTTCACACACTTACGTACTAAATCTTAATAACTCATCTTGCCATTTCGGTTGTTCTCTGCTCGTTATTGAACCCTTCCAAATGCTCTAGGTTTCACTAATCTACACCAGATGGTGTTTTTCTTTTGTTTCTGTGCTCTCCCTGTCTTCTCTTGTCAGTCATGTTTGCTTTATCCTCTCTGAAACATGGTCAGGTGGCGTGAGCAATGGATCCGGTGTTACTAGGCGCTGACGGAGTGCCATTTGGACTTGAGATAACGTCCGCCAACTTCTACAGTACAGCACAGTACATGGAACAAGACTGTGACCAGGACACAATGATTGTGAATTTCTCTCCTGGACTGGTAGAGAAGGGTTTACGAAACTGCATTTACAGTGAGTTCAGAGGAGAGTATTTACACACACCAAACCCAAACCAAGGTATATTTGTGTCTTCTGAATTTCTTACCTGTATTGACAGTGATGAATTTTAGATACCCCTTTTTGTTATTTTACCATAACTCTTGTCGACTGTGTCTTTATGAGTTTTCCACCAATTACCATCCCCAGAGCCTGTGACCGTCACAAATCTACTCCATTTTCCTTCTGCTTCTCAGATCATAAGGATGAGGAAAATCTGCTACATTTTTATTTCCTGATGTCTGTCTGCGCACGCTAAAACATTCATCTACCTTCTTTCCCTGCACAAACCCGACCAGCTAAGGTTTCCAGCATAGCCTCTTTTATTTAAAAAAAAACATTTCAGCTGCTGCAGTATTTTGCTATTATTTTCTTGCAGGTGTTTCTCACAGCACTGAGTCTAAAAGTACAGATGTTCCAACGATTAGCTGCTTTCTCACTGAGTGGTGGATGCAGAAACAGATCCATGGACTCCGGTGTGAGTCTTTTTTCTTTAATTTTAGTCGCAATTACTTAATGATTGCAACACAAGATAATTTGGCGCATCGTGCCCATGCTGGTTCCCTGAGCAGATTAGTTCACCCCACTCTCCAGCCCTTTCATGAGCAAGACTGGCTGATATTGTCAATCTCCAATTGCCTATGTAGAAGTCGATGGATTATCTTCTTGAACTGCTGCAGTCCACGTAGTGCACGTGGTCCCAGATTACTGGCAGGTGAGGAGTTACAGGTTAAACACCTGGAAATGATGAAGGAATTGCAATGGATATCCAAATCAAAACCATCAGATTGTAATTCTACCCCGTCTTCCATCTGTCAAAATGTCCAAAATGATTCACAGGAATGTGCAAAGGCAACACTTGACACTGAGCCACATAAAGAGTTGTTTCGACACTTGACTGAGCATGTTTGAATGGGTTCTCTCTCAATTATATTCTTCAAATCAATTTTATAGGGTATTAGAAGGATTGATTTGCACTCAGCAAATTTGGATCAAAGATCACAGCAGAGTCTGACGGAGTCACATCATTTACCCTAACCTGAATAGTATGGCGATCTGAACAGGAAAGGTACAAACTTCGTTCAAAGTCGGGAGAAACAAAGCACGTGTGTGTGGGCGAGGCTTCAGCTGATCATCTGACCTGGCAAGACGCAAAGCGAATCAGCACAGTGAGATACTATGCAAATGTCAAGATTGTGGAAAAGGAGAAAGTGAGGATCGCAAATGCTTGCAATCAGTGTCGAAGAATGTGGTACTGGAAAAATACAGGCCATCAGTCAACATCCAATCAGAAGCCCTTCATCGGGAGATTAAATGTCCCAAAAATACAAACAAGGGACAAAAAAATAAGAACAGGAAAGAGGTCGTACTTCAAAAGTTAACTGGACTAAAGTTTGAATCAATTAGACCAAACAGGCTTCATCCCAAAATGTTGAAGAAAGAGGAAAACAATGAGAGAATGTGGATGCGCTGGGAGTCATCTTTCAAGTTATGTGATCTCTGCAAAGTCTCCTGTGGAGTGGAATTCACGTTGGAACCCCACTGTTTTGCTTGTTCAGGAAGCTTTTTATCCGGTCCCACACAACATCACAAAACACAATGGGGTTGGAGAAAACGTGCCAGCATTCATTAAGGATTGTTTACCAGCTGGAAAGCATAGAGTAGGAATAAGCGCACTTTTTACTCACGTTGGTGTTCTGTTACGGGTGAAGTACCACAAGGATCAGTGACAGCACTGCTGCCTCACAGTGCTCGAGACCGGGGTTCAATTCCATCGTCACGCGATTGCCAACATGAATTGTGCACATTCATAGTGTCTGCGTGGGATTCCTGCGGATGCTGCTATTTCTGCACACAGTACAAATATTCACGGTTTAAGTGAATTGCCCATTATATCGAAGAATGTCCAGGCTTGGTGGATTGGGCATGCGAAATGCAGCATTATAGGGAGAGAGTAGGGCCTCATTGCATTGCAGAGATTCTATGATTCAATGCTTGAACCAAATTGTTCCCAACCATTATACATGATTTGGACATTTGGACCTCTTGTAATTTTTCCAAACTTGTTGATGACACCAACTGGATCGGAATGTACATTGTAAGGAGAATGCTGGGAGCCTTCAAGTGAAGTTTGACAGCCTCAAGAATGAGTCAGTAAATGGCAGTTTATCCATAACACACGATAGCTCCACAAAGAATATCAATAATCTGGTTAAATCTGACTACCTTTTCGCAAAGTATCTTGAATTTTCATCATACCCTTGATTTTCTTTCTCCAAGTGCCTTGCTCAACAACTTCATTAAAAAAACATTGAGAAGCATTCATGTGAAAGATGTTAAGCTCACTACTTGTCATTTCCTCCTTGACTTCCCTTCTGTTCTGACTAAATAAAACTCACTCATCTGCATGGGTTGGAGAAATTGAGGACTGCAGATGCTGGAGATCAGAGCTGAAAATGTGTTGCTGGAAAAGCGCAGCAGGTCAGGCAGCATCCAGGGAACAGGAGAATCGACGTTTCGGGCATAAGCCCGAAGAAGGGCTTCCTGAAGAAGGGCTTATGCCCGAAACTTCGATTCTCCTGTTCCCTGGATGCTGCCTGACCTACTGCGCTTTTCCAGCATCACATTTTCAGATCTGCATTGGTTCCCACGATGACTCTCCACGGATTTCATAATTCTCAGATTTGTTTTCAAATCCATCCATGGTCTTACACCCCATTAATCCACCACTGCTTCCAGCCCAACATTCCTCTGTGCTCTTCCCACTCCTCTACTTCTGCTCTCTGTATTCGAACGCACCTTACTCCCCCACTGCCAAATATGGATTTTACACTGAATGAGAGAGTCTGAAGCAGTGTTGCATTGCACTAAACACTACAGGCTACTGCTCTTGGCGGTAATATGGAGTTCTACCTCATCACCATGTTATCCAAAAGAATTAGATCAATTCATTCTCATGACGATGATGTAGATTCTTGCAAAATACTTGACTATTTTCTGTGTGCTGGCAAGTACAGTATCTTTCTCTATCCCCTGTTTCACTTTGACTGTGACATGGCACATTTTACTGCTCCTTTATCCACTTATAACTGTCGTTTGTTTAAGGTCTGTATTTCTGGTTTTGTGTGCGGTGGGCCAGTGACAACCTGATGTGCAATTCCAAATTGTTATGAAGTTGAAAGTGTGTGCTGTACCTTTAAGAGAGGTAGAATGTTGTTCTGCACTGAGACCTTACGAGAGCAGTGTCAGAGTTTACTGGAAAATTGAAAATATATAACATTTGGCTGTGAAATAGGTACCTGAGTTGGTTGCTGTTTTGACGACAATTCAAAATTAACCAACGAGATTCACTTATGTCTCTGTAAATTAAAAGCCAATCGATATTGAATTTAATATTCTGACAACATCGAACAAATGAGATAATCCGATTTGGGGGTATAAGAAAGGTAGGCATTTTGAAAGTCAGGCAGAGTTACTGCCATCAAGGGAGAACTACAGGAGGAAAAGAAAAGCCAAAAACAAAAAGACCGATTGTGAAATGAAGGGAAATGACTCTGGCAATTTGTGCAGCTAACACCAAACGAATGTTTGCATGAAAGCTGCTGGGTTGCGCTGTTGGGTTTTATCATCATCACGATCACATGTGCCCCACACGCTGACAATTGATAACTCGGCCGAATCTCAGTTCATCTGCTGCTGAAACTCTCATTTTTGTCCCCCTTTGATATCATTAGAGGGGACTTTAAATGAAAAGGCTGGCGATTTTGCTCGATTGAAAAATGGCAGTTCTGAGAAATGATGTTTTAAATGAACATCAAACGCGACTGTAAAAATTCAGCGAAGGAACAAAAAATGCAGTGACACTGGTGGAAGAGTGCCACAGAGACCAGAAAAACATAGTGGTATAGTGGAGCTAATGGCAGTTAATCTCTCAATAATTATCAAATAAAAGGGTAGAAATAACAGTGGATTTTCACAACTCCAATGTAGTGTGTCATTGTAATGCGAAATGATTTTGAAGTGATTTCAAGAGCACTGTTTTGATCAGTCATGGCAAGACAAACAAGAGCAGCACAATAGGAGGAATGGCGTCGGGAGAGCATCTTGGTAGTAGAGATCAAAAACCAGTCAACTTAACGTCAGACTGAAGGCTCCTCGTACAAGAATTAGACTAGTAAATTGACAAGGTGTGTGTTTATTTTACAATGGCAAACTGGTTAAAAGATAAACGTCTGTGGCATTAATGGAAAAGTAGCAAGTAAGGTGCCATACTGGCTTCGTGGCAGGAAATCAAGACGAATTGTTAAAATGTAATCTCTGGCCCATGCCAGTAAAGTCTCCGACATGATGGTTGATTTCACAACCACCGGGATTGAAATGGATCGAATGGTTTCAAGTTCCCGATGATGGGATGGGACACGTTTACCCATCAAGAGTGACAGCAGCAACACAGACAGAATGGTGCCGATGTGCACGTTAGATTATGGAATGCCTCAGTGAAATGGCAGGAGCGATGTAAAGGAGGGTTAGTGACCATGCAAGGGAGGGAAATCTCTGAAAGTGCGTGGGTTTGAATTCTGATTTATGAAATGGAGAATTGTGATATTCCACATAAGTAACCAGTGTTGCAGAATATCATATAATCTCGTGTTCCCAGGGCTAAACTAAGAGAGACTGAGTGGCGCAGCAGTGAAGGTCAAACTGGAAATGGGCATGAGGATGAGCCCGCTGTGACGGTATAAAGGTGCATGAAACGCCGGGGCTGGGACTCCAACCTCACCTGTAGTACCTTCTATTTACATGGAGCAAGGAGCATTGTGATATCAGATTGGGATCTCCAACTTATATGGAGCAGCTTCTGTTGGCATAAAACAGGGGGCATTGTGGCAGCAGGCTGGAAGTTCCAACCTCACCTGGAGCAGATTGTATTGACAAGGAGCACGGACCGATGAGACGTAAAGTTGGAGAAAGGATACTCAGTTATTTTAATCTGAATTAAAGTAGTATTTAGCAGGACCCATGTTTGTAGATTGAGTGAATATCTGTCCCAGGGAAATCTCGCAAAAAGAAGGGAAAATGTGGCAAGGATTCAGCTCGTGGAGGAGAATCTGTGCAGAAAGAAACACAGGTAATATTTTCTTTTTCTGCCTTTTATCATAAGACTGACTGCGTATTTGGTTAAATTGCAGCAAGTGATTTTCAGCTCGTGCCATGATATTATATTTTCTGAAAACCCATGCAAGTCATTAAAGCGAACTAAACTTCCAAAAATTAACGGTATATACCTAGATCAAAGGTAGAGGACAGAGGGTGGTGGTGGAGGGTTGTTTTTCAGACTGGACTCCCGTGACCAATGGAGTGCTACAAGGATCCGTGCTGGGTCCTCTACTTTTTGTCATTTAACTGGAGTTGTGGTGGACAGCAAAGAGAGTTATCACAGAACAGGATCTTGACCAGTTCGGCCAATCAGCTGAGAAATAGCAGATGGAGTTTAATTCAGATAAATGTGAGGTGCTGCATTTTCGGAAAGCAGATCATAACAGGACTTCAACACTAAATGGCAATGTCCGAGGGAGTGTTTCTGAACATACAGACCTTGGAGTGCAGGTTCATAGAATCCTGATGTTTGAAATTTAACTTGAAAGTGGAGTCGCAGGTAGATAGGATAGTGTAGAAGGCGTTTGGTATGCTTTCCTTTATTGTTCAGAGTATTGAGTACATGAGTTGGGAGGTCATATTGCGGCTGTACAAGACATTCGGTAGGCCACTGTTGGAATATTCCGTGCATATCTGGTCTCCTTCGTATCGGAAAGAAGTTACGAAATTTGAAAGAGTTCAGAAAGAAATGAGGATTCTGTCAATGTTGGATGATTTGCTAAAGAGGGAGTGGCTTAATTAGCTGGGACTGTTTTACCTGGCGCGTCGGAGGCTGAGGCATGACTTATTAGAGGTTTTAAAAATTATAAGGGTCAAAGATATGGTAAATAGAAATAGTCTTTTCCCTGGGGTCTGTGGGTCCAAAATTAGAGGCAATAGTTTTACGGTGAAAGGGGAAAGATATACATGAGACCCACTGGGCAACGTTTTCACACAGAGAGTAATAAGTGTATGGAATGTGCTGCCAGACGAAGTGGTGGAGGCTGGTACAATTGCAACATTTAAGAGGCATTTGGATGGATATACGAATAGAAAGGTTTTGGAGGGATATGGACGGGGTGATAGCAGGTGTGACTTGATTAGGTTTGGATATCTGGTCAGCATGGACGAGTAGGACCAAAGGGTCTGTTTCCATGCTGTGCATCTCTCTGACTCTATGACTCTATTTGGTGTTGACATTATGCTCGAGTTTATCTTGATTTATGGAGGAAAAGCTGGAAACTAATGTTGAAATTTACAGGATCAACGATGATCCCATTCAATGACTGAACAGACAAGAGGCTGAATAGAAGCTTCATCATGACAGATATGTTTTCATTATGAATCGCGCTGAAACACAACGTGGGGAGAATTGGACTGAAGCAGTGGTGGTGATTTTCTTTCCTGGTTAAATTTTTGAATATGACTGCTATTTCCCCTGTCCTTGTTAACATCAACACTCTGAAGCATGAAAGCGTGAAGAACATATGGGGCTAGTGGCGCAAAGTCTAACGTGCCTGACTCAAGTTCAGAACATTGTAGATTTCACTCCGCTCTAGCTCAGGTTAACACAGGTATTTATGAATCCCACAACCTAATCTTCCTCATTGTTCTGAAGCCGAGATGAATCTTGAGCTCCTGATATGCAGACACGAGAATCTCTTTCAGTACACACCCCGGAGAACATCACAGTCAATGTCGCACAAGTGAGGAAGACCAAATAGTCCCACACACTGCGAATCGGCACTTTTCAATTTCACAAAGCCATGGACACAATCGCTGTGGTTCCTCGAAATGGCAAGGAAACAAAATAAATATCTCAGTCTCATGTTGGTTTATGGAGTGCCGAGGCACCTTCTCCTTCTTTAAGAGGCTGGAACATTGACTCTGATGTTCGTGGAGACATTGATTGATTCGAAGCATTGAAAGGAATCCTATCACAGAAGCCCACGCTGTTGATGCTGAACAAAACAGCCCTTACTGGGAATGGAACGCGGGCTGCAGTGGTAAAAGTGCCAATTCAGAACCACGACACGACCAGGGGCGAGTACAACGGTCGGAGGCACGTAGTCTGACAGCCCTCAAATGTGTTGGACGCGTTCTTTGCAGAAACAACCGCTTCACTATCCTCATTCCATTTTCCATCTCTTTGCCTTGTATGCCTCAGCATCACGAATATAGATTGAATATCTCTGAAGGTTGTGTTGATTTCATCACAATGAGTTGCAGATTTATCCACCACCACTACTGGTGGATAAAGTTTTTACTGCTTATCTACTGAAAACTTTCTGCCTCGTACATTTAATCGACACCACTTGGCGTTTGTCCGAGAGGAAACATTTCTTTCAGCCGAACATGCCTTTATCTCTCATTGTTTTGCACATTTCAATCATGTTTCCTCACAATCTCCTCTTCTCCATTGAAATTAGAACAGAAAAACTGATCGTTTCCAAAAAAAAAACAAATATGCATTGTGTCATTTTCCTGAGCCTGATGTTCCAGTGATCTCCGGAACATGTCAGTAAAAATTGCTACATGAGCACTGATCTCCCAACAGCAGTATGTCAATGGATCAATTGGTTTTAAGGTCCTAATTGTGGGATTGGGTCACGTTCGCCCAACAACATTGACTGCAGCTGCACAGACTGAACAATGTCAATGCGAGTGCTTGATAGCCAAATGCCTCAGGGAAATTGCAGGAGGAACCTAAAGCAGGGTTACTGATCGTGGGATGGGGAGAAATCTCCGAGAATTGGTGGGTTTGAATCCTGATACATAGACAGCAGAGATGTGAAAGGGCGAGGGTTTGAAGGAGCAAAATCATCACCTCGAAGAATATTTTCATGTAAAGAAAGATTGATTCGCTCCTGCTTTTGTTAAGCATGTCTTACTCTGCATAAAACGGTAACAAGTGACAATACTGGAAGTCAATTTGCAGATGATCTTTCTGCTGCCACCACGCAAAGCGCTAACCACTGCATGATATGGCACCGCATGGAAGAGCATGATGTAAAAAGCAGTAAAGATAGTGGCAAAGGATATGTTAGGAACAGGACCACATGAACAGTAGTAATACTTGACAAACAGTGACTGAGATATGCAAACTCATGGTGAGCTGAATGGTTAACTTCGGTATCTCGAGAGCCGATGGATATTTCATCACTGAGTTTGTTGAAGGTGAAGATTGATATAGTTCTCCAGAAAATGAAAGCATCAGGGAATAGCGCAGGCAATTGCTGGAATGTATTTCTGCAAAAGAAATGTAGTTTACCATCGGTTACTTTAGCAATTTCGTCATACAAGGAAGTGACCACTGCTGTGGAATATCATATAGTGCCAGGTTTCATGCCTGGAATACGAGAAACTGTATGGTGCAGCAGCGAAGATCAAACAGGAAATGCGGATGAGGATGAGGCAACGGATATCAGTTCAGAAATGAAATCATTGAGTGTGAAGTATTTCACTGAAAGTACAGAGTGAATTGAAATGCGGGGACTGGGAGTTCCAACATTGCGTGGAGCAGTTTCTATTGCCGTGGTATACGTCGCATCAGGCTGGGAGCTCCAACCTGAACTGCAGCAGCTTCCATTGACACGAAGCAGGGAGCACTGGGATATCAAGCTGGAAGTTCCAACTGTATCTGGAACAGCTACTATTGACATCTGCACTGAGAGAAATGGAGGTAATGTTTTCTCTCTCTGAGCTATCTCATATGGCTAACTCTGCTCTGGGCAGAAAGGGAATTTTTTTGGTCATTTCATTTTATTGAATTTCTTGTAAACTCGCACAGGCCGTTAAAATACGTTCAGACTTCGAAAATTAGCTTGAATACGATGTTGTGATTAGGCATTAGTTGATCAAAAGTGATGGAGCAAAATCAGTGCAGTGAATTTGAAATTCATCAGATGAGCGGAGATCCCATTGAATGGCTGAGTAGACACAAAGTGAATGGAATTTTAATGAGGATGAATGTCTTTTCGTTACAAAACCTCCCGCTGCACAAAGAGTGGATTATTGGAGTGAAGCAGTAACGGTGGTTATCTTTCCTGGTTATTCAACTTGTGAACATGAGTACGATTGGTCATGTCCGTGTTTAGATCACAACTCTGCCGAATGCCAACCTGAAGCACGCGCGAACACAGTGTCACAATGGATAATGCGCATTGTTATGGTCCAGAGATTGTAGTTAAGATTTCGACTTGGTTCAAGAGCAAGACTGGCAGGCTTCAAATTCACATACAAGCTAATCTCACGCACAATGTAGCACATATAACGGGTCAGTGGCACAATGGATAACATAGCTAACTACAGATCTACTGTGTGGAGCTTCGATTCCAACCTGGCTTGCGGGCAGCGCTGACTTTATTGCACTTAAAACTGACTGTTCTGAAGCCGAAATGAGGTTTGCACCTTGAACTGCAGGGTCAGGAGTCCCTTCATTAAATGCCCCTGCGACCGTTAGAGTCAATATCCCAGAGTCATCACTGGGGGGGAAAGCTGAATTCTTCACTCAGATTGCCCTCTACACCTTTCAACTTTCCGAGATTCACTGTGGCACCTGCGATTGTGAAGGAAACAAGACACAGAGCCAAGTCTCATCTTTGACAATTTTGGGAAAACCTTTAGGAAGCGGAATCAGAGGAGAATGGCGAGTGATCTGTCTGAATGAGCAGTGACTGCCGAGGCACCGTCCCCTTTGTTTAAGAGTCTGGGACATCGTCTCTCATTTCTCGACGTCATTAATTGATCCGAGGTACTAAAAACACTCCACTTGCAGGGGGTCTGCTTTTGCTGATGTCACTGTCAGGATCAAAACCATCCCAACTCCCGGACTGAGAATCAAAGCCGGGTCACAGCGAAGGAAGCGAAAAAAATGGACCTGCTAGCCCACCATGGACAGCTACACGAATACCACGTATGTGTAGAATGACAGCCCTCAAGGTCGTTGTACATGCTTTCGTCAGATGCAATCGCTTGACTATCTTTATTCATTTTCATCACTTGGCCTTGTATGCATTAACAACTCAAGTTCAGATCCGTGTATTTCTGAAGGTTATGTGGGTTCAGACAGTGAATCGAGATTCAACCATCCGCTTGCTGATGAGGTTTTTCTGCAAATATCCTCAATCCTTTCCACTTCTTAACTTCAGTATACGCCCCTGTTGATCGGTCAAGAGGAAACGTTTCTTTTAGTCTGCATTGTCCATGTCGCTCATCACTTAGTGCATATGAAACATGTATCCTCACAGTTTCCTCTGCCTTAAGCAAACAACCCCAGTCAAAACAATCTGTCTTCATAACCTAAACTTTTCAACTTGGTAAATTTCTGCATGGTTTCCAGTGTGATCACATGACTCCTGTAATGTGAATTGCAGAACTGCACGCAATATTTCGGGGGAACCGAATGAACAAATGAAATAAATGACTGGAGAAAGCCACAGAAACTTCTCTTTTCCAATAAAACATCATTTGCTCAATCCTGCGCTGTGCACTTACCCTGAGCCCGATGTTCCAGAAATCTCTTGTCCGTGTCAGTAAAAGCTGCTCCATGAGGATTAATTACAGAACAGCGGCATCTAAATGGATTGAATTGCTTGAAGATGCCGACCATGGGTTTGAACACTTTCACCCAAAACAGTGACCGCAGCAGTACAGAATGGACAGTGTAAATGTGAGTATTATATTGCGCAATACCTCAGTGAAATGGGAGGGTGGACGTTTAGGCGAATTAGTTCTTGTGGGAGGGAGAGAGTTCTCCGATAAATGGTGGTTATGATATGTGAAACGCAAAGATGTGAGATAGCGGGTGTTTGAAGAAGGAAACTTATCACCACGTAGAGTATTTTTATGTAAAACATAGATTGATTTTCTCAGCGTTTGCTAAGCACATATTACATGGAGTAAAACGGGTAAAATGCCGATTGCTGTGACAGTGATTCGAGCAGAACTTGCTGTGTTGACAATGCCAAGGAAGAACCATTTCATGATCCTGGCGCCACATGGAAAAGCACGATGCAAAAAGCAATAAGGAACGGGGCAGAGGTTATGCCAAGAACAGAAACACACGCACAAAGGAATACTTGTCAAACAGTGACTGAGATGTGGGAACTCAGATTCGGTTGCATATATATCGCTTCTATGTCCGGAGAGACTGTAGAGATTGCAACACTGAGATTGTAGGATGTTACGTTTGCGAGATATCCACAAAACTTCAAAGGGTCATGGGATACTGCAGGGTATTGCTGAAATGTATTTCTCAATAACACTGTATTTTAACATCGGTTACTTCACCAATTTCCTCACTTATTGACGTAATCATATAATGGCATGTCATATAATCCCAGTTCAAGGGCGTGGAATCAGAGAAATTGATTTGCAGTGCACCCAAAACTAATTGGAAATGGTAATGGCATTCAGCGCGAGCATGTGGCTGCGAAAATGCAATCGGTGAGCGTAATGCCATTCTCTGATGATATAGAGGCGCGTGAAATATCGAGGCTAAAAGCTCCCGCGTTAAGGAGAACGGCTTCAATTCCCACGCATCAAGAAGCAGTGGGACATCAGGCTCGGAGCTCCAATTTCACCTGCAAGAACTTGTATTCACATGGAACACGGAGCTTTGGGACATCAACTGGTCGAATAGATACTCAACTATTTTATTCTGAAGTCAGTAGTTTTCAGCAGGATACTTGTTGTGGATTGAAAGAATATCTACAACCGGGACAGTCAAAATTACAAAGAAGAATTCTGCAAAGAGTCAATTCTTGGAGAAGCATCTGGGCAGAGTGATGCAGAGGAATGTTTACGTCATCTGCCATCCTCATATGTTTGACTTTGCACTGGATTAATTTCCATGAAGGGATTTTTTTGCTCGGTTCACAGTATTCACTTTCCTGCATATTCGCAAAAGTCGCTACTGTACTCGAAACCTCTGAAAATTAACTGGTATATACAATGTGGTGATTCGGCTCACATTCACGTCAGTTATGCTGAAGAAGTGGATTCGAAATTCATCACATGACATTCCATTAAATGACTAAGCAGACAGAGTGTGAATGGAAGCTTCATGAGGACATATGTGGTTTTATTTTGGAAAATTCGTTGCTTTGAAAGGTGATGAAGATTAGACTGAGGCAGTGACAGTGATTATCTTTATTGCTTGTTCAACTGGTGAACATGACTGCTATTAACCGTGTCCGTATTAACATCACGGCTGTTAAGGCTGGGCATCGGGCCAGTGGCGCAATGGGTAACGCGCATGTCTACGAATCAGGAGACTGTAGGTTCGAATCCTACCTGGCTCGCCAGCAAGGCAGATTTTAATCCCGCTTAAAAATTGATTTTTCAAAAGCCGAAATAAGGTGTGAGTTCCTCATCTGCAGGAACGAGAATGCCTTCATTAAATGCCCCCGAGAACATGAGAGTCAATGACCCAGCGTCATCACAGGAGGGAAGCCGAATAGTCGCGCGGGTGACTTATGGGCACCTTTCCATTTCATAAAGCCACCGATCGAATAACTGTTGCTCGCGGTGATGCTCTGCTTTGAGCATTTTTCGAAACTCTTTGGCCAGTGGAATCAGAGAAGAATGAAGGGTTAACTGTCCAACTGATCTTTATAGAGTGTGAGTTCTCGAGTCTCCTACCCGCTGACTGATAAAGTTTTCCTACCAGTCTATTCAAAGCTTTCTGCATCTTATCTGAAATCTACCAACCCTGGTGATCGATCAAGAGCAAATGTTTCCTTTAAACTGTAATTCCTTGCTCCTCATTATTTCGTACACGTCAATCATGTCTCCTCACAATCAGCTCTGCTCTGAGAAAAACAACATTTTGAAAGTCTTGTGTTCACTGAAATTTCTTGCCTGTTTTTAACCGTTCGGTGAATGGAATAGTCCCACTGCAAATATTCAGCACAAACTTTCATTAAAAGCCACTCAATGCGGGGAACCGTAGTACTGTTCTTTTCGTCAACAATGTGTAAAAGTCCCCTGTAACTTTCGATTTCGCATCCCGTGGGGCTATTTGTCCGTGTTCAACGACGTTTCCCAGGAAGGTGACTTTGGCTTTGGCAGATTTACTTTCAGCTAGGTTTACAAACCAGTTTGACTTCCGAATTCGATCAAAAAAGCCCAATAAATGCTGTAAATATTCAATCCACGAGAGACGGAAAGTCACCAGGCACAATATACAGCACACAGTTGCGTATTCGGCAATTACCCTGTCAGTTAACCTCTGAAATGTGGCTGAAGTGTTTTTCGTACAAACAGCATTACTTTAAATTTCTGCAGGCCAGTTGGCGTTACAAATTTGCCTTTGATCTTTCTGTCAAAGTTCCCTACCAGTAACCTTTGAGGAAGTCCAACTAAGAAATGCAAGTTGCTCCTCCAATCTTTTCCACACAGTCCTCCAACTGCAGATATGTATACGCATCAGTCTTTCTAACAACATTGATTTTGTGGTAGTCCACACATAACTGTTGGGTCTTTTCTGGCTTTGGCACCATGATGATGGGTGAACTCTATTCATTGAAACTCACTTCGGTTATGCCATTTTGGTGCATACGTGATATATCCTTATGAACTTGTACAACTTTAAAGGGTTATGCCTGCAAGGATGTTACAGAGTCAGAACAGCATCTCCTATATTTATATCATCTACAATTAGATTATTAATTCCCAGTATATTTCAGCAGATCTCCCCATGCAAAAGTAATAACTCTTTCGATTTTCTTCTGGAAGATAACTGAATAACTTTTTGGACAACTTTTGCATTGTCCAATTTTATTTCAGGAACGTCCAATGCAGAATTCCCTGACATTGGTTCTTCCCAGTGTGTCGTAGTCAAAAACACATTCTCCTCTTGCGTTCGTTCTCTGCCAAAATACCGTTAGAGCATATTCCCATCACATTCTGTGAGATTCTTTCATGACTGGAGTCCCTATCAAGTAGCTAACCTCACTCAATTTCCTCTCAATTTGATAAGGTCTTTTAAACCTTGCTTTAAAGTTTCACAGATGAATGAATTTTAAATAATTGCATTAGTCCCAGCGGCAAAACTGTGATTCTTGGATTTCTCATACACTTCCTGCTTCACCATTTGCTGCGATACTTTTAAATACTGTCTCGACAACTTCCCAACATTATTTAGTTCAACTCTAAAATTTGACACATCATCCAAATGCGTGGTCTCTGTAATCGGACTTATTAATTTTTCCTTAATAAATTTTAATGGTCTTCTTACTTTATGCCCAAAATTGGTTTCAGATGGACTTAGTTTGGTGGATTCTTTTGGTATATCTCAGATCGCAAACAGCACTGACGCAACTCCCTTATGGAAATAATCTGGCTACTCCAAACCATAAAACCTCAATATAGTCTTTAATAATTGACGTCACCTTTTCAATGCACCCTGTGATTCTGGATTGTAACAGTAGATTTGAATCGTTTTATTTCCAAGCTGTCTAAACACTCCATGAAAAGTTTGGACGTGAATTTTGACCCTTGAGTTAATTGTATCTCTGATGATAGTCTTAATCTAGTTTTTCTAAAAACCGGAATTCGTCCACTATCCTTTTAGCTGTCATATTGCATGATTGAACAACATTTGGAAATCTCCTCAATACATCCTTTTTCTGTTAATTAATACTTATTCCCATCTTTTATTGGATGTAGGAAAACTTCACAATGAATGAAGACACTTAAGAAAGATTCGTCGAACGCTGGGATAGATATTAAAAGTGCAGGCTTTATTATTTCCCATGGTTTCCTATTAGTTGAAATGTATGGCACGTCTGGCAAAATTCAAATGCATTCCCCTGCAATCCAGGCCGTAAAAATGTCTTTGTATTTTATTCTCCGTTTTCATCACGCCTACGTACCCTCCAATTTGTGGCACATGCGGCACTCGCAGCACCACTTTTCTGTACCCTACTGGAAAAATAAATTCTGCCCATTTCTCACTTGCTTGAGTATGTGTTGCTCTCCACTTCCTCCTTAACATATCATTTGCGAAGTAATATCACACGGGGATGCATTCACTCTCCTTCCAAGTACATGTCTTCTGATTCAACTGCTTTAATTATTCATCTTTCTGCTGTAACTCAGTAGCATAGTAGAGCTGAATATACTTGCGTTATTAACGTTTTTCCCTTGCTGTGTCCCACCTACCTGACAAAAACATTGTAATCATATTTCAGCTTCCATATCCGTGCTTTTTGATTTGTGCTGCTTCAGCTTGTGACTCTGTGATCGCGTTAAGACACAATCTGGGAAAATTCCTTGATAAACGTCCTGCATTGCTGCACTTGCCTGCATCTTGACTGGCTTTTCAACTGGAGGAGGCAGCACGGTGACCGGTGATTGAGCTATATCATTTGCAAGCACAAATTGTATTCTTGGAGCTGAGAGTTTGTCCAGACCTCCCACCAGAAATTCCCCACTCTTTCTGCCCACTCTCACCTCACTGTACATAACTGAGCAATTTTTCGTCCCACCATGAATTCCCGTATACATAGTTCTTCAGGAGTATATGTTTCTCCCTCCTTCTGAATCACATACAGGCACGATCCTGTGTCCCTCAATATTGTTCCCTCTCTATCTGCTACCCCTGGCCAAGGTAAATGAACTTTAACTTTGCAGGTATATTGTTAAAGCAGATGTGGCACTTCCCCCTTACCAACCTCTGATCGGCTTGTGCACTCTGATGCAGCTTTCCACCCTCCACTGTGCTTTCTATTGCCACGCCAACAAAACATCCAGGCTTGTTTCGTTTCCCTGCATCTGAATTTCCAGTGCTTTCCCTAGTTCTCCAACACGGATTTCATGTGGCCTACTTTATTGCAATGAAAACCTCAGATCTTGTACCCTTCAAGAGTTTCCTATTTCCTCTGTGATAAGTTATCCTAATGATTTTCACAGAGATTTAACTTTCCCTTTCCACGTGAGGATTTCTCTTTGCCCCAATTTCTATCCTTCAGACTTAAAATGATTCTGGAAACCCATCCCTGTTTTATGGACCACTTCATAACAATCAGCCATTTCAGCTGCTAACATTGCCGTTTTAACAATATGCTCTTCCAGAGTAAGCTTATCTTCAGCCATTCTCTCCAGCCTTTTAAGGTGAATTCCTTTAATAATTGCCAATTTCTGAAGTCCAAACCCTGTCTCCCTTTCTCTCCGCTCTGATCTCTCTTCTTCCTCTTTCTACTTCGAATCGTATCTCAAACTGCTTCAAATCTGGTGTCCTTTCCTTGTCTCTCGAGTCTAACTCAAGCTGCTTCATTTTCAAATAAAGTTTAACCATCTCTACAGATTCTCATGGATTTTCCAGCTTAGTTAAAAGCTGAGCTACTGCGGGAATGATCTCTCCTTTCCTCACAGAAAGAGGCAAATACAACCCCAGTATGTCTGCTAATTCCAGAAGCACGGCCTGAATTATTTTTTTGTAAAACTGCCAACTTTACATCGTCCATAGCAAGACAACTCTTTGTACCGAAATGAGACATTGCCTTCCCAAGCATTGCCTACCCTAATCCAAATCAACACCCGAAATAAAGACGCAAGCTCTTTTAATCCATCAACTACCTACCAATTTGTTATGGACGAGGTTAAACCATTCAAAACGTTATTAAGCAGACAACCCAGACCGTAACGTTATATTTTTTTCGTTAAGCGTACAGTAAAAATTACCCGAGTAAACTAGTTACAAAAATTATTCACAAAATGACGGATTGAAAAACAAAAAACAGAATATTGGATATCCACAGAACTTAGTCTATCCAAAGTAGACTTACTTATGCTGTTCTGAAAATACACAACAATCCCAAAAAAAGCACCTTAAAAACAGTAAAAATGAAACAGGCTTATAGTTAAAAATTAAAAGGGCAGAAGGAGAGAGGTTATTAGTTAGTGCACCACTGCTGCAGGATCTAAAAACCGGAATTCAACTTTCCAGAATGACCACTCCTTTTCCATTATACAGTTCATTTCTAAAACATTAAATCTTTGTCCTTAAGCCTCAGCTGTTTATGGAGAAACGAAAGGCCTCACAGTGAACACTTTCATCTCTGTAACACTTCATCAGATTCGGAGCCCGAACTGTTTTAAAATGCCTTTGATAAAACGATATCAAGAGATATTATCCTTGAGAAAAAGTACGGCTCCGTTTCTTTTTAGAAAAGAGAACATCTTTGTGAGAGCCCAGTCCGTCCAAACTATCTTCATAAGTGAAACTCTTCGAACAGACAATATCCTGGTAAATCTGTTCTGCACCGTTTCCAATGCAATCACATCCCTGCTATAATGATAATTGCAGAAAGGCACACAGTACTCCAGCTAGAGCCGATTGAGCAAATGAAATTAACAACTTAGAAAGCCACAGAAACTGCACTTTTCCACTAATGTGACTTTTACACAATACTGCCCCGTGGAGACAGTAAGAACTGCAGATGCGAGAACTCAGAGCCGACAGTGTGGTGATAGAAAACACAGTAGGTCAGGCAGCATGCGAGCAGCAGGAGAGTTGATGATTCGGGCATAAACCCTTCATCAGGAATGAGGTTTGTGGCCGTGGGGACTGACAGATAAATGGGAGGTTCGGTGGTTTGGGGGCGTGATAGCTGTGAATGCAAGGAGTAGATAAAGGTAGAGAATAAGTTACGAGTTCTGACAGGAGGTGGAGCAGCGATGTTGGAAAAGTGATTTGCAGGTTATGAGGGCAATACTGAGTTGGAATCATGAAACGAAAATAATGTGAGGGAAGGGCGAATGAGGAAACTGGTGATCCCATGTGGCATCAAGGGCCCAAGGGGAAGATGAAGCCTTCTTCTTTCAGTTGTCATGTGTTCAGGGAATGTCAATGAAGGAGGCGCAAGACCTGCATGTGCTTGGCAGATTGAGAGGGGGAGAATGAATTTCATCAGTGATGAGCTTCTAACTGCATATCCAAACTATCATTATGAACATGTTGTTACATCTTAGGAACAGTATCTTACACTACCCCGCCTGAGGAGAAGGCGAGGATTGCAAATGCGAGAGATTAGAGTCAGGAAGGATGGCGCTAGAAAGCACAGTGGTTAGGCAACATTGGAGGACCAGGAGTGTCAATGTTTCCAACATTCCTGACGAAGAACTTCTGCTCGAAACATCGACTTTCCTATCTTTCCAAAGATGCTGCCTTACCAGGTGTACTTTTCCGTATCCACACATTTAACTCGACACCACCTCAGCTCAACTGCATAGGAAAATTAAGATGCACCTGTCACCACTCAGTTGATTCTTCTGTCGCATGCGAGACAAACTGCAACATTCATTTCCCCATAAATATCAGGTCATTCAGATCACTGAAGGAAAGAAAAATGCAGAGGCTGAATATCTGAGAGAAAAAAAATAATTGTTGTAGAATTCAGCATCCTGTCAGTTCAAATGAATGTTTGGATATTAAAATTGGTAAAGGAAAAGAGAAATCTGCAGTTCAATAACTGCTACGTTCTGTTTCTCAAAAGAAAAAAAAGAGTTTCATGAACTGGAATGTTTCGATCAGGCAATGCATGCTCACCTTGTCAAGTGCGGATAGGAATGGAAGAATATATATTTGCTTCGCCACTGCTGACCAGATGAAAAACATCATTTTGCCTTCCGAATCAGTTGATGCTCCTGCAGAAAAGTCAATGTGACTCATATCCCAGCACAGCCAGTTCGGTGTGTATTTCAGAGTCCTGCAACATCACATTTTATTTAAAAGATCGTTATTGATTGTTCCTTATAAATATGGCATTCTCCATTTCATTGTTCATTGGACAATATTGTATCCACTCACTTATTCATTGGTACATCACTCAATTTTAGTACCCCTAACGTTCCATTCACGACTTAACTACCAAACTACTTTCACAAAAAAAAATGCTTATTTTTAAAACCGAAGACTGAGCTGAAGCAATGCCAGTTGGAAATCAACCATCATTCTCTCACTCTCTATACCTTGTTTAGTGTGTCTCATTGCCTGTCACCTGAAACCTGTGCCCTCTACTTCTGAACTTCACCATCCTGCGCAAACGATTTAGTCCAGTTGCCTATCCATGCCCCTCATGATTTTATAAACGGTGAGAACGTTACGCGCTGCCTGGAACATTCCAGCGAAAAAGCCCCTGCCTACCCCTTCTCCACGCTTAATTCAAGCCCTCAGGTCCCCACAACATCCTTGTAACTCATTTGTGCACAGTTTCAATTTTCACAAAATCCTTCCTGTCGAAGTTGACCATCACTGCAAGCAGTATTCTAAATGTGATCTCGCCAATGCTCTATATCGCCACAACATGACATTCCAACTTGAATAATCGACTTTCTGACTAATGACAAAATGCGTGCCAAGTACTTTCTTCACCATCTTGTCTACTTGTGACACCACGTTATCTGCTTTAATAACTTTTGCCTTGACTGATAAAGTTGTGATTGTCACGATGTTCTGCTGCCTTCACGGATATGTTGCCCAACATGCAAAGTCTCTCTGTTCCTCTGGGTTTCCGCGTGTCCTGCCATTCATTGAGTAATCCGTTGATGTGTTTCTTCCAATGTGCATCACCTCATGTTTTTCATGGTTACTTTCAACATCCCCTATATGAATTTGACATTTGACAAATCCATCTCTGAGCTCCTCCATCCTAAGACCTTCTTCCTTACTATTAACCATTTTGCTAATCTTTGCATCATCGACAACTCTGCTTCTCATTTCCCCAGAATTTGTTCTATATTCTTTACACACATCCACAAACGACATGGGACCCAGCATTCATCCTTGTGTTACGCCATTGAATACCAGTTCCAATCACACAAACTGCCTTTTGTCACCATCCTGTGTCTCCTACCACGACCAAATTAAGTTTGGATCCAACTTGCCAGGGGACCTTAAATCCCTTTTCACTTTTATCGTCTTACCAGTCTCCAGTGTGGTGTCGTGTTAAAGGCTATGTTGAAATCCACACAAACAACATCAACTTTACTGTGCTCGTTAAAAAACCCGATCACTTGCCAGTAAAATATATTTAATCCAATCTGTTAGGCATGACATTCTGTAACGAAGCTGTGATGACTCTTCCTGATGAAACCTTGCATGGACAAATGGCAGTTAACTCTCTCCTTCAGGGTTTTCTCCAAAAGGTTCCCTTTAACTGGTGTGAGACTCACTGCTGTGTGATTCTCTGGTTTATCACACCCAATCTTGCTGGAAAGTGGAACTGCTTTAGTCCAGTCCACTACAAACCGAAAGAAGAAAATAAAACATTTCCTCCATTGAGACAGAGAGGAACATAAGATACAAGTCCGTCCTGAATTGGGAATATGCCCACTTCAAGCCGCTCAGAACCACGAACACTTCATCAGTCCCTATGTCAAACGTCTTCAGAACATTTCCATCCCACGTACTGCATTCTGTTCAAATATCTTAGCACAGGAGGACTGTTCGCTTGCTGAACAAATAAAGTGATTCACTCAGTTATCCCATTTGCTGACACAACGGTACTGTCACACTGGAAGGAGATCATTCAGATATTTTAACTCGAAAATGCTGTATTAAACCTTTGTGGTTATAACATATTTTGCTTTGATAACCACAGCCTATTACAGTGAGAAATGGTGTGAATTTTCTCGAACTGAAAAACATTCACTTAATTCCACCTCTTGTGGAGATTCCTATCTGTTCCCATCTGACATGACGGAGATTTAGCTCCCTGTTGTTAACCATATCCAGAACAGAACTGCGGCACAAATCCAAGTACATGATTTCTATATTTATTGACCTACGAAGTCGATGCCATTGGCTCACATTGTAATGGGATTCATCAACAAGAGAACTTTTCAGGATTAACACAGTTGTGTCTTATGTGCAGGGGGTCATTACACAAGCAAGTATCAAGCTTCCTCAGGGGCAAGACCAAAAGATGCTGGAAAGAGAAATCGGAGTTAACATTTTAGGTCCAGTGAAACTGTCCTTAGCACTGATGGTTTCCCGGAAAAGTTTGGTCTATATGCAGAAGATATGTGGGGGCGCAGTAATTAGGAGGGAACGAGATGTCGGGATAGAGCCGAAAGAGAGAGACTAACAGTTGGTCATACGAATTGATAATGATTTGTTTGGAGCATTAACAACTGTTCACGGAGACTGTTTCTGACGAACCATAGGTATTGTGAAAGGCTGCTATACTATAACTAGGCCTGTTGGGTGTGTAGGGGGCCAGGACATGGGAGACTTCAGGCCTCTAAAATGATTGAAATTGATATGGATGGTTGTGGGGTACTCAAGCAGAAAATGGTCTGTTACTTTTTCACCATGCGCTGAGCTATGGTGGAACACTACAGTCAGCCTGAGACAGGGACGTTGGCGAGGAAACATAGTTCTGTGCTAAAGGAGCAGTCAACTGGAAGCTCAGGGACATTTTTGGCGATAGAACTTTGTATTCTGCAAAACGGTCATTCAATCCAGACTTCATTTCCCAAGGTAGTGGCGACCACAATATGAGCAGTGAATCTATTCGACTGGATTGTGTGAAGTGTAGGGAAAGTGTTGCTTCACCTGGAAGGTGTATTTGAGCACTTGTGTACTAAGCAGGGAGTTCAGAAATGGACAAGTGAGGAGAAGCAAGAAGCAAGAAGAAAGGATAGCGTAGAAGATATTATTAGAGATGTTGTTAATGAATGGGTAAGAAAGCGACCATAAAGGCACTATACCTGAATGTTCGTACTTTTCGGAAGAAGCTTGGGGATATAACGGCATAAATTATCACGAACGAGTACAATTTAGTAGACATTGCAGATACATGGAGACAGCATAGTCAAGACTGGGAGGTAAATATTCACGGGCATGAGACAATTTGGCAGGACAGAAATGGTGGTAAGGAAGGTGGTGTAACTCATTCATTCAAGGACAACCTCAAACCGATGCTGACAAATGATATACGTTCTATGGAGAATGACTTTGAATCCATTTGGGAGGAAATTAGAAATTCTAAGAAGAAAATGTCATTGATTGTCGGAGTCCACCGGCTCCAAATTTTAAGATCACATTGGGGAGGGCAGGAAACAAAGACATACATAACACCTGAAAAAAATGGCATGGCAATTATCATGCGGGATTTTAATCAACATGACGATCGGTCGAAGCAGCTCAGTCAGGGTAGCCTTGATGAGGAGAGTATTGTGTATCTGCGATCGATTCATTAACTACTGTGTAATGGAACAGGCCAACATGGGGAGAGGCCAAATTAGATTTGGTACCGGGTAATGAACACGGCAAGGTGATAGATTTGGCGGTAGGTGAGCACTTTTGTGATAGTTACCAAAATTCAATTATGTTTACTTGACCGTTTCAAAGGGATGGGTATACACAGGAGGGCAAGCGCTACTGCTGGGGGAAAGAAAATTGTAATGCGATTAGATAAGATCACGCATGCACAGGTTGGGCACGAAAACGGCAGGGAATGGACAGAATAGAAGTGAGGAGCTTATTCAAGGAGCAGGTTCTGTGTGTATTTGATAAGTATGTAACTGTCAGAGAAGGAGGAAATTGTCAAGTGCAGGAGTCATGATTACTGAGCAAGTTCAGGAAAGACCTGAAGAGAGACTGAAGATGAGCCAGGATGGTAGCTGAGAATTTGTTGGCAGATAGGATAAGGGAAAATCCTATATCTTTCCATAGTTACGGAAGGACTAAAAAATGAATGGAATAAAATATGGCCAATGAAGGACAGTCTTGGTAAGTAGTACGTGGAGTCAGAAGTGATGGGGGAAGCCCAAAAGCAATACCTTTCGTCAGGATTCGCTCTAGAAAAACAAAATGTTGTCGAGGACAATACTGAGAAACAGTCTACTAGAGGAGATCGGATTGAAGTTCCCAAGGACGAGGTGTTACAAACTCTGAAAATGTGAAAATATATAAATTCCCGTGGGCCGGATGGGGTTTATCCTAGGATTCTCTGGGAAACCAAGAATCGGATTTCCGAATCTTCGACTTTGATCTTTATGTTGTCATTGCCCAAAGGTATAGTACCAGAACACTGCAAGATAGTAAAAGTTGTTCCCTCATTCAAGAAGGGAAGTAGAGAAAACCCTGGAAATTATAGACCATTGACCCTTCCGTCCGTTGTGGGTAAAGTGTTGGAAAAAGTTCTACGAGATAAAATTTGTAATCATCTCGATTGGAATAAGTTTATGAGGGAAGTTCAAGGCGGTTTTGCGAATGGGAGGTCGAGACTCACAAACATTATTGAGTTCTTTGAGTAGGTCATTAAACTGGATGTCGGTTTGCTCACTGAATTGGAAAGTTCATTTCCAGACATTTCATCACCCTACGAGGTAACAATTTCAGTGGGTCTCCAGGCGAAGCACTGTTCATGATTCCCGTTTAAAATTTATATGTTTGGGGTTCTTTGGGTTGGTGATGTAATTTCCGGTGGTGATATCATTTCCTGTCATTTTTCTTCAGCGGGTAGTCGATGGCGTCGAGCTCGAAGTGTTTGTTGGAAGAGTTCTGGTCGGAATGCCATGCTTCGAGGAATTCTTCTGCATGTATCTGTTTGGCTTATCCTAGTATGGATGTGTCGTCTCAGTCGACTGTAGTGTTTGTCTAATGTAGTGTTTGTTTACAGTTCTTGCATGGTATTTTGTAAATGTCATTAGTTTTTGCATATGGACAAATAGGCAGAAAACGAGCCACCAGGATTCATGAACATCAACTAGCCACAAAACGACGTGACCCTCTCTCACTGGTATCATTACATACAGATAAGGAAAGGCACAACTTTGACTTGGACAACGCATCCATCCGAGCACTTGTGAAACAGAGACAGACACGAGAATTCCGAGAAGCATAGCATTCCAACCGGAAATCTATCAAAAAGCACATCAAGGTGGACCCCATCTACAACCCACTGAGAAAAAGAACAGGAAATGATATCACTACAGGAAATTACATGACCAACCCAAAGAACCCCAAACATGTCAATAGAAAGCAGACATCCTGAACAATACGTCGCCCGAAGGCCCACTGAAGATGTTACCCAGGAGGGTAAAGAAATGTATGGAAGTGAGCCTTCAAGCTCAGCGAGCAAATCTTCATGTGGAAGCTAATCCTGAGCTACAAACTTGTTAAAACTCGCCAGGTGACTAAACAGATAGATGAGGATAATGCCGTTCATGTAATGCACGTTTGGATTTCAGGTAGCCGTTTGATAAATTTCGCCATGGTAAATGACTGCACAAAATACTGAGGTATGGGCTTGAGGAGGATTTCGTGCTTTGGACCAGAAATTAGCTAGCTGAAAGAAGACAGAGGGTGTTATTTGATGGGAAAACTTCATCCTGGAATTCAGTTGCTTTTGGTGTACTGCAACGATCTGTTTTGGGTTCACTGCTTTTTCTCAATTTTTATAAATGACCTGGATGGGGTCGTAGAAGGATGGGTTCGTAAATTTGCGGACGACACTAAGTTCGGTACAGTTGTGCATAGTGCTGAAAGATATTGTAGGTTACATAGGGACACAGGTAAGATGCAGAGCTGGGCTGAGAGTTGTCAAATGGAATTTAATGCAGAAAAAATGTGAGAAAGAGCATGTTATTAAAATTAGCACAGAATATAAAGATCGATAGCAGAAGTTTCTATTAAAATATAAAATGAAAAAGAGTGGCAAAAGTAAACGTTGACACTTTCGTGGATAAGAAGGGACATTTACTTATGGGATATGCGGAAATAGCCGTGACATTGAACAGGCATTTGCGTCGCTCCTCACAGTGGAGGATATTAATAACATGCCAGTAGTTGACAAAGTGATGACGGTTGGTGACGACCTGGGAACAGTCATTATAACAAAAGAGCTAGTGTTGGATTGTTGGAGCTAATTAACACCGCAGGGTGTTAAATGCGATGCTGTGTTAAAAAGAAGTTTGCTGACAATATTTTTCCAAAATTCGTAGGTCTCTGGGGCAGTCCCAGCTGATTGGAAAACACAAATATGACATCACTTTTTAAAAAGGGAGGCAGACAGAATATGAGGAATGAGATCAGATTACTTACAGTGTCAAAACAGGCCCTGCGGCCCAACAAGTCCACACCGACCGCCGAAGCGCAACCCACCCAGACCCATTCCCCAACATTATAGAACTTTGTTTAACCTCTGTAGTGCAGAAATTTCTTGAGTCTATTATCGAGGAAGAAATAGCAGGGCATGTCGTCAGAAATTGGACAGACGCAGCATGGGTTAATGAAGGGCAGGTCATGCCTGAAAAATCTTTTCGAATTCTATGATGGCATTACGAGCATGGTGTATAACGGGACCAAGTGAATTGGTGTACCTAGATTTTCAAAATGCCATCGACAATTTGCGGTTCATGGGCTGACAGCAAACGGATGCATGCTGTTAAGGGTAAAGTATGAGCATGGATTCAGGATGATTTGTCCAACAGGAAGCGCAGAGCGGGGATAAATCAGTGCTATTCTATTGTCCATCAACGGTGTGCCTCAGGGATTGGTACTGGGACCGCAATTACTTACAACTTATATGGATGATTTGGATTTTGGAGCCATGCGCATCGTATCAGGGTCTGCAGTTGACACAAAGTTGAGTAGCAGAGCAAAGAGTACGGAGGATTGTGAAAATTTGCAGAGGAACATTGAAATATTGGGTTAATGGGCAATATTCTGGTGGATGGAATTCCGGATTTGAATGTGTTCGCTGATGACAGGAGACTATGTGGAATAGGATTATATCAAAAATTCAGAAGAATGAGGCCGGATCGTATGGGAACATATAAAATTATGAAGAGCATGTGTGAGATAGAAGGTGAGAGCTTGCTTCCATTGGCGGATGAAACTTGGACAAGAGGGCACATCCTCAAGATTAGGACGAGCCGATTTAGGACTGAATTGAGAAGGAATTCCTTCAACCGGAGCAGTACTCCACTTGTCCAACGAAGTAGTTGATGATACATCAATAAATGTTTTTTTTTAAGCTAGGGCTGATTTTTGTTTGAACAATAAAGGAAGTAATGATTACCTTCAGAGGTTGGTTAAGTGGATGCATATCCATGGAAAGATCAGGCATGATCTTATTGAATGGCAAAGCAGTCTCTAAGGCCCGTATGGCACAGTCTTGCTCCTCGTTCTCATGTTCTATGAATGTATGTGTCACATATTCCGCAATTTTAGGGAAAGCTTCCATGGGGAGGTGTTGAGAGAGAAGGCACAGTGCACCACGGTACCGGGGAGGGAATGGTTCCTGGGGAAGGCGGACAAGGGCGGGGAGGGGAATATATGTTTGGTAATAGTATTTCGCTGGAAGTGGTGGAATTAGGAAAATATTTCGTTGATGACTTGGAGTACCATAGCGCTTAAGGATCCAGACCATGTTCTGAAAAACACGGGATGAGAATGGAACGTTGCCTCATGATGGACATTTGAAAGATGGGTCCAAAGTCTTTCTTTGGTTCAGTGAAAGTCACAATGTCTTTGAGAAGCTAACTTTAGCAGCCAAAATCATTGTGGCCACAAGAGCGGGACATAGTCAGAGATTTTCTTGACTCCCTAAAGCCTGTCTAACACATAGCCCGTGACTACACGCCACCTATGATTTGTCACCGGCAGTCTCCACTAACAGCTGTTCACTCTCCGAGCGAGAGCGTTATTCACCTCATTGACCAAATGTTCTTCTCTTTCTTTTGTTCTTTCCCGACCAACTGTTTACTCCTTTACAATACAGAATGAGACATGATGGGATAGTTCCTGTTCGCCTGGATGATTGCAGTGTTAAAGAAACAATGCACCGGAGCAGCACAGCAGATTACTCAGCATTTGAGTTGCAAGAGACATTTAAATCTTGAGGATTCCTTAGTGCAGTTGCAACAATACTGAAAAGCTCAACACCGTCCAGAACAGAGCAACTGAATTGAGCAGCAACACACAACTAATAAAACATCGACAAACATCCATTCCCACCACAACCAAACACTGAGACACGCAGTCTGCACCATCCACAAGATGCACTGCAGATATTCACCAAGGATCCTTAAACAGTACATTACAAACTCACAACTACTTCCATCTAAAAGGAAAAGGGTAGAAGATAGGTAGGAAATACCTACAACCCACTGGCCATCCTGCTCTGGAAATATATTGCCGTTCCTCCAGAATCACTGGGTCAAAACTGTGGATTTCACTCCCCTATAATTTGGGTCTACCGACAGCACACCGAAACGATGGTTCAAGATAGCAATTCATCACCACCTTGTCCAGTCAAATCAGGAATGAACAATAAATGCTGACCTGTTCTGGAATACCTACACCCGACGAAGAATGAAAATCATACGCTTTGGTGTTTTGAGTCGTTTTCTCTTACTGAGATATATCTGGTTTTATTTGATGGGTATCAAAGATGAGGATTTGCTGTTGGGAAACTGAAACGAAGCATCACATCAGAATTTGATGGAGTTGCTTTGTTCCATGTAGCCTGGACCTTGCTGGCCTTTGAAAATGAAAGCAGAAAGCTACATTCACAGTGGAGTGAAAACATTCACTATCTGAACTATCGAGACATAATTGGAGAGAAACTGCGAAAATGTCGTGACGATTCAATTACTTGTCTGTACTGAAAATTCATCAGTGCAACCACACCGGGGAAAAGCCATTCAACTGTTCCGAGTGTGGAACGGGAGTTACTCAGTTTTCTAACTTGCTGACTCACCAGTGGGTTCACACGGAAAAGAAACCATTTAATTGTCCAGAGTATGGAAAAGGCTTCAAAAGTTCTCGCGAACTGCTGGACCATCAATGTATTCACGTTGATGAGAAACCATTCAAGTGTTCTCACAGAGGGGGACATTTGATCTCACTTTACATCTGTGACAGAGGCCGTTCGCCTGTTCTAAGAATGGGAAAGTATTCAGTCAGTCATTCATTCTGCTGAGACACCAGTGAGTTCATACCATTCGTATAAGACCCTTCGTCCGCTGCGATTTGAAGTAATTAATTGATTCTGGCAATCTGCTGAAATACAAGAGAGTTCACACTGGAAAAAGACCATTCACCTGCTCTGACGTTTCTCAAACTTACTGAAAGACGAGTGAATTCATATTGGCGAGAGGCCATTCATATGTTCTGAATTGAGGAAAGGATGCACTTCAGCCATCCATCCTCCTGATACACCAACGGGTTCACTGTGACAATAATTTGTTTTAATGACGCAGTGTGGGAAATGCTTTATAAGTTTCCAGTAATTGAGGTTCGATAAACATGTTCACGCTGATGAAAACACAATCTTATGCACTCAATGTAGAATTGTTGTTTCTCTGATATAAGTGAATACCCTTCACAAGGTCTTCATTTCGATGTGAAGAGCATTCAGAAATGCCGAATGCATCGAAATATTTTTTAGTACAAATCCACACTTAACAATGAAGAAGAGGATCAAGAACAGGGCAGTCAATGGATATCTACCAGTCTCCTCTAATTGTACAGAAATCCGGGGAAAAGAATCTTTGAATTTGATGTGTTTGAAAACTGAACAATTAAACACCAGATCAATTGAAGAGATTAAACACATCCAATGAAGTAAACCCCGGCTGACAGAATGAACACAGTTCAATTCTCGATGCAAAAACTCCATATCGCATTCACATGCGACCTCACTGGATTGTTTGCACTATTACCATCTTTCCAGACCGTAGAGGCTACTGCCTTCATTTGAGAAAGAAGGAGCTGTTGGTGATTTAACCAGGTCAGAGAAGATTTCGAGAAGGACAACTTTTAAATTAACCTCAAACCATTGATAGGAATTCGAACCACGCTGCGAGCATTACACTGTTTTATAAGCCAACAAAGCAGCCATCTGACCGAAACAGATTCCACCTGACTGGGCTGTCACACGTGCGAATGAGTAATTGAATCCCTTGCGACCCACAGTGCAAATTAACTGCCTCTCCACGCACGGTGGCTCAGTCTTTACCACTGCTGCCTCAGAGCATGAGGGGCTGGCTTCGATTCCAGCCTCGGAGGTCTGTCTGTGTGGCGTTTTTACGTTCTCCACGTGTCTGCGTGAGTTTCCTCCAGGTCCTCAAATTTCATCCCACAAGACAAAATGGTGCGCCGGTTAGGTGAATTGGCCATGATATATTACCAATACCGTAGGTTAAATAGTTGGGGTAAATATAAGGGAGGGTATTGGGTTTGAGTGCTTTTGGAAGGTTTGTGTGACTTGTTGGGCCGAAGGGCCTGTTGCTGCACTTTAGGGATTCTCATGTGTTTTCTGGTGTTCCATCACATCATTGCTACTCCTTAAGCTCTTTTCAAAGTCAGACCATTAAAGTTTTCTCACATTTGTGGGAACAAGTCCATATCTGCTGAGATTGGAAACCCGAGTTAATCACTTCCCAGGCAAGGAGCAAGTAAATGTTTCTCGCTCGTGTGAATATACTCGTGCTCACTGAATAGTGATGACCAGGTGAATCTCTTTCCACACTCAGTGCAGGCCTCTCTACAGTGTGCCCATTCTTCTTTATCTGAAGCTTTGCTGATTTAATAAATTCCTTCTGATACACAGAGCAGAAGAATGATGTCTTTCCATCGATCGGATGACATTAGGCGGTGTTGTGAAGATAATCGCCGACCAAAGAGAGAAGACAAATCTTCTCTCCCTTTGTTGAAGTCGTTTGCGTGCCATTAGGATTGATCCCCGAACATGGAACAGCTGAGTGGCTTGTCCCCATGTGAACAGGTTGATGTTGAATTAAGATTTTGAATTTACAACGTTTGCAGATCAGAAAGTTTATTTTTCAACAGTATGGGAAATGACATGCAAACCTGCCTACACACAGCATGGCCAATAAGAACACAGAAAATCAAGCCTGTCCAAGCCATACAAGGAACACACAAAATGCCTCAGCATTGACCAAACAGGCTCACAAGGGAAACCATATATGATCACAGTTATTCACAAACTAGAGAATACAATTCCCACGACAATCTACCAATAAGCTTCCTCGACACGATAAACACAGCTGAACCAAAGGCCGAAGGGTAATCTAGTACCGCAGTGATATCAAAGCCACATGAAGCTCAGGTCAGCCTGGGATGCACCAGAATACCTTGCTCATCTCTGGAGAGCAACAATGGTTTCACCTTACTGCCAAGGAAATGGACATTCTCGCATACCCGCGAAGAGAGCTGGAACCCCCGATCCCATTCTTGAACAGATGAATGCTGCTGGATGCTTGATTGTGTCCAGATTGTATCAATCAAGTCCAGAGCTTGTGCCGTAACCCGGATCCAGCCAGGGGAGAGCCGGATGGGCAAGGGAAGCCTGGCAAAATAGAATGAGAGACTGCTGATTAAATTTTTCGCATCAATCCGAAGAGATTCCTCAGCTCGAAGGAAATTGACCGGGTCTCCACCAGTTCACTTTTTTTTCTGTCTTGTGGTTTCTGAGCATTTGCTTTGGATGTGTCTGCTTGTTTTGCGGTTGCTGACTGCATGTATTGTCAGTTTCAGTTCTCTCGTCTAAGTGTGTTTATCCATCAGACAAGTGTTTGTTTACAGTGCGGTGCGCGATAATCCTTTATTGCTTGACGAGTCAATCACTCACTGCTTGTGTGTTCTGTGAGTACTCCCCTTGACTTTCCTCGAAAACAGCAGTGCAATGCTTAGCAGTCAGCGCAGGACTTCCAGTACGCCATGGGGGCAGGGACTTCCACCCACTGCTGGAATGTGCTAGCTGGGCAACCCCAACCATGTGGTGAGAACGGCCCAGGACCGAAGTTGTCCAAGACGATATTGAGGAGGCATGTAAGTTTCGATTCCCTACTGTGTAGAAACAGGCCCGTCGACCCAACCAGTCCACCCCGACCGTCGGAAGAGTAAGCCGTGCATACCCATTTCCCTCCCGCCAATGCACCTGACACTATGGGCAATTTAGCACGGCCATTTCACCTGACGTGCACACCTTTGTGATTGTGTGAGGAAACCGGAGCACACGGAGGAGTCCCAGGCAGACATGGGGAGAATGTGCAAACTGCACACAGACAGTCGCCCAAGGCTGAAATCGAACCTGGGACCCTGGCGCTGTGAGGTAGCAGTGCTAACCACGCTGCCCTGTAAATACGTGAAAATCAAAATAAAGATAGGAGATTCTCTTGTTATACCTGGTTCACTGGCAGACACTGTGCTGGAAGAGACAGGGGATGGTGGTTAATTTACCCACTTTACAGGAGACTTTTAAACATGTCCACAAGGAAATTGGATATTTGGGAGGTCCTTTAAATCCGATAAGCTTGATTATTGTCGCAAGGCCATTACGGGAGGGCACGTTGGCCCCTCCTGGGACACTGTATATATGCTGCAGTGTCTTGCAAAGTTTCGGCAGGTTGCCCAGCAGTATCAGGCCGCGGAGGCGAAAGACTGCTGCAAAAACAAGCGACACTGTGATCAAAATAACTCCAGACACAGCCACACCGCCCTATGCCCCACAGTATCCGAAATTTCCCATACTGGCTTCAAAGCCAGACCCGTTGGGCCTGAATGAAGTGGCTGCATTTTTTTTTTACCATGCATTACACAGCAAGCCCGCGATGGGACACATTAGCCGCCGGGCAGTATGAATCACCGCTGCTGCCCAACACAAACGATAACTCCAGACTCACAAGAAGACCGAGTACGTGCCGAAATTACCAGGGCACCAACTGTCAGTTTCCCCGCATCTTCATTGGGCCCACTACCCTGTATAAGACCTGGATCCACGCATAGGTCCGGGCCATGCTACAAGATGCCCCAGACCCGTTGAAGTGACAGCTCTTGTTCTACAATTGGGTCCTCGAAATTTCCTGTATTTTCAACTGTCGGTCCCAAGATGTGCAGACCATATTGCAGCTTGCACATATAACCCACTGGGTGACCATTAGCCCTGTTTTTGACATCCCACTGGGACACCGCTTCAGACTGGGAAAAAGTGGCTGGAGTGCACCGTGAAGGATGCAATAAAGGCCAGTGCAATACTGCACGCCGATTTTGGGCTGTTATCCAGTGTCTACAGAGCAGCCAAGCATTTGCTCGATGTCATTGTCCGCTTTAGGGAGACTATACCCGTCGGTTGTGGGTAAAGTGTTGGAAAAGTTCTAAGAGATAAGATTTGTAATCATCTCGATTGGAATAAGTTTATGAGGGATAGTCAAGCCGATTTTGTGAATGGGAGGTCGAGTCTCACAAGCATTATTAAGTTCTTTGAGTAGGTCATTAAACTAGATGTCGGTTTGCTCACTGAATTGGAAAGTTCATTTCCAGACGTTTCATCACCCAACTAGGTAACAATTTCAGTGGGTCTCCAGGCGAAGCACTGTTCATGATTCGTGCTTTCTATTTATATGTTTGGGTTTCTTTGCGTTGATGATGTCATTTCCGTAGATGATGTCATTCCTGTTCTTTTTCCTCAGGGGATCGTCGATGGCGTCGAGCTCGAAGTGTTTGTTGGTCGATTTCTTGTCAGAATGCCATGCTTTGAGGAATTCTTCTGGATGCATCTGTTTGGCTTGTCCTAGGATGGATATATTGTCTCAGTCCACTGTCGTGTTTGTCTAATGTAGTGTTTGTTACAGTTCTTGCGCGGTATTTTGTAAATGTCATCAGGTTTTACATGTGGACATATCGGCAGAACACGAGACGCCAGGATATAGGAACATCAACTAGCCACAAAACGACGTGACCCTCTTCACTGGTATCCTTACACACAGATATGGAAAGGTACCACTTTGACTTGGACAACGCATTCCTCCGAGCACAAGTGAAACAGAGACAGACACGAGAATTCCGAGAAGCATGGCATTCCAACCGGAAATCTATCAAAACGCACATCGAGATAGACTCCATCTACAACCCAATGAGAAAAAGAACAGGAAATGAAATCACAACAGGAACTGACATGACCAACCCAAAGAACCCCAAACATGTAATTGGAAAGCTGAAATCATGAACAGTACGTCGCCCGAAGGCCCACTGAAGATGTTACCCAGGAGGGTAACGAAATGTATGGAAGAGGGCCTTCCAACTCAAAGAGCAAATCGTCATCTGGAAGCTAAACCTGAGCTACAAATCTTGTGAAAACTCGCCAGGTGACTCAACAGATAGATGAGGATAAAGCCGTTCATGTAATGCACGTTTGTATTTCAGTTAGCCGTTTGATAAATTCCGCCATGGTAGGTGACTGCACAAAATACTGAGGTATGGTCTTGAGGAGTATTTCGTGCTTTGGACCAGAAATTAGCCAGCTGAAAGAAGACAGAGGGTGATACTTGATGGGAAAACGTCATCCTGGAATTCAGTTGCTTTTCGTGTACTGCAACGATCTGTTTTGGGTTCACAGCGTTTTGTCATTTTTTATAAACAACCTGGATGGGGGCGGAGAAGGATGGGGTAGTAAATTTACGGACGACACTAAGTTCGGTTCAGTTGTGCATAGTGCTGAAGGATATTTTAGGTTACACAGGGACACAGGCATGCTGCAGGGCTAGGCTAAGAGTTGGCAAATTGAATTTAGTGCAGAGAAAATGAGAGAAAGAACATGGCATTAAACATTAGCACAGAATATAAAGATCGATAGCAGAAGTTTCTGTTAAAATATAAAATGAAAAGGAGTGGCAAAAGTAAACGTTGACACTTTCGTGGATAAGAAGTGGCATTTACTTATGGGATATGCGGAAATAGCCTTGATATTGAACGGGCATTTGCATCGGTCTTCACAGTGGAGGATATTAATAACATGCCAGTAATTGACAAAGTGATGACGGTTGGTGACGACCTGGGAACAGTCATTATAACAAAAGAGCTAGTGTTGGATTGTGAGAGCTAATTTAGCAAAGGATGGTTACATCTCCAGGCCGTGACGGAATGCATCGCAGGGTATTTAGCACGATGGTGTGTTAAAAAAATCGTTGTTCTCTGGGGCAGTCCCAGCTGATTGGAAAACACAAATATGACATCACTGTTTAAAAAGGGAGGCAGACAAAATATGAGGAATAAGATCAGATTACTTACAGTGTCGAAACAGGCCCTTCGGCCCAACAAGTCCACACCGACCGCCGAAGTGCAACCCACCATGACGCATTCCCCGACATTATAGAAGTATGTTTAACCTCTGTAGTGCAGACATTTCTTGAGTCTATTATTGAGGAAGGGATAGCAGGGCATCTCGACAGAAATTGGACAGAGGTAGCATGGGTTAATGATGGACAGGTCATGCCTTCAAACTCTTTTCGAATTCTATGATGGCATTATGAGTATGGTGTATAACGGGACCCAGTGAATTGGTGTACATTGATTTTCAAAATGCCATCGACAAGGTGCCGTTCAGGGGCTGACAGCAAATGGATGCATGCTGTTAATGGTAAAGTATGAGAATGGATTCTGGATTGTTTGTCCAAGAGGAAGCGGAGAGCGGGAATAAATCAGTGCTATTCTGTTGACCGTCAACAGTGTGCCTCAGGGATTGGTACTGGGACCGCAATTACTTACAATTTATATGAATGGTTTGGAAATTGGAGCCATGCGCATCGTGTCAATGTCTGCGGTTGACACAAAGGTGAGTAGCTGAGCAAAGTGTGCGGAGGACAGTGAAAATTTGCAGAGGAATATTGAAATATTGGGTTAATGGGCAATATTCTGGCGGTTGGAATTCCGGATTTGAAGGTGTTCGCTGATGACAGGAGACTATGTGGAATAGGATTATATCGAAAATTCAGAAGAATGAAGACGGATCTTATGGGAACATATAAAATTATGAAGGGCATGTGTGAGATTGTAGTAGAGAGCATGCTTCCATTGGTGGATGAAACTAGAACAAGATGGCAAAGCCTCAAGATTATAAGGAGCCGATTTAGGACTGAATTGAGAAGGAATTTCTTCAACCAGAGGGCTGTTACTCTATGGAACTGCTTGCCCAACGAAGTAGTTGATGATACATCAATAAATGTTTTTTTTAAGCTAGGGCTGATTTTTGTTTGAATATTAAAGGAATTAATGATTATATTCAGAGGTTGGTTAAGTGGATGTATGTCCATGGAAAAATCAGGCATGATCTTATTGAATGGCGAAGCAGTCTTGAAGGCCCGTATGGCATAGTCGTGCTCCTCGTTCTCATGTTCTATGAATGGATGTGTCACATATTTCAATCCAAAGATGTGCAGGTCAGGTGAATTGGCCATGTTAAATTGCCTGTAGTGTTAGGTAAGGGGTAAATGTAGAGGTATCGGTGGGTTGCGCTTCGGCGGGTTGGTGTGGACTTGTTGGGCCGAAGGGCCTGTTTCCACACTGTAAAGTAATCTAATCTAATATTCCACAATTTTAGGGAAAGCTTCCACGGGGCTCTTGGGGGAGCTGTTGAGAGAGAAGGCACAGTGCACCACGGTGCATCGGAGGGAATGTTTCCTGGGGAAGGCGGACAAGGGCGGGGAGGCGAATATATGTTTGGTGACAGTTTTTCACTAGAGGTGGTTGAATTAGGAAAATATTTCTTTGATCACTTGTAGTACCACAGCGCTTAAGGATCCAGACCAATTTCTGAAAAACACGGGATGACAATGGATCGTTGCTTCATGACGGACATTTGCAAGATGGGTCCAAAGTCCTTCTTTGGTTCAGTGAAAGTCACAATGTCTTTGAGAAGCTAACTTTAGCAGCCATATAGCATTGTGGCCACAAGAGCGGGACATAGTCAGAGATTTTCTTGACTCCCTAAAGCCTGTCTAACACATAGCCCGTGACTGCACGCCACCTATGATTTGTCACCGGCAGTCTCCACTAACAGCTGTTCACTCTCCGAGCGTAAGCGTTATTCACCTCATTGACCAAATGTTCTTCTCTTTCTTTTGTTCTTTCCCGACCAACTGTTTACTCCTTTATAATACAGAATGTGACATGATGGGATAATTCCTGTTCGCCTGGATGATTGCAGTGTTAAAGAAACAATGCACAGGAGAAGCACAGCGGATTAGTCAGCATCTGAGTTGCAAGAGACATTTAAATCACAACCTTGTTGAGGATTCCTTAGTGCAGTTGCAACAAAACTGAAAAGCTCAACACCGTCCAGAACAGAGCAACTGAATTGAGCAGCAACACACAACTAATAAAACATCGACAAACATCCATTCCCACCACAACCAAACACTCAGACAGGCAGTCTGCACCATCCATAACATGCACTGTAGATATTCACCAAGGGTCCTTAAACTGTACATTACAAACTCACAACTACTTCCATCCAAAAGGAAAAGGGTAGCAGATAGATAGGAAAGACCTACAATCCACTTACCATCCTGCTCTGGAAATATATTGCCGTTCCTCCAGAATCACTGGGTCAAAATTGTGGGTTTCACTCCCCTATAATTTGGGTCTACCGACAGCACACGGAAACGATGGTTCAAGAAAGCAACTCATCACATCGTGTCCAGTCAAATCAGGAATGAACAATAAATGCTGACCTGTTCTGGAGTACCCACATCCGACGAAGAATGAAAATCATACGCTTTGGTGTTTTGAGGAGTTCTCTCTTGCTGAGATATTCCTGGATTTATTTGACGGGTATCAAAGATGAGGATTTGCATTTGGGAAACTGAAACGAAGCATCATATCAGAATTTGATGGAGTTGCTTTGTTCCATGTAGCCTGAACCTCACCGGCCTTTGAAAATGAAAGCAGAATGTTACATTCACTGTGGAGTGAAAGCATTCACTATCTGAACTATCGAGACAGAATTGGAGGGGCGCTGAGAGAAACTGCGGAAATGTGGTGGCGATTCAATTACTTGTCTGCCCTGAAAATTCATCAGTGCAACCACACCGGGGAAAAGCCATTCAAGTGTTCTGAGTGTGGAAAGGGAGTTAATCAGTGTTCTTACTTGCTGACTCACCAGTGGGTTCACACGGAGAAGAAACCATTTAATTGTCCAGAGTATGGAAAACGCTTTAAAAGTTTTCACTAACTGCTGTACCATCAATGTGTTCACGTTGGTGAGAAACCATTCAAGTGTTCTCACAGAGGGAGTGGGTTCAGGCCGTCATTTGATCTCACATTACATCTGCGAACTCAGTGGACATAGACCATTCGCCTGTTCGAAGTATGGGAAAGCATTCAGTCAGTCATTCAGTCTGCTGAGACACCAGTGAGTTCACACAGAGTAGAGACCATTCGTCCGCTGTGATTTGAAGTAATTAATTGATTCCGGCAATCTGCTGAAATACAAGAGCGTTCACACTGGAAAGAGACCATTCACCTGCTTTTACGTTTCTCAAACTTACTGAAAGACGAGCGAATTCATATTGGCGAGAGGCCATGCATATGTTCTGAATTGGGGAAAGGATGCTCTTAAGCCATCCACCCTCCTGATACACCAACGGGTTCACTGTGACAATAATTTGTTTTAATGATGCAGTGTGGGAAATGCTTTATAAGGTTTCATTAGTTGAGGTCCCATAAACATGGTCACGCTGATGAGAACAGAATCTTGTGCTCCCAATGTTGGATTGTTGTTTCTCGGATATAAGTGAATACACTTTACAAGGTCTTCATTTAGATGTGAAGAGCATTCAGAAATACTGAATGCATCGAAATATCTTTAGTACAAGTCCACACTTAACAATGAAGAAGAGAATCAAGAACAGGGCAGTGAATGGATATCTACCAGTCTCCTCTAATTGTACTGAAATCAGGGGAAAAAGTCTATGAATTTTATGTGATTGAAAACTGAACAATTAAACACGAAATCAATTAAAGAGATTAAACACATCCAATGAAGTAAACCCCGGCTGGCAGAATGAACACAGTTCAATTCTCGATGCAATAACACTATATCGCATTCACATGCGACCTCACTGGATTATTTGCACTATTGCCATCTTACCAGACCGCAGAGGCTGCAGCCTTCATTTGAGAAAGAAGGGGCTGGTGGTGATTTAACCAGAGCACCACCTGCCCACAGGTCAGAGAATATTTAGTGAAGAACAACGTTTAAATTAACCTCAAACCAGTGATAGGAATTGGAACCACGCTGCGAGCATCACGCTGCATTATAAGCCAACAAAGCAGCCAACTGAGCGAAACAGATTCCACCTGAATGGGCTGTCACACGTGCGAATGAGTATTTGAATCCCTAGTTACCCACAGTGAAAATTAACTGCCTTTCCATGCACGTTGGCTCAGTGTTTAGCACTGCTGGCTCAGAGCATGAGGGGCTGGCTTCGATTCCAGCCTCGGAGGTCTGTCTGTGCGGAGTTTGCACGAACTCCACGCGTCTGCGTGAGTTTCCTCCAGGTCCTCAAATTCCATCCCACAATACAAAATGGTGCGCCAGTTAGGTGACTTGGCTTGATATATTACCCATACCGTAGGTTAATAGTTGGGGTAAATATAAGAGAGGGTTATGGGTCTGTGTGCACTTTGGAGGGTTTGTGTGGACTTGTTGGGCCGAAGGGCCTGTTGCTGCACTGCAGGGATTCTCATGCGTTTTCTGGTGTCCCATCACATCATTGCTACTCCTTAAGCCCTTTTCAAAGTCAGATCATTAAGATTTCCTCGCATTTGTGGGAACAAGTTCATATCTGCGGAGATTGGAGACCCGAGTGAATCACTTCCCAGGCAAGGAGCAAGTAAATATTTATCGCTCGTGTGAATATGCTCGTGCTCACTGAATAGAGATGACCAGGTGAATCTCTTTCCACACTCAGTGCAGGTCTCTCTACAGTGTGCCCATTCTTCTTTATCTAAAGCTTTGCTGAATTAATAAATCCCTTCTCATACACAGAACAGACGAATGGTGTATCTCCAGTGTCATGTCGATCGGATGACATTAGGCGGTGTTGTGAAGAAAATCGCTTACCAAACAGAGAAGACAAATCTTCTCTCCCTTTGTTGAAGTCATTTGCGTGCCATACGGATTGATCCCCGAATGAATACCTTCCCGTCCATGGAACAGCTGAGTGGCTTGTCCCCATGTGAACAGGTCGATGTTGAATTAAGATTATGAATTTACAACCTTTGCAGATCTGAAAGTTTATTTTTCAACAGTGTGGGAAATGACATGCAAACCTGCCTACACACAGCATGGCCGATAAGAACACAGAAAATCAAGCCTGTCCAAGCCATACAAGGAACACACAAAATGCCTCAGCATTGACCAAACAGGCTGACAAGGGAAACCATACATGATCACAGTTATTCACAAACCAGGGAATACACTTCCCAAGGCAATCTACCAATAAACTTCCTCGACACGATAAACACAGCTGAACCAAAGGCCGAAGGGTAACTTAGTACCTCAGTGATATCAAAGCCTCATGAAGCTCAGGTCAGCCTGGGATGCACCAGAATACCTTATTCATCTCTGGAGAGCAACAATGGTATCACCTTACTGCCAAGGAAAGGGACATTCTCACATACACCCTGATCCCATTCTTGAACTGATTAATGCTGCTGGATGCTTGATTGTATCTTGATCGTATCAATCACGGCCAGAGCTTGTACCGTAACTCGGAGCCAGCCAGGGGAGAGCCAGACGGGCAAGGGAAGCCTGGCAAAATAGAATGAGAGACTGCTGATTAAATTTTTCGCATCAATCCTAAGAGATTCCTTAACTCGAAGGAAATTGACCGGGGCTCCACCAGTTCACTTTTTTTTCTGTCTTGTGGTTTCTGAGCATTTGCTTTGGATGTGTCTGCTTCTTTGCTGACTGCATGTATTGTCAGTTTCAGTTTTCTCGTCTAAGTGTGTTTATCCATCAGACAAGTGTTTGTTTACAGTGCTGTGCGCGATAATCCTTTACTGCTTGACCTGTCAATCACTCACTGCTTGTGTGTTCTGTGAGTACTCCCTTTGTCTTTCCTCGAAAACTGAAGTGCAATGCTTAGCAGTCAGCGCGGGACTTCCAGTACGCCATGGGGGCAGGGAATTCCATCCACTGCTGGGATGTGCTCGCTGGGCAATCCCAACCATGTGGTGAGAACGGCCCTGGACCGAAGTTGTACAAGACGATATTGAGGAGGCATGTAAGTTTCGATTGCCTACAGTGTAGAAACAGGCCCGTCGACCCAACCAGTCCACACCGACCCTCGGAAGAGTAAGCCGTGCAGACCCATTTCCCTCCCACCAATGCACTTGACACTATGGGCAATTTAGCACGGCCATTTCACCTGCCTTGCACACCTTTGTGATTGTGCGAGGAAACCGGAGCACACGGAGGAGTCCCAGGCAGACATGGGGAGAATGTGCAAACTGCACACAGACAGTCTCCAAAGGCTGAAATCGAACCTGGGACCCTGGCACTGTGAGGTAGCAGTGCTAACCACGCTGCCCTGTAAATACATGAACATCAAAATAAAGATAGGAGATTCTCTTGTTATACCTGGTTCACCAGCAGACACTGTGCTGAAAGAGACAGGGGATGGTGGTTACTTTACCCACTTTACAGAAGACTTTTAAACATGTCCACAAGAAAATTGGCCATATGGGAGGGCCTTTAAATCCGATAAGCTTGATTATTGTAGGACGGCCATTACGGGAGGGCACATTGACCCCTCCTGGGACACTGTATACATGCTGCAGTGTCTTGAAAATTTTCGACAGGTTGCCCAGCAGTATCAGGCCGCGAAGGTGAAAGACTGCTGCAATAACAAGCGACACTGTGATCCCAACAATTCCAGATACGGCCACGTCGCCCTTTGCCCCACAGTACCCGAAATTTCCCATACTGGCTTCAAAGCCAGACCCGTTGGGCCTGAATGAAGTGGCTACATTTTTATTACCATGCATTACACAGCAAGCCCGCGATGGGACACATTAGCCGCCGGGCAGTATGAATCACCACTGCTGCCCAACACAATCGATAACTCCAGACTCACAAGAAGACCGAGTGCATGCCGAAATTACCAGGGCACCAACTGTCAGTTTCCCCGCATCATGATTGGGTCCACTACCCTGTATAAGACCTGGATCCACGCAGAGGTCCGGACCATGCTACAAGATGCCCCAGACCCGTTGAATTGAGAACTCCCGTTCTAAAATTGGGTCCTCGAAATTTCCTGTATTTTCAACTGTCGGTCCCAAGATGTGCAGATGGTATTACAGCTTGTGCATATGACCCACTGGGTGACCATTAGCCCTGTTATTGACATCCCCATCCAATCCTGGGGCACTGCTTCAGACTGGGAAAAAGTGGCTGGACAGCACCCTGAAGGATGCAATAAAGGCCAGTGCAAGGCGGCACGCCGATTTTGGGCTGTTATCCAGTGTCTGCAGAGCAGCCAAGCATTTGCTCGATGTCATTGTCCGCTTTAGGGAGATCTGCGACTCCTTGTCCGACATTCCATTAGCAGAGAACGAGAAGCTTGCCGTGCAGACCTTACATATGCTCACGTTTTCACGTTGCACAATCGAACGACGAGCAGGACGGACAATTTACTTTTACTTAATAACTTGGACGGGAATGGGCTGTTCACTACACCAAAACCGACGGGGGCATTCGACTGCCTCGCACAACCTGACAACCACAGGGACACCACCAGGCCAGTACAGCAAACTAGGGCAATTCAGAGAAGGCAGTGCTGGAACAGTGTGAATTTGGAACACTGTGTGACACAGTGCTGGTCCAGGCAATGTCGCCCAGGGCCATCTAACCTCTCCGTCTACCCTCAGGCATGACAGCAGTCCACCACACAACAGTGGCAGCTTCAACAGGCTGCCTACACTGTGGCTGATCCCCTCCCCCGTGCTCCAGAAACTAACTAGGGCTATCGTGAGAGTGAGTTTTCACAGGCGATCTCAATATATCTCTCACACGCCCCGTCTGAAATTTCGATGATGGACGTGGAGGTGGTGGGGAGCTGCTCATTTCTTTTGTGTTGGATACTGGATCTGTCCAACCGTCTGCGGCTTCCGACTCGGAAAATTACCTGAGTTGCAAGACCCTCTGCTCCATCCGGTTTTTGAGAATACCCATAACAGACCCACTCTCCTAACCCATTAACTCCAGTATTGGCCCTGCCACTGCGACTGATGCTGCCATTATTTCAGACTCTTGCCCAGTCGCCCTGCTGAGCCGGCAGACCTTGTGTAAATTGAATGCCAGTATCTACTGTTCCTCTGAGGGTCTCACATTAGAGAACCCTGACGTCCATTATTCCGTGCTGCGGGCAGTAATTTCACACAGACCTGAACCCTCTGACCAGGTAAGCTCCTGATGCTCTTGGTCATGCTCCAATTCACCTATCTGCGCTCTTCTCGACCCCTACTTGCCCTGTTGTCAATGGCCCCTTTCTGTAGACAGTTCCCTGACTCCCTGCTCCCAGTGGGGTGCGCAATTGACGGTATTGGCTTGTCATGCATCCCACCTGAATTAATTGAAAATACCGACACACCACGGTGATATGTAATAACAAAGTAGATTCTTGTGAAATCTAAGGACTTCAAGGTGACCTTCTTACCAAATGCGGGTACTATGATGTTGTACCTCTGCACTGACAGCTGAAGTGACGTCAAGCTGCTATCTGTTTTCTCCGTTGGTTTTGATCATTCTGGCTCTCGTCTAATTGCCTGAAGACGAGAGGTGCCGGCAACTGAGGAGCTTGTTGCGTGGTTTCTGGTGTAATTTTCAGAGGAGATGAGGAGCTGCTGTTGGTCACGGGAAGTGACTGTGAGGCCCCCAACCCCCACTCCCCCGAAACCCCACAACTCCCCATAATCCAGTGACTGCAGTCAGCAGCTGATCTACCCTGTCAGAGCACACTGGATCCTCCTTACTCTGACCTTTTGGAAGGACAGTCTGCTGCCATGAATTTGCCAATGGCTGGATATGATGTTTTGCTTTCAATTTCACTTTCATCTCTGGCCACATGTAAGTTCTTCAGTTTAACCTTGTAACCCTTCCATAAAATGTCCGCTCGCTGATCCCTTTTTGTCAACTTAACCAGGTTCCCCACACGTACTCACCACCTCAGCAATCTCTACTTGAACTTGCCCACATTGACTTATTGATCTTCTCCAACCTTGATAGAACAGGGACTGTTCCTGTGCCCAAGCACCCTGCAGGAACTTTAATGAATCAGGGAGCAATCTGAATCTAATTGATGTTAAATGTTTGTTAGTAGCCAATGTCTCTCCAGAGCTGTTGTTTGAAAGTACAGGTAACAGCCTTTGAATATGATTGCTGCATTCTCTGAACCGGAACATCCTCTGCCCACATTGATTGAACGACACCCCCTGCTGACCGACCGTTAATTGACCAGTTCTGACAATGTTGCATTCTAGACTTTTCCTCCCCTCCCCACGTGGCCACACCTCCTGATTCCAATCCTGGTCCCAGCATTTCATAGCTTCCAGTAATATTTTGGCACTTATGCTCAATTCCACCACAAACCCCATTCCCAACCTATTATTTTGTGCTTCCACGCAACTTTGGGCAAGAAAGTTGGGATGCAGAGGTTCTGTTTTGCACCCTTATCATTTTGTTACCTCATCATTCCTGCACTTCCATTTTGTTTTCGTTCCCTCCGGTTCCCCTCTTTGTTCTTTGTCACTAAATCCTTTTAATTGCTGCATTTTTAATTTTTGACGAAAGCGGATGGAACTCAGACAAAGTAAGTGTCTACAGCAGATTGCGCGCATTTGTTAATTTGCAATATAATGAGTAACGTATGATTAGGATTCATTAAAAATTACACTTAACACTTATTGATGTTGGAATATAAAGTCCACTTTCCCCCTCATTGACACGAAGTATGTTCCTCGATTTAACTTTCATATTTCAGAATCAGTTCAGTTCAAATGGCAAAAGACAGCTCGAGTCACTGAAGTCACTGCACTCCAACCTGATTTTGGACACGTGAGAACTTCAGTTTCTCTCCCTACTGCTCTCTCTATCCGAGCAACTTTCTCTGATTTCCTTTCCTTTATTTTTCAGCGGCCGTGCTCCAGGGGGAAATAATATTGGCTGTTGTTGAATCTCCAGCTCGAGCTGAGAGAGGGTTATCTCCCATTGTGAGGTCAGAGGCCCAGCCGAAGGTTGATCGTACTCAGGGGTCAGGCCCCACTGCGCAGCCTCTGTAGAATCTCCATGTTTCAGTGTTCCCCAAGGGGAAAGGCACATCCAAGAAGGAGTCACTGCGGGACTCACTATAGGCTGCACAGAGGGACACTGACAATTACACACGGAACTTGGACAACCAGTTCCAAGGGAACCGATGTGACACCTGTGCCCTGTGACTTTGCTTGGGAATTGACCCTGCGTGTGTTTAGGATAGGAACTCTTCCACTGGGTTAAATCCAGCCATTCAAAAGGGTCGAATATCTACTGTACGAATACCTGATATACTTCCGAACACGTCATGGAGACTATCATTTACAGCAGATTCTAGTCGAATGTACAACCAGAGAATTACACTGAAAAGTACAAATATTTCTCTGCATTAACTCATTCATAAAGGAATCATTCCATTGGTCAGGTATTTGTTGGAGAAGCACAGGCTGGCATTGCATGTCAGGCCCCTGCAAAAACCTGGACATAGACTGTTCTAATCAACTAGGGACCTGAAAACTCTGATGGGGAGACCCTCCTAAAGAATATGGCCTTCACTGTCTGTGCTGTCACTTATTCCTCCCGAGAAGGTGGTGGAGAGTGAGCTCACTTCTTTAATCAGTACAGATTACTGGAATATTGTGTGCATTTGTTCCTGGGTCCGCACCTTGAATCATGGGAACGGATTGGAAAGAATGGAACTTTTCAGATTGGGAATCTGATGGGATTTTCAAAAATCATGACACCTCTGGGAGAAACTGTTGCCCGAATATAAGGTTCAAGAATGAGACAACACAGGCTGGAATTATCTGCAAAGTTAACAGATGTGTAGTAAGAGATGTTCTTTGTTGACACAACGCTTGGTGTTTTTGTGGAGGGTCCTGCTGGAGTTCTAATGGAGGCGGCTCCAACTGATGTTTTTAACAGGGAACTAGGTCATTATTTGAATTTCACTGAGGGGTGGAGACTCAATGGACAGAACAGAGTGTCGCAGTTATTTAGTTTCTGAATCTCAAACTCCCACTTTGAGAATGAGGACTTGGTCACTGACATCAAGAGATGTCAGCATGCTGACGCTGAGCTTGAGAGTCTTTGTTGTGGACATCGAGCTTTACTCACTGTCAACCTCCAGACAACAGGACATGTCTTCAGAATTTGCAAATGACACAAATTGAAAATGCAGGAAACAAGGAAGAGAAGAGCAGCAAAATTTAGGAGGACACATGCAGAAGTTATTTCTCGTAGGTCTGAGGATGAACGTGGTCCACAGGATTCCTGATATCCTCACAATGAACTAATCAGAGCCAGACTTCCTTATTGTTCGTGGCCAATTAATATGAAGCACAGAATCCTGTGAAACAGACACGAGAGAGGCGAGAGCTTTCTGCTTGTCATAAAGAGCAAAACAGTCACGCAATGACCATGGGGGAGCGACATTTCCTGTATTTAATCAAAATCACACTCTGACATGGCGAAACCTCCAACGACCTGGATTGTGATTTGAAAAGCATATTCCACGTGAAGCTTGTTCAGAATCAGTCACAGTTTTTTTTTAAATCTGCAATCTGACTAGATTGATCCTGAAGGCAGAAGCTTTAGAGACGCTGCAGAGAAGATTTACCACCATGCTTCCTGGACTGGAGGGCATTTCTTATGAAGTAATATTGAGGGGCCGAGGGCTTTTCTCATTGGAGTGAAGAAGGATGCGGGGTGAATTGATAAGGGTGTATATGATGATAAGAACCACAGATAGAATGAATAGCCAGCGACTTCTTCCCAGTACAGAAATGTCTTCATAAGGGGGCATAATTTAAAAGTGATTGTAGGAAGGTTATTGGGGAGATGAGAGGTAAGTTCTTTCTATGCACCTACCAGACTCTGTGGCGGTGGTAGTTCAATCAGATGCATTATGGATGTTTACGCGATTCTAGGATAGGCACATGGTAGATACGTTATGCAGATCAGTTTGATCTTAAAGTAGATTAACCGATCAGCACATCATCGAGGGCTGAAGGGCCTGCAATGTACTCTTCTGTATCAATTGTCCTCCACATTATTGACTCCACTGTCAGTTAGAGTTCTGATACCATATATCCCCCTGAACGATAACGTTTAAGAACTTCTCACCATTTTCAACGGGATCATTCAGTTTCTGTTCGATTCCTCCGACAAACGTGAACAAATTGTTGTAATTGTACCATTCTCTACCACGACCTCTGGAGAGCAAGTGGGAATATAGCGTTGAGATAGGGAATCAGGCATGATCACATTGAATGGAGAGCAGGCTGTCGGAGCTGAATGGCTTCGTCCTGCTCCTGGTTTCATCCAGCTAAATGTCCGCCTCAAAATCTCATCCTAAAAAGTATCAGTGATTACATTGGGAAAGCACATCAGCAGTTGTTTTCGTTAAGATTTTCCTGCATCTTGAAAATTTGATTTTTCTTTGCAGTGACGATGAACAGTCAGTCTGAGAATCAAAGTGGTCCTCAGGAATCCTGATGGCATCTCAGTGAAAAAAATCATAGGAACGCTTCCTTACTGTTAATGGCCAATCGCATGCAATAAAGAGAGACACTTCATGGAACTTCCGGATTGTTCACGGACCCGAGATGTTAATTTGCTTTGTGGATTACGGACTATATAAATGTAGAGGAATTACACTGGATATCCGCAAGTAACGTGAGGATGGATATTTATAAACCCTGCAAAAAAATCTTAAGGGTATCCGAAAATGTTTTAAACGTAATTGGACGGTTTTGAAATTTATTCAACATTGTCGAGGGAATGGGAGCTAATTTCAGAAACCGAGAGAGACTCACAGACACAGATAGAGAGCCACAGCCACAGGTATAGGATAAGATTGTCCTGGAGGTGTTTCGGAGCTCTCTCTGTGACCCGCAATAGGCATGGCAGCAACAGATGGAATGCAGTCATTTTCTGGTTATAAGGACGATGTTTTGATTACTATCTGGCACAGTATTTTCCCTGTCCTGGGAGGGCTTGATGGGGAAAATGCAAAGGGAGATTTATTCTTTATCTAACTCAGTGCTGTTCCTGTCCTGGGAGTGGTTGATGGGAACAGTGTAATTGGGCTTTAATCTGTACTTAACCCTATGCCTGTGTTAGAGATTGATGGGGACAGTGTCGGGTGATTAAAACAAAACCTAGCTTCATGCTGAACGTGGCCTGAGATTTCAAAGGGTTCCAGTCTATTGTTAGATTACTCGACACTGAACCTATTTATAGATTCCAGAAGCAACAACGATATTTTCTCCCTATCTAATCCTGCAGTTCCTGTCATTGACACTCAAACTTTCATCATTTTAGACTATTCAAAATTCCAGAGATACAGTCCTGGGCTTGTGTCATTTCCATGGCCATTGAACCCGTGCCGTCCAACTATAGTTCTGTGAATCTACGCTGCATTCATTTGCACATGGACTCCCAAGTCCCCAACCCATTCTTGCCTTTCCCTGTTTATACAGCTGTGCTGACATGAAATGGCTACCTGAAACAAACCTATAATGGCTACTGACACTTTTGGAATCATTTGTCCTGGTTTGGCAGATTAAAACACATCGCACACTTCATACATTTTCATCTCTCGGCCTCCTGCAGATGAAATAAACTGGGATGTGAATCGATGCAATTTCGATGTTAGAGGAGGGATAATCCAAACCAAATGGTACAATGGTAAACTGGATACAGGAGCAGAGAAGCTTCAGTTTGAGTCTGATTTCTGTCAGCACAGGTGAGGGGCAAATGTGTGAAAAGCTTTTTTTTCCATTCATACATTCCTACATTGTAGAAATGTTAATTTACAAATTAAACTGTAAAAGCAGGATATGGAGAACTCTGTTACAAATTTTCCATTGATTAATATGCAGATTCCAGAATCCGTGCCCTGAGATTTTTAAAAGTCTGTCTAACTTTCCAAACTTCAAGACGAAAATACGATAGTAATATGACAGGTCAGCTACTGAATTGTAGGTGCGTGGTCTTGTTCAGAATCTGTCAGAGATTTAGCGTGGAGTAAGATGTATTTTATCCAGATAACAGGCATTTATCAAGGACCAGCCTGACGTAATTTGCCTTCAAATTTTGTGTTCTCTAAAAATAAAGAAATTGATTTACCATGAATCAAGCTTCTCGGATTGTGAATCATTAGTATACATTTGTGAAAGAGTAACTGTGTTTGTGAATGAGCGAGTGTGGCTTTGAGGTGTCTGTGACTGATTGACTGAGAGTTGGTGGCTGAGATTGGCTGAGTGAGAGGTTGTGTTCTAGTGTGAGATTCTGAGATCGGGAGTTTGCAATGCTCTACTCTGCGTGTGGCTGAACATGTGTGACCGCATGACAGTGTGTCTGTGCGTTTGAGCGATGTACGAGTTTGTGATAGACACTGTAGAGGCGTCTTTACTCTGTAATCTAACACAGAGCTTCCCTGACACGGGGTGTTTGTGGACATATCTGTACATTGTATGCAACCCTATTTTTCCCGGACCCTGGGAGGTTTAGTTGGAGAAAGTGTACAGGGAAATGTACTCTGCCTATAAGCCAGTGATATAACTATGCTAAGTGCATTTGATCGGGACAGTGTGGGGATAGGGGTTGACTTTGTCATTATCTAATTCTACAGTGAACATGGCCTGGGAGTTCGAAAAGCTGAAGTGCAGAAACAGCTTTACTCTGAACTTAACCCCATTCACTACCTAAATACAATCTGAAAGAACTGCAGATGCTGTCAATCAGAAACAAAACCAAAAGTTACTGAAAAACCTCAGCAGGCAGCATCTTTGTAGAGAAATCAGCGTTAAAGTTTCAGGTCTGGCTCAGATAAACAGTGACCGGATACGACGTGGTAACTCTTGTTTCTCTGTTCAGATGTTGCCAAAACTGCTGAGCTTTTATCAGCAATTTGTTTTTTGCCTATTCTCTCCCTGTTCTACGAATTGCTCCCCTCAATTAGCTTAGAGACTTTGTTCTGCTGTACATCAGCTTGCTGACAACACATGGAATTCCAGTCTTTCACTCAGACTAAAGTAAATGAATATATAATCCCAGAGGTGATTATATATCACCTGACTCATGCACCTAACCTTCACATGTCTGATCACTATGGGCAATTTAGCATGGCCAATATTACTTAACCCGCACATGTCGAAGCAAACCAGACCATCTGAAAGAAACCCACGCAAACACGGGGAGAACTTACAAACTCCATTTACAGTCGCACGATACTGGAATCAAACACGAGTCCCTGGAACTCTGAGGCAGCAATGCTAACCACTGAGTCACTGTGCCACCCAAACATTTAAGTTTAAAATTGGGACTGGGAATACAAAAAGCTGCAGTTTAATTTCTGCGACACTCAGTTTCTCCAAAAATAACGTTTTATGGAGTACATCAGTTCAATAAGGCAGTTCACTACCATCTTCTCAAGGGCTGATGGGAATGAAGGATAAATGCTGAGTCCAGCCAGTGATGCTCAAGTACGATGAACAAACGAAAACTTCATCCCTTTGCCTTGCGAAGACCTTGCTGCCCCTGCAGATTAACGCAATGTGTTTTAATATCCCAGGACACACAGATCCCTCTCTACGTCAGAGTCCTATAACATCTCCCCATTTAAACTAAAGCCTCTGTCGATTCTCCCTGACACTCTCCACTTTGTATTGTAATGGACAGGGCTTTGCCCATTCACTTACCATCGCTACATCGATCTGTTTGCCAGCAGCTTACTTCCACTTCACAATTTACTTGTAAACTAGTTTCACCAATAATATACTCAGTTTTTATATCAAGACTGACTTGAGCAGATGCCTTTTGGAAATCTCAAAATCCTTCTGTCACTCTCTGTTCCTTATTCAGTGTGTCTGCCTGTTTCGCTCTGCTCGCCCAGAATATCTGTGAATTGCCACATTCATCCGTTATCATTTTGGAGATGCTTCATGGTGTCCATATCTCCTGTACTATCACAGTAAAACGTCTTCACCTCCATAGGCCCACGTCCTGGTCATAATTGCCAAACTGTCCAAATATTTGGTGACGCCATCACTTGAACTCTCCCGATTTGTGTTCAAGGTTGTGGACAATGATGTTGAATCAATTAATAAGACCCAATTAATAAGATCACGTTAACATTTATGGTATTATTGGATCGACACCCTCACTCCCAGCCCCCCCCTCCCCTGTCTTGGTTAGTACTTGTGCAGGTGGCCCTCTTCCTAACAACATTTGCAGCTCTTGGACTGCTTGTGATCCTTACTCTGTAACCCTCCTCTTTGCAGTTCCTGCTGAGGTTCATTTTACAATCGGCTACCATACACCCAGAAGAACTTAAAGTCTCACACACTGTCATTATTAGGATGAATGTTTGAATCATAAGCATTCATTTTACCTGTGTGGTATATCAATAATCCCATGCATTGCTGAAACCTTTAGGACGATGGGCTTATAGCTGAGAAATGGGATTTGTGTGTGTGGGAATCTTCATTGTCTGCCAGGACCATTCATTAACATGTTTCCCTCTGAGCTATAAAGAACAAATGAACACAAGAAATAGGAGCATGAGTCTGAAATTCGGCTCCTCGAACCTGCTCCGATTTTTAATACAATCATGGCTGATCTCATCTATGAAGTGCTTTAAGAGGTTAAGAATGGCAAACATTAACTCCCAGATTGCTGAGATCCTCGATAATTCGACACAATCGTAATCGATCCATGCAGACCCCATCTTTCTGGCACTTCACTCATCTCTGGAACATCTGGATAACAAGGACACCGACAACAGTCTTCTGTATATTGGCTTTAGCTCTGCCTTGAAGACCCGAATGCCAACAAGAGTCATTGACATTTCTGAGTCCTAGGACTCTTTCCTCACATCGGGAACTGGATTTTAACTTTCTGTCCTGCAGATCACAATGAATGAGGATAGTTGGAAACTCCTCTTCTTCAATAATACGCAATACTGGTGCCCTTCAAGGCTGTGTATTCACCCCGCTTCAATATGTCTTACCCTCTCATGACCGTACCGCCAAATTCAGCTCTAACTCCATTTACAGATTTACTAATGACACCACGATAGTGGGTAGGTCTCAAAACCGACCTAGATTACACCTCCTCCCACGCTGCCCTCTGTAAAAACGCCATCCTTCACCTCCACTGCATCTGCTCCCAGGCGGACCAATTCGAATACCGAACAACCCAGATGACCTCCTTCTTCAAAGTACGAAATTTCCCCTCAGACGTGGTTGACGATGCTCTCCACCGCATCTCCTCCACTTCCCGCTCCTCCGCCCTTGAACCCCGCCCCTCCAAATCGCCATGACGGCAGAACCCCACTGGTCCACACCTACCACCCCACCAACCTCCAAATATCGTATCATCCTTCGTCATTTCTGCCACCTCCAAACAGGCCACACCACCATGGACATGTTTCCCTCCCCTCCCCTACCAGCGTTCTGGAAAGACCACTCCCTCCGCGACCCCCTCGTCAGTTTCACAACCCCCACCAACTCAACCTCCACTCCCAGCAACTTCCCCTGCAACCGCAAGAAATGCAAAACTTGCGACCACACCTCCCCCTCATTTCTCTCCATGGCCCCAAGGGATCCTCCCATATCCATAAAAAATTCACCTGCACCTCCACACACAACATTTACTGCATCCACTGCACCCGATGTGGCCTCCTCTACCGTGGGGAGACAGGCCGCTTACTGGCGGAACATTTCAGAGAACACCTCTGGGACACCCGCACCAAACAACCCAGCCGCGCTGTGGCTGAATGCTTTTACTCCCCCTCCCACTCCGCCAAGGCCATGCAGGTCCTCGGCCTTCTCCATCGCCAGACCATGGCAACAGACGCCTGGAGGAAGAGCACCTCATCTTCCGCCTAGGAACCCTCCAACCACAAGAGATGAACACAGATTTCTCTAGCTTCCTCATTTCCCCTCCCCCACCTTATCTCAGTGCCAACCCTCGGACTCAGCACCGCCTTCTTGACCTGCAATCTTCTTCCTGACCTCTCCGCCCCCACCCCCACTCTGGCCTATCACCCTCACCTTAACTTCCTTCCACCGACGCATTCCCAATGCCCCTCCTCCAAGTACCTCCTCCCGACCTTTTATCTTAGCCTGCTTGGCACACCCTCCTCATTCAAGAAGAAGGGCTTATGCCCGAAACGTCGATTCTCATGCTCCTTGGATGCTGCCTGACCTGCTGTGCTTTTCCAGCAATACATTTTTCAGCTCTGATCTCCAGCATCTGCAGTCCTCACTATCTCCTACAGGAAATAGCGCTTAGTGACATGGTGTTCAGACAACAATCTTTCCCTCAATGTCAGCAAAACAAGGGAACTGGCCATTGACTTCAGGAATTGGACTGAAGGACACACACTGGTCTCTGTCATTGGTGCTGATTTGGAGGTAATGGACAGCTTCAATTTCCGAGTAATAAATATTACAAACAATCAGTCTATTCATGTCAACTCTGCAGTCAAGAAAGCACATCAATGCATCTACCTCTTCTGACGGGGAAGAAAATCTAGCATTTTAGCAATGGCTCTGACCAATTTTAACATTGCACTGCAGAAAACATTCTATCCAGACGCTTCGTATGGTAACTGCTCTGGCCGTACTGCAAGAAATTACAGAGATGCGTGTATCTAACACAATCCATCACGCAAATCACATTTCCTTCCATTGACTCGTTATTGAATTCCCACTGCTTCAGGAATGCAGCTAACACAATCAAAGGCCCCTCCCACCACCGTTATGCTCTTTCCCAACCTCTTCCATCGGACAGAAGATGCAAATGTTTGAAAATACGTACCAATGGATTCAGGAACAATTTCTTCCGTGCTGTTATCAAACTTATGAATGGACCTGACATATATAGAGTTGATCCTTCTCTGCACCTGTTCAAAAGCTGTGAAACTATATTAAACTGATGTCCTTGTGTAAGGTATGATTTGTACTGAAGAGAATTCAACAGAATATTCTTCACTGTTTCTCAGAATGTATGACTATCACAAAACAAGCAAAATCAATCTGCATACCATACGTCTGGGTCTGGTCTGCTCGATAACACTTTAAACCTATGTCTCCTGTGGTCTGTGTAAAAGACTTCCATTATCCATTACTTCCATGCCTGTCGTAATTTCGAAAGGATCTATTTTGTAACCCTCAGCCTCGTAGTTCATGTGAAAGAAATTATTTATTATATTGTCCCGCATCATTTATGATGGGAGGTGGCAGGATTGCAGAGTTTCTGTCTGATCCATGAGTGATGAAGTCAATTAGTCTTGTCTATCCGATGCTTCTTATGGTTTCTGGAATGCAACTATTTCTGTGTCGTAGCTTCACCAGGTTGACACCTTACGTTTAGATATACCCAGTGTATGCACTCATAGAACATAGAACATAGAAAAGTACAGCACAGAACAGGCCCTTTGGCCCACGAGATTTAATCCTAATGTCAAATATAGTAACTTAACCTACGCACCCCTCAACTCACTGCTATCCATGTGCATGCCCAGGAGTCGCACCAATGTCCCCAATGACTCTGCTTCCATGACCACAGCTGGCAACCCATTCCATGCATTCACAACTCTCTGCATAAAGAACCTACCTCTGACATCTCCTTTGTACCTTCCTCCTAATATCTTCAAACTATGACTTCCCATACCATTCGTCCTGCCCGGGGGAAAAGTCTCTTCCTATTGATTGTATCTATTCCTCGCATTATTTTCTATACGTCGATCAGGTCTCCTCTCTTCCTCCTTCACGCCAGAGAGACAAGTCCGAGCTTATTCAAACTTTCTTCATAAGGCAAGCCCTCCAGTCGAGGCAGCATCCCGGTAAACCTTCTTTGCGCTTTCCCCGAACCCTCTGCATCTTTCCTATAGTAGGGAGACCAGAACTGGACACAATATTCCAAGTGTGCTTTCACCTGGGACTTGTAGAGCTGCAGCTCTTAAACTCAATCCCCCTTAATGAAAGCCAAAACTCAATATGCTTTCTTAATAACCCTATCCACTTGGGTGGCAACTTTGAGGGATCTATGTACTTGCATACCCAGATCCCTCTGTTCCTCCACATTGCCAAGGATTATGTCTTTAATCTTATGTTCAGCATTCGTATTCCACCTTCTAAAATGATTCACTTCGCGTTTATCCAGGTTGAACCCCATGTGCCATTTCTCAGCCCAGATCTGCATCCTATCTATGTCGCGTTGCAGCCTGAAGTAGCCGTTTATACTGTCGACGATACCTGCAACCTTAGGGCCATCTGCAAACTTACTAACCCACTCTTCAACCTCCTCATCCAAGTCATTTATAAGAACTACAAAGAGCAGAGGCCCAAGAACAGAGCCCTGCGGGACCCCAATCAACACTGTCTTCCAGGCAGAATATTTTCCATCTACAACCACTTCTGTCAGCCAACCAATTCTGAATCCAGATCGCCAAATCTCACTGTATTCCATACTTCCTGTCGTTATCTACTCTACTCTTCATTTCTCTTCATCGACTCTTCATTTAAACAGGTTTGATCACTGGCTCCAAGTCATAACCCTCCCATTCATCTGCTTCCCCTGCCCTTCCATTTCTTCGTTGTCATGTCTTTGGAATGTATTTTGTTTAGAGGCTTTGGTAAATTTGTACAGTGCATCTTGGAGGCTGTCATTGAGTTACACCATGCAGAAGGACTGGTTAATACTTACAAACAGTCTCTAACACACTCATTAAAAGGCAGAGCTCATAGGAACAGCTGAAACAAAAATAAACCAGGTTTCTTCAGGATTAAAGCACCTATCACTGCCGCGAACAGAGAGCTCCTGAGCAGTTTAAGACTTCCCTGTATCTTGTTCAGAGTCCCAAGCTGTTTAGTTGCCTGAGAACCAATCACATCGTTGCTGGTAACAGACAGCCTTTGTCAGTGTTGAACTCGTGGCCAATCATCAATGAGCTCCTTGTCACAAACAAAGGCTGCATCTGTGTATAACTCCGTTCATCTCCAATCACATTTCAATTATTGGGTCACTATCAGGTAAATTGCTGTCAAACCTTGCAGCTATCCTCCACTTTCTATCTGTTTGTAAGGTCGCTCTTTTCACATTTTAGTCCACAATTACACTCAATTCTTTTTTAAAAAAATGTTTTTATATGTATGCGCCCTGAGAAAACTAAAATGCCATTTCAAAAACGCATTTACTTGCAAAATACATGATGCACATTTTTTATAAAAAGTGCAGTCTATTTATTATTTCTCCCTTCTTGCAATGTTATGCAACCTTCGCATTTCTTAAAGCTTTTACGTATTTCACCATTTGTATTTTAGGACAATATATCTGAATTCACATTCGGTTTTCTTTTGATGTGTATCATAAAATGGTTACAACAAACGACACCATCAAAATATGTTGCATTGTTAATTTGAAACTTTTAAAGAAGGCCAGTGGATTACAATCTGTGTAATTTTGTATTTCATTGTTCTTTGTTGGGTGGTCTTGGAAGTGCTGAAGATCTAACAGCAATCCCAAAGTCCCCTTTCCTATGGAAGTGGACATTTCCAATGATCGGTATTGATTCTAATAGAAATATCCTCCAGGTTCTCAATTCCTAACTCATCATCCTGGAACAAGACAGCACGTCGACCCAATTCAGAAGCATCAGCGGCCATTTTGAAAAGACTGGAAAACGCAGGTATGGTAAAATAGGTTCATCAATTCAAATTGCTTTCATCCTTTCAACATTAACCTCGCACTCTACTAACTAAACCACCTTTCTCTTATTTCGTTCAAAATCTCGTTAAAGGCACAGCTGTCCAGACAAAATTATGGACAAATTTCCTATAAAAGCAAACAATCCAAAAATCTATTAATTTCTCATTTAGTTTTAGGAAAGAAATTCTAATAGTATCACTTTTGCTGTCTCTATCAACATCTATGCGCTTGTGTGTGTATGTCTGTGTGACTGTATGTGCACGTGTGTCTCTTTAAGTCGATATGTGTGCTTCTGTCTGTAGGAGTCTCTTCACATCTCTCTGTATATGTGATTGTGTCTGAGTATTTGTACGTATTTCCGTCTGTCACACACACACAGAGACAGGCACAAAACACACACACACACAGAGACAGGCACAACACACACACACACACGCACACACACACACACACACGTTCAAACATAACGAAAAGCAATATATCACTTCACGCCCAAGAGGAATAGTCAGAGGTACAGATATATTGGGGTTTAAACCACATTTCAATTGTTACAATCCCGAAAATAACAGAGAACCCGTTGCACAGAGGTACAGACCCAGAGATACATAAACATGGAGACACACACTAATACACACAATAAGACACAAACACACTCGCATACGCACAGATAGTCAGGCAGAGATAGATGGGTAGATACACACAGAGAATCACAAAGACAGGAACACACGATAATACACAAACACATTCAGAGAAAGACATGCATAATGCCAAACAGAATCAGTGTGCAGTAACTGACACTGCGCTGTGTCTAACCATCTGCAGCACAATCTGTGTCCCATCAGCTCGTTCCCAGTTTTGACAGATGAAATGTTGATGAGAAAGTGGAACAGTCGCGTGAGGTCTCTCAGCATAATACCCGTGAAAAGGTGAATCTAGTTAAAAGATCATGGTCATTTGAGCAACTAACAGACTTGTACACCACATCTGTGTAATTACTGCATGTCCAGCTGCGAAATGGATTGATGATGATGGCAAGTAGTTATGTTCCCCATAATTAGGAAGATTTAACTTGCAGTGCAGCTTGCTCAGCACCACAGTCACAAACATTCTCTGTCTCCACCATCCACACTCAGTAGCAGTGGAATATACCACTGAAAAGATGCACTGTAGAAATTGCCCAAAGTTCCTCACAGAGCAGCTTCCAGAACCACAGCATTATCGCCTGGAACACTGAGCACAGCAGATAGACGGGACACCAGTTGACAGTGCCACATCAAGCCACTCGCCACCCTGGCTCGGAAAATCGTCTCAATTCCACAAGTGCCATTCGTTGTAAATCCACGAACTCCCTCCCTTACATCATGATGGGTTTATCTGGACAAAATGAATGGCAGCAGTTCAAGACGCTAACTCATCGTCAACTTCGCCAGAACAATTATATCTGAGTAATACGTGGTAACCCAGTGGCAATGAGCCAAACACATTAATGAACCACAAAATAAAGGTCACTGTTTGAAACCCACGTGCTCCAATGCTGAGCTTTTGAATAAATTGTGTCCATTTTCGAGAAAATTGAAATACGATTTCATTTGAATTCATCAAATTCTGAACAGTCTTCAGAGGGTAGATGGTGAAAAATTGATCCTGTGGGTCTGGGTATCTAAAACACGATAACAGTCTCAGGAGTTGCGGAAAAGCTCAGCAGGTCTGACAGAATCTGTGAAAATAAGTCAGTGTTAAAGTTACACCATTTACAGATCTTTTGGTTATTATTGACAGCACCCTCAGTGTAAGCGGCAGGTTATTTGGGAATGAGATGAGGAGAGAGCGATTAACTCTAAGGCCTCTGAGTCTTTAATATTCTATGTCCCTGACGATTGTTGATGCACCCTCATTGAGTGCATTTCAGATTGGAAGACACAGATTGCTGGTTTCTCAGGGAGTCACGGGATATGTGGATTGCACAGGAAACTGGATATGAAATCTAAGTCTAGCTTTGATTGGATTGACTACTAGAACGGACTGAACATTTTAAACAGGCTGTATAGACCTCACATTCTTTCTTCAGCGTTAACCCCATTCCAATTATTCAGTAATTATTACTTTTCTAAATTACTACCGCCCTGCTGAATTCCCCTACTCTCATAACACATGAGCTAACCTTTCCCTTCTCTCGGCAGATGTTGCATGACCTTATCAGATTCCTCTGAATGGCCTGTGTTTAATTCAGAGAGAATTATAACTCCCTATTCCTGTTTCTGCGAGAGAAAACATTTTCCAAACCGATTCCTTTAATTCTATTTGTTCACAGAGAAAGGAGGCATTGTTCTGTCCAAATGCATTACATGCTCATGAGGGCATCAATATATTGTGATGATTTTTAAAATAAAATATATTAAACATAATGAAATTCATAATGAAAACACGAGACCAAATTCGATCTGTAAGGGGCAGGAATTCAGTCATGCGAGGTGAAATTGATGACTGCAGATGCTGGAGATCAGTGTCAAAATTAGACTAATACAGGAAAAGCACAGCAGGTCAGGTAGCATCCAAGGAGCAGGAGAGTCGACATTTCGGGCAAAACACCATCATCGGGAATGAGGCTGGGAGTGTCCATCGTGGACAGATAAATGGGAGGGAGTGGGGCTGCGGAGAAGGGAGCGGAGAGCGCAATTGATGGATGGGGTTGGGGGTAAAGGTGATTGGTCGGAGAGGACGGTGGAGCGGATACGTGGGAAGGAAGATTGGCAGGTAGGACAGGTCATGAGGATAGTGCCGAGCTAGCAGGATGCAACTGGGATAAGGTGGTCGGAGGAGGAAATCAGGCAAGTGTTAAAGGCCACATTGATGCCCTGGGGTTGGAGGTTCCTGAGGAGGAAGATCAGGCGTTCTTCCACCAGGCGGCGAGTGGTGAGTGAGTGGTGATAGAGAAGTGCCAGGTCCTGCATGTCCTCGGCAGATTCGGAAGGGGAATTCAATTCTCCCTCCGCCAGTTGTTGTTTTGTACGTTGCTCCTGACCCATCAAAACACAGATCTGTGTGAATGCGCAAACAACCTCTCTCTATACATTTCACTCAAAATAATGTCAATAACAGGACGGATTAAAACAAAATGCAAACTGTGTTGAATGCTGGATGTAGGGAATCATGTTACTGTAGAGCCTTTACAGCACTGAGATCAGGCTTTCGGCCCATCATTCACAAACCAGTCTGCACTCCCTCTTGAAACCTCTCCAATTACCCAGATCCCTGTCTGATTGAAGACTGTCTGTGTGGAGTTTGCACATTCTCCCCGTGTCTGCGTGAGTTTCCTCTGGGTGCTCTAGTTTCCTCGCACAGTCCAAAGATGCGCAGGTCAGGGTGGATTTGCAACACTCAGTAGTCAATAGTGTCCAGGTGAGTGTTGGTTATATGGTTAGCCATGAGAAATGCGGGGTTACAGGAATAGCGTAGAGGGTGAGACTTGGTGGGATGCAGGGTGAGCCGAATAGCCTGTTTCTACACTGTAAGAATTTTATGATCCTATACTCCATACCATCTATATCTGTGGATGAAGAGGACTATCACCTGATCAAATATCCCCTTCAATGGGTCAACGTTTGTTTTCTATCTGACAAAGAACTGCAGATGTTGCAGATCTGAGAGACAGCACAAAAATTGCTGGGAAACTCAGCAGATCCGGCAGCATTTGTGGGGAGTGAACCTTTTAGATCCAGTGATTGTTCTTAAGGGCTGAAGGCTTCTGATTCTGGTGTTTTCAGACCTGTTGACGTTTTACAAGCAATTTGTTGTTTTGCTTTCAGCCCCAGTTCAGTTGGTGACTATCACGGCCTTGTTATGTGCGTTTGGGAAAAGGGGCAGTTTATCAGCTAGCACGGTGGTGGTGTAGTGGTGAGCATAGCTGCCTTCCAAGCAGTTGACCTGGGTTCGATTCCCGGCCATCGCAGTGTCGTGGCTTTTCCTGTGGTTTTGTAAGGAAAAGTCTTGAGCACCAACGTTGCATTCTGTGGCGAAATGGATTTGTCAGGTTGCTTAAGGGTTTTCATGGCGTTGGTTCCTGTTAATTGCCGTGACAATCCGGGCAGCGTTGCTCGAACGCTTTCCTCTCTGCTGCCCATTGCTTATTTGAATATTGTTCGCAACATAAGGTTCGTTTTGTTTTGTTCGAAAAGTGAGGGATTGCTATCGTCAGAAACTTTAAATAATTACAGAAGCCCCTGGAAATTCGGAACAGATCCAACAGCTTCTATCGTGGACAGGAAGGAGGTTTAAATGCGTCAAATTTCTTCAAGGTTAAAATACATTCGCACCTCAAAACCATTTGGAAGCTTAAGAATTACAAACATCACATTATAACTTTTGCTCATCCGTTCACGTTTCACAATATCATTCCGGTAGCAGGACGACCAGTTTTGTATGGTTTATGCAATGTTACTATATTCGAACATTGACTGTTTCGTAGTTAAATGATGTTTCATTTCGTTCAGTTTTCCAATAGAGTTGGGTTAGTCCACACTTTGTTTTTTTGTTTGTGTTACAATGATAGTGCGAAGTAAATTGTGTTTCGGTTCAAGCCTGGAAGTTTCACCAATTGAATTGCATTGTCGTACATTTGCCTTCAGGAGAAAAGAAAAAGGGATCTAGACCATCTTCTTAATTAATAGGAGTTTGATCTGGTTCAAAACCTCTTCAATTTCGGTCAATAAATGTTCCTACAGTCCGCAACAATGATTTTCACAGATTACGAGGAGGATGCACAGACATCGTTATTAATTGGCATTACCTCGGACATGAGACGTATGGGAACGATATTCCTCAGACCATCGACTGTCTGCTCAGCCAAGGTTAAAGACTTGGAATCCGGCAAAATTGGGAACAATGCAATTCCCAGGAGACTGAGAGGTTACTAACAGAGCTGGAGGTGGAGAGTCGGGAACAGGACAGTCCGCTCTGATCACTGACCCTTCACCGTCAGTATATCCAGTGCCAGGAATGACTGCCATTGGTCAGAATGACAAAATGCTATTATGGAAAATAAAGAGCACGAAAGTAAGGGAAAGTTTAAAGCATGAAAGCAAGGGAAGGCTTAAAGCATGAACCCCACTGGCGATCTGTTGCAAGGGGTCTGTAGAATGCAGGATGAGATAAGAATAGTGGAATTCTCTCACACCAATTAGCAAAGAAAGGTTGACGCTGAAAGGTCTCGATGGTGAGATTAGATTACAGTTAGTAAAGTTAGGCTTCCTGTTAAGTATCATTATGACTCGATTGGGAACATAAATATTTGGGACATGACATTAAGTATCAAATTAATAGTTAATAGAGTCAGCCTGATTGAGATGATTGACAATAAATAACTAATTATGGCATCGGGAAAATATGAAGTAGGGTCTGGAATTTAAGACCATTGTTGCGAAAGCTGATATTAAATATCTAACCGTTCACATGAGAATAACGTTAAGTAGAATGAACAATTAAAGAGATGATGGGAACTAACATCACTGGATTATTGTCTAGCGAGTGTGAGGTGCTTTGATTAATATGTTTAGACATGCTGATAAGCAAACAAAGCATGGGAAAAATGTATAAAAAAACCATGGACAATGAAGTTCGAGAGCATTCGAGAATCTGCTTTCTCGGTGTCACGGTTTTTCGTTTGCAAATAACAGACCGACTTCTTGAAGAACTCTCTACATCTCCTGGTGATTCTCTATACTTTTTCCACGACAAAACTCAGCTGGTCTGGCAGCATCCATGCAGAGAGAATCGTGGACAATATTTAACAACTTCATCAGAACTCAATAATCTCCCTCAGGTACTGCCAAACGAGATAGTTTTGTCAGCAGTTTCTGATTTTGTTTCAGATTCCCAGAGGCCACAGTTCATTTCATTAACCTTTAAACCATTGCAGAAAGTTCTTTGTGGTTCTTCACACGGAAATTTTCCGTTTGAGGAACATTTTCCTGCCCCCATTAGAAACAAGAAACACTGCAGCAGAGAAAACCGATGCTTTCACAACAACGATCGCTGTCGCCTTTGGAGGTCTTGAACCACCAGCCTTTCATTTAACGGTCTAATACGCTGAAACTTCCAACCTAAAACCTTGCCCAAACACCTAAAGCAGGCTGTGACGGATTTCAGTCTGTCCTTCCCAACCGAGAAGTTTTCTCTTATCAGTTTTATTTTTCCAAATTAAAGTCTGGAACATTCATTATGGAGGCATGGGAACAGTCTTATCCCATCCACGACAGACACACCCATGTCACTGAGCACCAACTCTCCTCGAACTGCGACCATCTCCCTTCAAGCCTCCTTGTCCCTTGTGTGGTCCCGAGTTTTTTCATTGTCCCGGATTCAAGATGAGGTTGGATTTGACATGTAGAGGAACGATAATTATTTCAATATCTTAGATCAGTTCATGTCCCGAGAACATCAAAGTTAATGGTCTGTCCTCTTAAAGAAGGGGAAGCTGTCTTGACTGTCTCTGCTCAACCGGGCAGTTCACCCTTCTTCAATCTCCATGGATTTCAAATCTCACAGAGTTTCTGAAGATTCACAATTTTGGAGACTGGGTTATATGGTTTGCCTCTTTAACATATTTTCCATCTGCCAATTGAAAATATTTTCCCAAAATCTCTTTAACACTCCTCTGCCTTGCATCATGTCCAGGGTCGAGATTTTCAGGCATTTGGAGAGATTCCCGAGCTTTTCTTTGCACCCAAGACAATTAACTGAAGATGGTAAAAACAATGAATGCAGATGCTGGAAACCAGATTCTGGATTAGTGGAGCTGGAAGAGCACAGCGGTTCAGGCAGCTTCCAAGGAATTTCGAAATCGACGTTTCGGGCAACAGCCTTTCATCAGGAATAAAGGCAGTGAGCCTGAAGTGTGGAGAGATAAGCTAGAGGAGGGTGGGTGTGGGGAGAAAGTAGCATAGAGTACAATGGGTGAGTGGGGGAGGGGATGAAGGTGATAGGTCAGGGGGGAGAAGGTGGAGTGGATAGGTGGAAAAGGAAATAGGCAGGTAGGACAAGTCCGGACAAGTCATGGGGACAGTGCTGAGCTGGAAGTTTAGAACTAGGGTGAGGTGAGGGAAGGGGAAATGAGGAAACTGTTGAAGTCCACATTGATGCCCTGGGGTTGTAGTGTTCCAAGGCGGAAGATGAGGCGTTTTTCCTCCAGGCGTCTGGTGGTGAGGGAGCGGCGGTGAAGGAGGCCAAGGACCTCCATGTCCTCGGCAGAGTGGGAGGGGGAGTTGAAATGTTGGGCCACGGAGCAGTGTGGTTGATTGGTGCGGGTGTCCCAGAGATGTTCCCTTAAGTGCTCTACGAGGAGGCGCCCAATATCCCCAATGTAGAGGAGACCACATCGGGAGCAACGGATACAATAAATGATATTAGTGGATGTGCAAGTAAAACTTTGATGGATGTGGAAGGCTTCTTTAGGGCCTTGGATAGAGGTGAGGGAGGAGGTGTGGGCGCAGGTTTTACAGTTCCTGCGGTGGCAGGGGAAAGTGCCAGGATGGGAGGGTGGGTTGTAGGGGTGTGTGGATCTGACCAGGTAGTCACGGAGGGAACAAACTTTGCGGAAGAAGGAAAGGGGTGGGGAGGGAAATACATCCCTGGTGGAGGGGTCTGTTTGGAGGTGGCGGAAATGTCGGAGGATGATTTGGTTTATGCGAAAGTTGGTAGAGTGGAAGGTGAGCACCACGGGCGTTCTGTCCTTGTTATGGTTGGAGGAGTGGGGTCTGAGGGCGGAGGTGCGGGATGTGGACGAGATGCGTTGGAGGGCATCTTTAACCACGTGGGAAGGGAAATTGCGTTCTCCAAAGAAGGGGGCCATCTGGTGGGTTCTGTGGTGGAACTGGTCCTCCTGGGAGCAGATCCGCCAGAGGCGGAGGAATTGGGAATACGGGATGGCATTTTTGCAAGAGGTAGGGTGGGAAGAGGTGTTATCCAGGTAGCTGTGGGAGTCGGTGGGTTTGTAAAAAATGTCAGTGGCAAGTCGGTCGTCATTAATGGAGATGGAGAGGTCCTGTTCTGCAGCTGTTTATCTTGATGGGGGAGGGAGCGGTGGGGCTTGGCACATTGACGAGCAGGAGAAAGTATTGTCACTGAACAGGGTCAGTGTCCAGAGGACTGTGATTGAAGGAATTTAATGAAATGCAGCACTTGTGTACAGTTAATTCACAGGATACTGCAGAAAACCGACGGATCTAGCAGTAACTGTGGAAAGAGAGACAGAGATGACATTTTGAGAGTGATATACTTGTGATCAAGCACTACACTGCCAGCGAAATTACAGTCACTGAAGTGTTTTTGAAGAAGATTCAGGTCTATTTGTTCATTCAAAAGTCAAAAAAGACAATGCTGCAAACTCTCAGAGCTGGCACTGGACAGTGCAGACCGACCTTGAGGGTTTTTTCTTCTCTGATATACACCTGGGATAATGTGGCACCAGAAGGCCTCCTCACAGCGGAAGTGGCCAATTATGTAAGACTTCGGTGTGGAGGATATTTTCTCTTTCAGAGGGTAGCAAATCTGTGAAGTTGTTTGCAACAAAGGGTTGTCAAGGCTGCATACATGCAAGGCTGAGAAAGACAGGCATTTGGTCACTTCGGGAATCGAGGGCCACAGAGATGAGGCCGAAAGGGGATTTGAGGATTAACCAAATCAGCCGTGATCTCATTGAAACTTGTCGCTGACTTGATGGGTTAAATTTCTTCCATCTGCTCAAATGACTTTGTTGTCATTTCGAAAATGTGAACCACCATTGCACATTAAGAAAAGCAGAAAGTTTAGAAGAGAAGATTACAGTCAAACTGAGTCAACATCATTTTTGAAAGGAAAAACACACGATGACAATCTGACAGATTTCTTTGGTAGCATGACCTGCAGAGTTGGTGAAGGACGATGCTCAGTAAACTTCATTTGAATTTTAGCAAGCAATCAATAAGGGGCTATATAAAAGTCCGTTGCACAAGAAAGGAGTTCTCGGATTTTGGGTCATAAAGCAGCATTGTCTGTCCATTGCCTATTTAACAGAAATCACCGAATCCAGATTAATGAGCAGTTTTCAAGTTGGAAAGATATATTTAGTGAAATCCAAACTGGTTAGTCATCGGATTTAATGTTTTATCTGACCGAATGACTTGGAGGAAGTAGCAGAGTGAAATGCTGCGATACACAATAGGTGGGTGAGCATATTGTGATAAGGATGTGGAATTTTGCAAACAGATATTGATAGTATGAATGAGTGGAGAAGTCTTGGCAAATGCAGTTTCATGTAGGGGCACTTTTATCTGTTAATAGGTTCACAGCTCTCCATTCAATTTGCAATGTTGCAACCCCACACAAGAGCGCATTCGCTCGCTGTTGCAGATGTTGTTGACACGTTGTCACCACTGTTTTTGATCATGTGTTGGTTTCTGAGTGAAAATTGTTTCCACTGTACCAGAGGTGCCAGAGACACGTTTATCAGTTCAGCCGAATATATGATAAACAATGTCCCTTTCAAAACGTGAGGTTCCATTCCTACCATGCACCAACCAAAATAGACAGAGCCGTGGAATGCGAATGGCCACATACTCGGGGGATTGAGAGTGACGGCTCCATGTCAAATAGTGCTGAAACAAAAGTAACTGATTTAGAATGCTCTGAATGAAACCGAACGGAACTCTCCCTAAACTTTTCCCAATTCACTCGGAAAATGATGGTGTTGCGTGCACGTGGGTTTACGTACTGAACAGTTTATTGTCAGTAACAGGGGTGGGGTGGGGCAGGATAGTGAGGTTTTCGTGTGGCTGAGATGTGATCTGGTCGAACGGGGAATTCAAACGCCCACAGAACAGAGAGCTGGTTGATCCAGGAACTCACTCCCATCTTCTGTTCCCAACCCAATTCTCCAGCCTTTTGTCTGTGACACTAAGCTCCCCTGAATTCCGGATTCAGTCTATTTCCCAGAATGGGTCTGAATTCGCCCCAACCTTCTCCACATCTGCTGGCAGCTATTACACCGCGTCTGTGTGTGATCGAACACAGTTTCATTCCCACACAGCAAACCCGGTCTGTTCGGAGCAAAGCCATACCCGCTGTGGGACAAATATATGGGTCTCTGGCCCCAAATGTGTTTCTGCGACGGAGTAGTTAGCTCCTTCACCACTCACGGCAAGGACTGGTGCTTCAAAATGTGGGGAGAAAGAAAATAGGCACAAACGTTTGGACAGGTTAGTTCAAGGGTTATTGTAAGCATCAGTGGAGCCCCTGCTTCAGAGTCTGAGTTTGAATCGCACAGACCTGGATCCAATTCGCATTCACGAAATAAAGATTTATTTCTCTTCTTTTGGTTTATCCGAATGAAAACTATTTCCTGCTTCCACACAGAGCACAGACGCGGATCTGCCAGAATCAATCCAGTGATTGATCGCATCCAACTGGAAGGATAATTGCGGCAGATACAGGAGACACCTCTCACCGCAAATCGCCTCTAAGGATCTTGCCTTTCTCAGCTGAAACTATCTCACTGTTCCTTCAATGTCGTTTGTTTTCATTCTGGGAACTCCCTCCCGAGCGACATCATGGATGCATCTCTGTGCTGAGTACTTCCACGGTTCTGTAAAGTATCTTACTATCTCAAGCTCTGGAGTAATTATGGATGGGCAGTGAAGCTGATCCCAAAGAGTGACGTGCATACGCCAGAAATTAGTTTCAAACGGCTGCAATTTCGAAGTGAAAACCCGAAAGTATTCGGGAACAAGTGAGAAGTTTCGAAGGGGGAGTAGGATAAACTGAAAGTCGATGATGACTGGGAGACGTGAGGCAAGAATTGAGATTGATGCTGTTGGTGCAAGGCTCAACGTCAGTGCTAATGGGTTAGCCCTCACGACCCACTGTTAACACCGACTCACACACCACTCCTGGTAAATTCACCACAATTACCCTGATCTTTTGGTATGAGATTCCCTCTGTGCATATTCATGCGTTTTATCGGCCCTGAGAGGATGAACGCATCCCCTTTACCCTGTCAGATTACAGAGGGGAAGGCAATAGTTTGAAAACAAAGCAAGAAGAGATTGCCCCTTTCGGTGCATTTTCAGTGAAGGAAGACCAGCTGTGACCTGTTCTTTCCTGCAGAAGCGCAGGTTGATATATATTCTCATCGAGCAGCTTTATTACTGCAAGGAAGTCCGAGTTACTCTGATCAAATAGTTAATTAAATGCACATATGGATTTGAAGATCACCGTATGTGGCTTTGTCAGTTAAAGCATCTGGTAATAACCAGGCGAGTATGGTGTCAAATGATCTGAAATGTTCCATACATTGACAGTCCATTGCATAAACTTATTGTAAAAGCCGTGTTGTTGATCCAATATCGCGACAGTGGGGGCTCAGCATGCTTCTTGTGTTTGAGCTCAGCCCGTTGTTATTTGGTGATACCAAGCCCAACCGCCTGCTGTGGACCTTTTAGTCAATGTTCTATCCTGCTCATCCAGCGGCGAGATTCTGTACTCTGTTTAACAATGATTTCTCCATCTCTTCTACTTTTAGTCTCTCGCTGTCAGAGCAAGTCTTTTTTTAAATAATGAAGTGAGGCAGGAGACACTGCAGACTTGCCAGGAAATGTTGTGGTAATAACGCATCCATTGCGAGATGACAGCTCTCATTGTCTGCTGTCACCATTCATTAATTTTAGGCAAACTGCAATGACGTCATTGAAATCCTATAATTGGAGAGAAACTGCTTTTCTTCTGGTCGGTTATGAATTCTAATTACAATTGTAAATGGTCATATTTTGACTGAAGGAATGGCACCTGACCTCAGACCTAAGTGTCAGAGATATTACCTGGAGACTGTGAGCCCAGTTCTACACACTCTGGCCGGGGCGGTGGGGTGGGGGGGGGGGGGGGGTGGGGTGGGGCGGGTTGGGGGGGAGGCGGAGAAAGCCACGAAACAGGTATACTCTCAAACTGTCACCGAATTTCAGACTTTTCCAAGAGTAGGAATAGAAATTGAGGGATATTGACAGACAGAGAGTGGGAGAATGTAGAAGAGAGTGAGATGGTATAGAGAGACAAATAGATAAGCATACGAAGGTCGACACTGAAAACAGAAGCTCTCCATTCAACGTTGTTGCTCATGGACAGAAAGGAGAAGATAAAGGTAATGAGTAAGGCCAGCCTTTCACCAACTCAGGAGAACAGCAACAGCATTACAGCCGATATCACATTTTTCATTTTACAGATGACGTATGTCAGCTAATGAGAGATTCTGATATGTATGCTGATTCGTGAAGTGAAACTGGCAATTACCCAGGAATTAAAACAATAAAATGCACAAGTAACCTGATTCTGTCGATATGAAAAATTAAATCTTTTTGTCTCCACGGGTGCTGTCAGGTCGGCTGAATTTGTCTGTCAATTCCTGTTGTTGATTCAGATTTCCAGGATTCGCACTTATTTGTTTTACGCTAGTCTGAATACTGTTTGTGACAAAACTCCATCAATTTCCAGCAGCATATAACATTCCCTGCTTTGGGAAGGCTATCAACAAGATAACCCGTCAGAGGAAATCTCCCATTGCCACAGCAGTCAGAGTACTGAATCCTTACCACTCGACTTCCAGGGAAATTGAAATATGGTGCTGTATGTTTCCATAATGAATCCCCTTTTATTATTTCATTCGTGATCATTTTAGCTGCACATCAACTTCGTTCTTTCTTCCATTCCTTTCAGCGTGGAAAAGGCCTTTCCGCCTATCTGCAGTGCGGGAGACCGGATATTCATCTACTCCAGTCCCAGTTTCCAGCATGAGGCACTTAACCTTGCAGGTTCTGATGTTTCCAGGGTTAATTTCAATGAGGTACTCCCTGTGCTTTAAATGACACAATCATAGGACTGAACTTTGACGTGGTCACACTGTATGGTAATCGCCCTGAGGAAATCATCCTCATTTTCATCCACACAGATGGACAGACAGACAAATCCCGCGAGAGCAGGAGACATGTCAGGATGAGACCAGTTTAACGTGCTTCACATCCGCCAGTTTCTCCGACCACCTCACCGCAGCATGTCAAAGATTTATGCAGCACAGAAAATGCACTTCAGCTGAACAAGTTTGCACCAGTCGAACTCAAGTCCCTGACTGTTCTCGTCTCATTTTCCAACAGTTGGCTCACAGCTTCAAACGCAGTTGGTGGTAGAAGTGTACACCTCAATGCGTCTCAAATTTCTCTAGAAATATCTGCTTGCTGCACCCTGACAGGCAGTGGGTTGCAGATTTGCCCGTTTTTGTTTTTAAGCTGACTCTTCCAGTCGAAGTTAGGGAGCAATTTCCCTTCGCAATTATTGGCATTTCTCCATCACCATCAGTAGGATTCGAGGCTGCATGTTTAAAGCCATATGAATTTCAATTCCATTGCCTTAACCACTCCTCCAGGACGACAGGACGACTTGTGCAATTCACTTTCCAGGTCTCTTTCCTTGTGGAGATGAGGAAGAGTAAATCATCATTGGGTTTGTTTGAATCCAATCATTTCACAGCTTCCAAACGTGTAAAATTTCGGTGCGCGGTGAGGCTGGCTGCATCATCCTGATGGATGAAATGGGCATTCAGTTAAAATAAAAACAGAACTTGCAAGAAAACCTCAGCAGGTCTAGCAGCATTTCTGGAGAGACGTTAAGAGACAATGTTTCAGAACGTCATCAGCGCTGTGTTTTCTCCCACAGGTACTCCCAAATTGGCTCGTTTCTGCAGCAATTTCTTTTTGATTTCAGATTCCCACAAGTCACAGTTCTTGACATTAATCTTGACAGCAATGCGGAAATGTCATTGTGGTGAGTCACACGATAGTGTTTCCATTTGGAGAATATCTGTTGACCTCATTAGAAACCGAAACAGTGCAGCAAAGCAAACAGATGCATTAAGGGCAGTAATCGCTGTCGCCCTGGGGGCTCTTGAATCAGCTATCTTTCATTCAGCAGACTAATGCGCTGACACGTGCAATCCAGCACATCACACGATCCTCCAAAGTAGGCGGTTACTGAATCTCAACTTCAGTCTGCCCTTCCCAGAATGACAACTGTCCTCTATCAGATATATTTTTCCAAAATAAAGCCTGGGACGCTCATTATGGAGACCTAGGAACAGTCTGATCCCACTCACTGCAGGCGTACCCATGTTACTGGGAAGCCTCTCTCCCACAACCGGGACAGTCTGGGTTCGAGCCTCTCAGTGTTTGTCTTGTCCGAGCTTTTTCAATGTCCTGGAGTCCTCAAACACAAAAACGAGAAATCTTTCAATGTCTCAGATCAGTTCGTGTCCCGAGAACATCAGAGTTAATGTCCCGTCCCCATAAAGAGGGGGAAGCTGTCCTGACAGTTTCTGCTCAGTCCGACAGTTCACCCGTGCACATTGCCCTCCGATTCCCACTTCCCAAAAAGTTTCTGAATATCCACAAAGCTGGAGACTGGTTTCCATGTTTGTCTCCTTAACATTATTCCGCTCTGAAATGTCAATATTTCCCCAAAATCTCTTCACTATCCTCTGTCTTTCACCATGTCCGGGGATGAGAATTCCCTTCATGAGGAGAGAGTCCAGAGGCTGGTAAGTTTCACTTTGGAGCGAAGAAGGTGAACCAGAGATTTCCTGCGGCTGTTTATAATGATGTGGGAGGGAGCGGTGTGGATGGGCGCTTTGGCGAACAGGAAGAAAACTTGCCACCGTCCAGGGTCAGGACATGGAGGACTGTGATTAACGGAATCGAATGTAAAGTTGCACTTTTGCACAGTACATTCAGAGAATACTGCAGAAACTCGATGTGTCCAGCAGTATCCGTGGGAAGAGAAACGGTCAAGGTTTTGATCGTGGCACAGTTCTGATTAAGAACTCGAGGTTACAAAATCAAATCGAACAACTGGCATGGTTTGTTGAGATTGTTCTTTTTTCGAGTTTGAGCGCGAAATCGTCCTTTCGGAAATCATTGAAAACGTAGTCGGCAGAATTCGAAACTGCGTGGGGATTCCCAATGGATTTCTAACCCATCACCTTTCCCACTCGGACACGACGACACATTTAACTCCCGTGCTTAATACATCTTATGAAAGGAATGTTTCCAACCTGAAAACCAGTATTTGGCTTGCCCTGTCCGCAGCCTGACCCCAGCATTCGCTGTCCCCCTCTCTTGGTTCAGAACGGAGGAGGATGCTGGGAGATCCAGTTGAATTACACGCGTTAATGAGAGCTAATTGTGGCTCAGCAGTTAGCACTGCTGCCTCGCATCACCATGGTCCCAAGTTTGCTTCCAACGTCGGGCCAATGTCTGTGTGCTGCTTGCACATTCTCCCCCTGTCTGCGTGGGTTTCCTTCCATAGTACAAACATGTGTTCATCACGTGAATTTGCCGTGGTAATTTGCCCATAGTGTTTGGTGCATTACTCACAGGGAAATGAGTCTGGATGTGTTAATCTTCAGAGGGTCAGTGTGGACTGGTAGGGCCGAAGGGGGCCACACTGGAGGGAATTTAATCCATTAAAGTGGATGAGAAGGATCCATTTTCATGTGCAGGGAGATTAATAAACATAGCAATGGATCGAGAAAATAAAAACGTTGTTGTATTGGTCCAGTGCTTTCATGGCCAGCTGAGTTACAGAGGGTGACCTCAGATTACAACAGGATCTGTACCAGATAGGTCAATTGGCTGAGAAGTGGCAGCAGGAATTTAATTGAGATAAATGCGAGGTGCTGCATTTTTGGAAAGCAAATCTTAGCAGGACTTATGCCATTAATGGTAAGATCCTAGGGAGTGTTGCTGAACAAGGAGACCTTCGAATGCAGGTTCGTAGCTCCTTGAAAGTGGAGTCGCAGGTCGGTAGAATAGTGAACAAGGCGTCTGGTATGCTTTCCTTTATTGGTCAGAGTCCTGAGTACAGGAGTTGGGAGTCATGTTGCGGCTGTAAAGGGCATTGTTTAAGCCAATGTTGGAATATTGCGTGCAATTTTGTTCACCTTCCTATCAGAAAGATGTTGTGAATATTGAAAGGGTTCAGAATAGATTTACAAGGATGTTACCAGGATTGGAGGCTGAACAGACTGGGGCTATTTTCCCTGCTGCGTCGGAGGCTGAGGGGTGACCTTCTCGAGGTTTACAAAATTATGAGGGGCATGGATAGGATTAATAGACAAAGTCTTTTTCCTGGGGTCGGGGAGTCCAGCACTGGAGGGCATAGGTTTAGGGTTAGAGGTGAAAGATATAAAAGAGACCTATGGAGCAATGTTTTCACGCAGAGGATGGTACGTGTATGGAATGAGCTGCCAGAGGATGTGGTGGAGGCCGGTACAATTGCAACATTTAAGAGGCATTTTGATGGGCAAATGAATGGAAAGGGTTTGGAGGGAAATGGGCCGGGTGCTGGCAGGTGGGACTAGATTGGGTTGGGATATCTGGTCGGCATGGACAGGTTGGACCGAAGTGTCTGTTTCCATGCTGTGCATCTCTATGACTCTATGATTCTATGTGATCTTGAAGAAAATTCGCTTTTGGCAAATCTAATGTGCAATTCATGTCTGTCTGTGTCATCTGAGGTCAAGATCTGAAAATGTTTCAAATTCTCACAGCTGGCTCTGCAGAGTTAAGACCGACCTTCGGGTGCTTATTCTGCTCTGATTTACACCCGTGAAGATGTGGGACCAGTGGGCCTTATCACAGCCGATGGGGTCAAACATGTAAGACTGACGTGAGGAAAATATTCTCTCTTTCGGAGGATAGCAAGTCTGTGGAAATGCATCCAACAGAGGTCTGTCAAGAATGGGTACATTCAAGGCTGATATAGACAGTTATTTCATCAGCCCGCAATCAAGGGCCACGGAGATAAGGCTGAAAAGTAGAGTTGAGGATTATACAAATAAGCCGAGATATCATTGAAAGCTGTCTCTGACTTGATGGGCTATATTGCTGCTATCTGCTCTAATGTCTTTGCTGTCATTTGGAAAATGCTAGACACCATTTAAAATGAGTAAAACACAACGTTAGGAAGAGATGTTTGCACTCAAACTGAGTCAACATTATTTATTGAAAGGTAAATCACACTTGCCAATTTGCCAGATTTCTTTGCTAACATGACCAGCAGAGCTGATCAAGGGAGCTGTTCGGTATAGTCCTTTCGAATTTCTGTCAAATACTCAATTCGGAGCCATATAATAGATCATTGCACACTGAGAGAGTTCACGGTGTTGGGTAATAAATCATGATTAACTGTCCACTGTCTACTCACAAGAAGTCACCGAATCTGGATTATTGAACAGTTTTCAAGTTGAAAACATAATTAGTGAAATCCAGAATGGTCAGTCATCGGGCTTCAATGATTAATGGCTTGAAGGAAATGGCAGAGTGAAATGTGTCCAGTTCTGCTGCCGATACGCAATCAGTGAGCAGGCTTATTTTGATGAGGACGTGCAAACCTGCAAAAAGATAATGATAGTATGAGTGAGTGGAGAAATCTTGCAGTTTCATGTTGTGAGTGTGAGGTCATGCACTTTGTTAGGAATAATCAAAAGACAGACTAATATTAATATGGAAAGAAACCCAATAAAAGTGTGGTTCAGATGGTTTCCAAGAAAAGACGGAAACTAAGTCGCCTGTAAAATAATCGATGACCAAGATATGGCTTGTCTTGTTCTATGGACCATTCATATTTTATTTATTATTGTTCTCCAAACATTCTTTACAATAGAACCGGGAGTGGGAAAGGGGAAATTAAGATCACCCGTGATTACTGCCATCTTTTAGCGCTCACACACAGTACTTTTTCTTGTCGGTCTTATTTCTCACTCTGGTTACTGCGAGTGGGCTTGTCAACTACACCTGCTACTGACTTCTTTTCTCGCTGTTCCTTATCTCGACACAAAACACATTTTACATCCTTATTTCCTGAATCAAGGCAATCTCTAATCATTGCATAAAATCACTAAAATCTCGGCCTTTCGCACGCCTCTGAATGCCATCTTCCAATATGAATTGATTCTTTACTGTGTTTTAATTGCACATGATGAGAGAAAGACAAAAAAGATATTGGTGGACTTGGGCTTCACACGCGCGTTATTGAAGTTAAAATGCAGATTACTGCCCACAATACGATCATAGAAGCACTCACTTAATCTTCAGGAAGCACAGAATAAGTACAGTGTTGTAGGGCATGTCAAGAGTAGCACCAGAAACACAACAGAAATACTGCTCTGGGCTACTATTTTGTATGTATTTCTCAATGAGCAATAGACTTTTACATGTGTTCCATCAGGAGGTACTTCACACAAGGAAGTAACCAGTGCTGCAGACGGTCATATAATCTCAGTTCCAACTCCCGGGATCAGAGATACTCAGTGTCCTGCATATCGATATGAGGAACAGCTGTCCGTGGCATTTACGGGCTAGATGAACTTGATGAATGCAGCTCGCACGTTGTCAGCCATTTTCTCCTATAAATTGTTTCGTGCAGTCCCTTGGTGGAATCTCGTCAAATACTTTGTCCTGCACTTGATGGGTCTTGGGTCTTGTGTTCTTAAACCTCAACAATCGGAAGTGGAAACTATTGATTGAAACTAATTCAATTCATAACACTCACAGGACCGCAGCGTTTCACATGAGCTTCAGCAGCGCTGAGAATGTCATCGAGAAAGGGGAGGAAAAGGCTGGAAACCTTCTTCACAGCTCCGCTGAAAATTCCAACAACAACTCCGAGGACCGGAGCTTCACATCTTTCTGCTCCAAAACTCTATGGTTTTCTGCCGCAGAGAATTGCACCCTCAACCCCCGCGTGCAAGGTGAGGATACCAAGCCCGACACTATCAAGGATGGTAGTTAGAGCGAGGGCAACACCGGTCACTATCATATGGACAGCCACAAACACACTCTTTTCATATGGAAGTCCATTCCTTCACAGTCTCTTCATGTTACCATCATCCCAGATATTATTCTGATAAAACAGCTTTGCACTGCCTCTGTGACAAGGGGACCATTGATTTATAAAGGTCAGAAAGTCTGTCTACAATAGTCGAAATACTGCCTGAACAACACTCCACAACTCCTACACATGATTCATTTTGTAATGAAGGCTGACATTTCATTTCCTGTCCTGGTTAATGGATGCCCTGCATGAATTCTGTTCGTGACGTGTGACCAAGGACATTCCGGTCCTTTTTGACAAAAGCACTTCCCAACCTCTAACCTTCTAATAAATACAATATGAAAAGGAATGTATAAGTTAACAAAAAAGAACAAAGGAAATTTACAGCCCAGGAACAGGCCCTTTAGCCTCCAAGTCTGAGCCGATCCAAATGTACTGTCTAAACCTGTCGGTCAATTCCTAAGCATCTGTATCCCTCTGCTCTCCATTACTACATCTGTCCAGACGCATCTTCAATGAATCTACCGCGCCTGCTTCTACCACCTCTGCTGGCAGCACCTTCCAAACAGCCACCACCCTCTGTGTGAAGTACTTGCCGCGTTTATCCCCCTTAATCTTTCCACATCTCACCTTGAAAGCGTGACCTCTCGTTATTGAATCCTTCATCCTGGGAAAAAGCCTGTCTCTATCCACCCTGTCTATACCCTTCACGGTTTTGTTAACCTCAATCAGGTCCCCCCTCAATCTCCTTTTTATTAATGAAAATAAACCTAACCTACTCAACCTTTCTTCATAGACAGCACCTTCCATCCTAATAAACCTTCTCTGCACCCTCCAAAAGGCGTCCATATCCTTTTGATAATGTGGCGACCAGAACTGTATACAGATTTCTAAGTGCGGCTGAACCAATGTCTTGTACAATGTTAACATGACTTGCCAGTTCGTATACTCAATACGCCGTCCAGTGAAGGCAAGCAAACCATATTCCTTCTTGACCACTCTATCCACCTGTGAAGCAATCTTCAGGGTACAATGGACCTGCACTCCCAGATCTCTCTGCCCAACAACTTTTCTCAAGGCTCTTCCGTTCATTGTATAATTCGCTCTAGAATTAGTCTTGCCTACATGCATTACCTCACATTTGTCTGGATTGAAAACCATCTGTCACTTTCCGCCCAAATCTCCAGTCCCTCTATATCCTCCTGCATTCTCTGACAGTCCTTTATGCTTTCTGCTACTCCAACAATCTTAGATAATTAGATTAGATTCCTTACAGTGTGGAAACAGGCCCTTCGGCCCAACAAGTCCACACCGACCCGCCGAAGCGTATATCACCCAGACCCATACTCCTACATTTACCCCATCACCTAACACTACGGGCAATTTAGCATGGCCAATTCACCTAACCTGCACATTTTTGGATTGTGGGAGGAAACCGGAGCACCCGGAGGAAACCCACGCAGACACGGGGAGAATGTTCAAACTCCACACAGAGAGTCGCCTGAGGTGGGAGTTGAACCCGGGTCTCTGGCGCTGTAAGGCAGCAGTGCTTACCACTGTGCCACCGTGCCGCCCATCTTCGTGTCATCTGCAATCTTGCTGATCATACCAACAGTGTCCTCTTCCAGATCATTTATTTATATTACAAACAACAGTTGCCCCAACACTGACCCCTGTGGATAACCACTGGTCACCTTTCACCATGTCAAGAAACTCCCTTCAAATACTCCTCTCTGTCTCCCGTTTCTCAACCAGTTCTTTATCCACCTAGCTAGAATACCCTGCACACCATATCACTTCAATTTCTCCATTAGTCTACCATGGGGAATCTTATCAAACGCCTTACTAAAGTCCATGTATATGATATGTACAGCCCTTCTTTCATCTAGCAAATTGCTCACTTCCTCAAAGAGCTCAATTAAGTTGGTAAGGCACGATCTCCCCCCTGCACAAAACCATTTTGCCTATCACTGTAAACCCATTCTTTTCTAAATATAAGTAGATCCTATCCCTCAGTACCTTCTCCAGCAACTTTCCCACCACTGACGTCATGCACACTCGTCTTTGGTTACCCAGAATATTCCTACTACCCTTCCTGTACAGGGGGACAACATAAGCTACCCTCCAATCCTTCGGCACCTCACCTGTATTTAAGGATTCCACAAAGATATCTGTCAGGACCCCAGCTATTTCCCCTCTCGCCTCCCTCAGCAACATGGGATAGATCCCATCCGGTCCTGGGGATTTGTCCACCTTAATAACCTCTAGCCTACCCAACACATCTTCGCTATTTATGTCAGCATGATCAAGACTAATCAAACTTCTATCTCTAATCTCAACATTTATCATGTTCCTCTCCTCAGTGAACACTGATGCAAAGTAATCATTCAGAATCTCACCCATTCTCTTAGGTTCGACACACAGCCTTCCTTCGTTATCCTTTAGTGGACCAATACTTTCTCTAGTTACCCTCTTGCTTCTTGTATAAGAATAAAATGCTTAGTGATTCTCCTTAATTCTGCACTCTAAAGTTATTTCATAACCCGTTTAAGCCCGCTTGATTCCTCGTTTAAGACTTGTCTTACTTTTCTGATATTCTTCCAGGGCCCGTTCTGTTCTTAGCTGCCTCGACCTTATGTATGCTTCCCTTTTCCTCTTGGCTAGTCGTAGAATTTCTCCTGTCATCCACGGTTCACGAATGTTGCACTTCCTATCCTTTGCCTTCAACGGGACATGCCTATCCTGCACTATCCTTAACCTACCTTTCAAAGCATCCCACGTCTCAAATGTGGACTTCCCTTCAAATAGCTGTGTCCATTCCACATTTCCGAGCTTCTGCCGAATTTTGATATAATTGGTCTTGGCTGAGTTTAGAACTCTTCCCTTAGGACCACTCTCTTCTTTATCCATGAGTATTCTAAAACTTACAGAATTGTGGTCACTGTTCCCAAAGAAATCCCCCACCGCAACGTCTACCACCTGTCCTGGCTTGTTCCTCAGTACCAGGTCCAATTTGACCCTTCCCTCGTCGGACTATTGACATACTGCAGAAGAAAACTCTCCTGGACATTTCTTACAAATTCCACCCCATCCAGACCTCTGACGCTAAGTATATCCCAGTCAATGTTGGGAAAATTAAAATCTCCCATCCCCACTACCCTGTTACCTCTACATATTTCCAAAATCTGTTTACCTATTTGTTCTTCTACCACATGCTCACTGTTTCTCTGCTCCACCCATAATGCCTCACTAACCAAGACCTCCATAGTGTGCTCCTTTAGCACAGCCGTGATATCATCCTTGACCAGCAATGCAACTCCACCCCTCCCTTTTACTTCCCTCCCTGTTCTATCTGAAGCGTCTATATTCAGGGATGTTTAATTGCCAATCTTCATGCCCTTCCTTCAACCAAGCCTCTGTGATTGCAATGACGTGATACTCCCAGGCACCAATCCAAGCCCTAAGTTCATCTGCCTTTCATACTGTACTCCTTGAATTAAAGTAGATGCATTTTAGGTTTCCAGTTCTTTTGTGCTCATCTACTCTCTTGACTACTCTTTCCTTTATGAATGCAATCTTCATAATTCTTACAGTCTCCGGTGTCCACAACACTGCCTACTTATTTTCTCTTCTGGTTCCCAGTCTCCTGCCACATTAGTTTAAATATTCCCAAATGCAGTAGCAAAGAATCCACGAAGGATATTGGTTCCAGTCTGGTTCAGATGTAGACCGTCCATTTTGTAATAGTCCCACCTGCCCAGAACCGGTCCCAATGTCCAACAAATTGAATCCCTACCTTCTACACCATCTCTCAAGCCATGTGTTCAACCTGTACTTTTTTAAACTTCTACGCTGGCTAGCACGTGGCACTGGTAGTAATCCCGAGATCACTACCTTTGAGGTCCTCCTCTTTAACTTCTCTCCTAGCTCCCTGAATTCTTCTTTGAGGACCTCACCTCATTTTCTACTTATATCGTTGGTGTCCATAAGCACCAAGACAACTGGCTGTTCACCCTCCCCTTTTAGAACGCTCTGCAGCTGATCGGTGGCATACCTGACCTGAGCACCTGTGAGGCAACATACCATCCAGAAGTCCCATTCCGGCCACAGAACCGCCTATCTACTCCCTTCACAAGAGAATTCCCTGTGACAATGGTCCTACGAGTCGTTTTCCGGCCCTTCTGAACAGCAGTGCCTGCCACGATGCCATGAACCATGCAACTGCTGCCCTCTCCTGGTAAGTAATCTCCCCCAACAGCATGCAAAACGGTACACCTGTTTTGGAGGGAGATGACGGCCGGGGACAATTGCACTGTCTTCTTACTCTTTTTCTTTCTTTTGGTCACCCATTCACTGTCTCCCTCAGCAATTCTAAACTGTGTTGTGACCAGCTCACTAAACGTGCTATCCACGGCATCCTCAGCATTACAGATGCTCCACATTGAGTCCATCCGCAGCTCCAGAGTCATTATGCGGTCGAAAAAGAGCTGCAACTGGACACACTTCTTGCAAGTGTAAGAGTCTGGAGCGTCAGCCACGTTCCTAAGCTCCCACATCAAGCAAGAGGCACAGGCCATGGGTCTGAGTCAACCATTGTTGTTTTGCCAAAAGGTCGACATAATACAGTGGAAGTTTATAGCATCCATTTGCCTTACAGACATCTTACATTTCATGATTTTCCCTTATCCATGGTGTGTGTGTGTGTGTGTGTGTATGTGTGCATGTGTGTGTGTGTGTGTGTGTGTATGTGTGTTTGTGTGTGTGAGAGAGAGTGACAGTGAGAGAGGGGTGCTGACAAGAATCCTATTGTTATTTTGGCATACTCTAATTATATTCAGGGTTTCAGCCTTTTTTACATGAATGTTCATTACTTCGGTGTTTGTTTGGAACTGAGAATTAACCGGAGTTCAGAATGGTTAGGATAATATAACTTGAGCAGCTATGAAAATCAAATCTGTATCTGCTCAAATCTTTCAAGTGTTGACTCACAGTCCATGACTCACGAAGGAATTAATATAACGCTGACATGACAAAGAAATGCTAATAAATAACTTCAGAGGACATTGGGGCGCTATAGAGAAATATAGGTTAAGTGAGTAGTCAAAGGCCTGACAAATAGAGCTTTACGTAGATAAAAGTGAAGTTGTCCATTTTGACTGGAAGAAAAGAATTCTGTTTTGATAGAGGGAGATTCCATAGCTCTGAGATGCAGTGGGATCAGAGTGTAACATTACCTGAATCACAAAGTGCTAGCAGTACGTAATTAGGACAGTGAATAAATGTTTTCCTTTTATCATGGGGGAATTTAAACACAAAAGTAGAGAGCACTGTTGAGATTGTATCTTGAATGCTCTCATTCTTATCGGTCACGCTGTTTATGGAAGGAAGTAAATACGTTGGAGGCAATTCGGAGAATGCTTACCAGAATAATACTTACAGAATGACTTGTCATACAGAGGGAATCCGGATAGTCTGGGCTTTTTGTCAGTTTGTGGTTAGGAGAGGAAGAGGCAAATTAATTGAAACAAGATGCTTCCTCTGACAGAAGGGATGGGAATGAAGGATTGCTGTCTAAATGTCAGTGGTTGCCCATTTAAAACACATCCAGATGATTTGTTTTCTCTCAAAATGTGGAAACTCTGGCACGCTATTAAAGCAGATTTTTGGAATATTTTAAAGGCAAACATAAACAGTTTATTGTTGAGAGAGTGATGGCGAAAGGTTTTCAGGGTATGCAGGAAGGTGGATTTAAAGTTACAATTAATGAGACATATTCATGTTGAATATCTTACTCATCCCTGTTTGTATGGGATGTGGCAGGTTGATTAAACTGATAAATTGGAGTTTCAATGTAAAGATCCAACAAACAAGTTTATAATGCTGACATCCTCCATCTTCAGAGTTTTTTCAATGGTTGAATATTTCAAGTGTTTGTTTAAAATCACTTAATTTGTGCTGTAACACTAATTGCCAATATGGAAACTGTGACACTTCCAAGGCAGAAGAGATTCCAGTAATGAATGCAGTAATCACAAAGAAAGTTTTAGTCCAATGTGTGACTTAATTAAGATTCATCTGGAACACAACAATGTGAAAGAAAATGAGTGCCACTTCCTGTAAGTTCTATGGAGGGGCTTCTGTCTGAGTACATGCCACAGCAATGCAACAAACACCGACCTACGGCAGTCACATTAACAAAGTTGTTTTTATATGTCTATAATGTTTGCATTTTTCTGAGAGATTAGAGATTTTGTTTGCTTAAAAAATAGTTGCATCAATACAAAACCTTCAAAAG